>NC_051154.1:366702742-367022741 GCF_013339745.2 Dermacentor silvarum
AATAGACGCGCGACACGCATAGCCTCCATTAGTTCCAAAGCTGAGGGCCACGTGGGTGCATCATCCTCTTCGTCATCCGCACCTACATCGACGACGGGCTCTTCTCCACCAGTCACCTGCGCGATGATATCATCGTCGGTGATTGCGCCGCAGACCGCTGCACAGCGATCTGCATCGACGTAGTCGTCGAAGGTCACGTCCTCCAGCGCATCCCGCAATCCGGCAGGAATGACCACGGCCTCGCGCTCGTCGGGCTCGCAAGCTGTGCCCTCATTGGTCACACAAAAGCCACTGTGGCGGAAGCAATTGGCAACAGTTGTTGCCGTGACTGATCCCAGGCCCGCACCAACATATGCAAGGCCGTGAGCAGCGTCACATCGTAGCGACACGGCACCGAACGACTTCGTAGCTCTGACGTACACGAGGCCTAGCGGCTGAATGTGCGGTACACAAAGGACACGGAGACTACGCAGACAGTCCGGCACGAACACCACACGATGCGAAGAGCGAGCGCAATCACAGAACACCGCAATGACGACAGTGACGCCGCTGCGCTCGCGCCATCTATTGTTGAGCCTTGAAAACTTGCGGCGGCAGTATAAAATACCACCACGCAGCGGCGCCAGTTCGAATTAATGAACACACGAGACTTCGTGGTGTCAATTCAACAGAAAGTAATACCCATAGTGAAGCAATATAGGTACCTCGGCGTACACATAAACGAAGGAAAGAATTACTCAAGCAACCACCAAGATAATCTGAAAATAAGGGGAAGCGGAATGCAGCATTAATGAAACACGAGCCGGTGGGGCCACATAAGTATGAGGTGGTGCGTGGAATCTGGAAAGGAGTAATGGTGCCAGCGCTAACATTCGCAAATGCCATTATATGCTAAAATCGGATATATTGGCGGGTTTGGAAGTAACCAAAGATCAGTAGGCCGGTTGGCTTTGGGAGCACACTGTAATACGACAAATGAGGCAGTGCATGGAGACATGGGTTGGGCTCTTTTGAAGTCACAGAAGCACAAAGCAAAATTTGTTTTGAAGAAAGGCTCAGGAACATGGATGAAAATAAATGGGCGGCTAAAGTGCACAAGTATCTCTACATGAAAAGCGTGGACACAGAATGGAGGAAGAGGTCAAGGAAGTTGGCAACCAAGTACAGGATAATCGAAACTGTAAATAGACAACCAGGGGTCATCAGAAAGAAAGTGAGAGAAATAGAGACCGTGAATTGGATGCAAAGAGTGGAAACGAAAAGGACAATGGAGATTTACAAGAATGAGAAGAAAGAAATTAGAAGGGAAAATCTGTACGATAACACAAGGGCAGCGCCTTGCTATTTGAGGCTCGAGCCGGTTGCCTAAGGACGAAAACATATCGGAACCAATATTCTGAACTAGATGAGACATGTGTATGCTGCAGTAAAGATCCAGAGACCACTCAGCACATCCTAATGGAATGCGACGGGATCCGCCCAGCGAGAACCGTAGTTAACGTGCAACTCCCAGAAGTGCTTGGGTTTAAAGTGGAAGGAAACATAAACAGATCAGCCGTAGAGATCAGCAAGAGACGATTAGAGTACTGGTGGAAAAAAAGCAGGGAAAAGATGGATACGACCTGATCTCTTAAAATCATAGGCACCGGTACAAGGAAATTTTTGAAAAAGAAAAATAATGAGAGGGTATAAAAAAATGCTAGATAAAGAACATGTATAGTATACCTGATTAAATCAAGCAGGCTAGGTGACTATTTGTCGCCGCCCCGTTTCAAAGGGGATGCGAATAAATCATCATCGATAGAGGAGCCGATGCGCGCGTGAACTAACGAGTTGGTCAACCCATAGACGCCTATATATTGTGGCCGGACCGTGACCATCAGTTCGAATTACCCGAAAGTTCGAATTAATGAGGTGCGAATAACGAGCTTTCACTGTATGTATTATTTAGTTATTATTTGGCGCTTTAAGAACCTTTATTTGAAGCTGTTCCACAAATGCCTATGCTAAGGCTTTCTTTATATTTCTTTGTATGACCTTTCAGCATTTTAGGATTTGAATATATTTAATTTAGGTGATATTACTGCGGTCATGTTTATTTTGTTTCTTATGTGTGTTATCAAGTTGAAGTGGCGTCGTTGTCGCAGCAACAAGTTTGGAGAACTTGTGTAAAACATTCACATTTTCTATTCTATCGTCAGAAGGACATCACCCAAGCACCTCTATGCCTGATGTGTCCGCAGGATACAATTTTAGGTGACCTTCAAAATTAAAGTCTCCTAACACCATTCGTTTAACTCAATGTTTGGTTAAATATGTTTAGCCGCAGATGATATGTCATTTGGTGCGTTAAATTGGTGCATCAAATGATTCATTGAGTTTTAAGCTTATTGAATCATTCGGAAAGACCTGTCTCGGCATAACTTACTCTGCGGCCAAAAACTTCCACTACAACTGATGTCACAAACCAAATGATGGAGTGCCACTATTGGATTTCAATGATTGTCTTTTTCTCCATATACGTATGTGCGGTGCAGGTGTGCTAATTATCACGATGCACAAACAGCACCAATTGTACACTTATAGAGAGCGAATGTCATCTGTGTTATCACAGATGCGCATCTTCTGAGAATACAGAAGAAAATACTGAGGCTAATAGACAACGCTATAGTTCTAGCACCTAGCGACCCACTATTTAAAAAATATAGTATAATCAAAGTGAATGACCTCTAATCAATACAGACTACTACGAGAATACTCTCTTAGCTGCAAACGCTCAAACATTTTTATTCATGGAGATGGCAATCTTTTCTAAAGAAAACGGCCTATGAAACAAGAAATACAGAATTGTCAAAGGTTCCTTACTTTCGTACTAATTATGGCTTTCAGATGCTTCGATGTACCCTGCCGCGAATTCTAAATCATTACATAGGTACGACGCCGACCGCATCGCTGCACGAACGGGCGCCAAGAACCTGCGCTCTTTATAAGATCAGGAATGCATTGTAACACCTGAGACGCAGCGCAGAGAATAGATATGGGCGGTAGTTACTGCAGTTCTAGCACCCGATTTGTCTTGTCTGGAGGAGGAGGAGGAAAAGAAGAAAGGAAAGGGCAGGGAGGTCAACGAGACGCACGTCCGGTTTGCTACCGTACACGGGGAAGGGGATTAAAGGCTGTATTGCGAACTGGCTTGGGTGAGCTCTCCAGTGAGGCGGTGCCTCTGTCGTTATAATGACGACTTTTGGGGCACCATGTCGCAGTAAGATGTTCTCGACGAAGAATTTAGAAACTTCGACCACACTCCCTTTAGGCACAGCTTTTCTTTCGGCGTAGCGAGTAAGGTAGTCGGTAGCCACAGGATCCACTTATTTCCAGATGTTGACGTACGATAGGGTCCCAAAAAATCCATCCCGCTCGGCTGAAATGGTCGGCAAGGGGCTCAATCGGCTGTAGTAATCCCGCTGGCCTTATCGGTGGTGTCTTGCGTCGCTGACAGTCTCGGCATGTCGACGTAAGATGCGACGTTGGCGGTCGGCGCGCCTGTATCCTCGATAGCGTCCGGGAGAATCCGAGGTGCCCAGTGGTCGGATCGTCATGTAGGGCGTGCAGTACTTCTGCACGCACAGCTGACGGAACAACAAGAAGGTAGTTGGCGCGGACTGGTGAGAAGTTCTTCTTTACGAGGACGTCGTTTTGCAGCGAAAACGAAGACCACCCTCGTCTAAATGCCCTAAGGATAACGTCGGTGTTGCCTTCCAAATACTCGACGAGGCTCTTTAGCTCCGGGTCTGCTTGTTGCGGCTCTGTGAAGTCTTGTGCCCCTATTGTTCCTAGGAAGGCGTCGTAATCCTCGTCGTCTTGCGGCGGCGGGTCAGTGGGGGTGTGTGATAGGCAGTCGGCATCAGAATGCTTCCGTCCCGATTTATAGACGACGGTGATGTCAAATTCCTGGAGTCTCAGACTCCATCGTGTGAGGCGTCCTGAAGGGTCCTGTAATTTTGCTAGCCAAGACAAGGCATGGTGGCCGCTTAGGACTTTGAAGGGTGTGCCGTATATAGGTAACGCCAGAATTTCGTTATAGCCCAAATGATGGCGAGACATTCTTTTTCCGTATTAGAATAATTGGCTTCTGCTTTCTACAGCGACCGGCTACGTAATCAATGGGCGTAAGTAAGCGTGGGCTAGGGTGAGCAGCTTGTGCCCAGAACAAACAGGCTACACTCAAAGCACAACGATAGCCTTGAGCACAGTCGACGGTCGTCGAAAATTTGATCTGCCGGTCAAGCGAGAGTCATCAAAGTTGCCAGAGTAATCGCTGGTGCCCGCGTGTCTTCCAAAAAGTGCTATACAATTTGCGTCGTGCACACACAAGCTTCGCTGACAACCGAAAACGCATAGAACCGCCAATAGAACCATCGCTAGAACCATCCCTTATGTGCCCCCTCTCCTGCCCTACTTACACCCATGCGTCTGGCATAGTTTGAAGTTTCGACGAACTGACAAAGCTTGGGCAACGAAAGCAGCCGCGGAGGCAGGTGAAGATGTCTATCCACCAGTGTAAACATGTACAGCACTGCAGGTGCATATGCCGCAGAGATGGTGATGGCGTAAGGTGCTTCCGACCACATGACTGTACTATTCTTGATTTCTTGCTTAGACCAGAAATTGAAAGATCAACGGAATTAAAAAGATCAATGAAATAAAAGGACAACCATGCTGGTGTACTCGAACGTAATAGTTACGGTTTTAAAATTGGTGAATTGAATGAAGAATTAAAGAGTAGGACAAACTGAAACAGAGCTTGTGTTAGCTACACACGTGAGTGCATTCAAAAAGAGTTTGCACAGCGTGAGAATCATAGCGAAAAGCAGAGCGTTTGACACTGTTTTGTATTTTCGTTACATTTTTTTGTATTTGCTGTTTGTCCCACCTATGATTCGCGATAGCCGGCACTATGTAATTCGTTATTATACCTAATAGTTTAGAAGGCCCTGAAAGAGCATTGCAGAAGTGGGCTCGGTAACATCGTAAGTAACCGTAAGCGAGTAGCCACGTGCAAAGAAAAAGAAAGAAAGAAATGAAATGAAAACTAGGCAAACAGAAAGCCACACGTATAGCAACGTTTGGATATCATTATACATCAGATTAAAAAAAACTATAATTTGTCAACTAAGGACGTAAATAGCGAAAATCTCAATTAGTGGACACTCATAATGTGACCAAATTCCCATATTTAAAATTGAATAAAGATGTCACCGAGAGAGCTCCAGAGGGACATCTGACAACGCGTTGGAAATGATTCTAGGTACAACAAGAAACGCCATGTGCCACGACGAGAGATCCTGTTGTATGCAACACAATTAAACTCCATTCCTCTCCGCCAGGGCATTCACATATACGTAGATGCAGATGACGTAGAGTACACAATGATCTACATTTACCTAATCAATCATTACGAAAAGAATTCTGTATTCGGGAAACATGGCTTGAGACTACACAAATGTCGTTGAACATCAGCAAAAGTTCACTTCTCGCGTTTCCTCTAAATATGCCTGTTTACATTTCCCTGGCGTAATATCGACAGCTCATTCCTCAGGGTTACTCTATGAAATACTTGGGATCACATGTAATGTGCGGCTAAATCGGCGAAGTCACACTTAGCTAGTCACATTTAAGGCAACACGCTCCGTGGCATAGTGCGTAATCTCACTAATGAACGATCTGCCTTGCGATTAAATACTTTAATTCGGATGTACATAATGCAAGTACGTCCCATCATGCAATTAGGGTCCGTTTTGTTTTCTGGATGCCCAGTTTAAGAATTCAGGCCTATGTAGTAGTAGTAGTAGTAGTAGTAGTAGTAGTAGTAGTACCATTCATTCCATGAAGGGGATTGAAGGGTGAGTGGGTGGGTACCTCAGTCCTGGGCTCCACTGGCCTTAGCGGCTCGCCGGACTTGGTCGAGGAGAGCCAGTTGGCTCCCCGTTCCGTGCTAGCAAGCCAGGTCTCCCATTGCCTGTTTCTGGGTATTTGCCATAATTTGGGGGAATCGATATTTGGGGGCTGCGAATTGCACTCCCAAGTAATGTGGGAAAGAGTGAGCCGCTCTCCACACCATGGACAGATGCCCGCGTATTGTGTGGGGCTTATACAGTGTTGTCGGTATAGATTTGTGCACGTGTTCGTTGTAGTCGGCGCCAATCACGAGCCTGTCACCGGCAAGGTCCTGGTGCGGATTACTAAAATTTTGGCGCTCACGTCACTGGTTTACCAAGGACGTCACGTGAGTTTGTTAGAGGTTCGTCGATAAGACTCGTCGGCGCTCGGATGTGAAATGCGCTAACTAGCCCATCCGTCGTTTCGTTTCCCTTCAGTCCCCGGGAGTGTGTGCTGGGCACCCCACGGTGACATGATATAATAATAATAATAATAATAATAATAATAATTTTATTTCCATCAACTTGGTGGAGGAGGCTGCAAGTAAAAGCTGCTCCAGTAGAGGCAGCTTCACGAGGCCCGCAGCCCCCTTTCAGAGTATTCGGCAACAACAATTCATACATGCATACACATGTGCATTATATATACATACACATATATGTACCCACATAAGCGCATATGCATGCACATACCTACGCGTGTGCATACAGAGCCACTGGTGTCCAAAAATAATTAGGTAGCTTATGTAGTTCTCATGGTGAAAAAATGAAGCAAGTAGACGCCGCTGAGCACGCATGTATATACATATATACACACATACACATGCATTCACATACCCGTACATACACATACACTCATATACATATATACATATACTTATATACACACCTTATATACATATTAACCGAGACGAAGTACACTTACCAGTAACTTAAAATCCTGCACATACAAGTCTCTCAGTTGTTGGGTCGTTATTTGCGTGACATCAACGCCTAGATTATTATATTTATTTAGAAGCATTGGCATTGTGTACGATAGCTTTTCCCTTAAATAATTTCTTCTGGGTGTGACCACCCGCCATATTTCTTTATGACGGGTAACATAAAATTTGTTATTGGGTTCAAGGCTACAAAGTTCTCGTAGAAAGGAGCGGTTTAGTTTTACTTCTCGCCTAAAAGCCGTTGTTAACTTGTAGTGGTATAATTTTAACACAGAAATTATGTTGGCTTCCTGAAATAAGTTTTTAGTATGGGAGTTGTAGGGGACATTAAAGAGCAGCCGAACAAACTTCTTTTGCAAGACAAGTAATTTATGCAAATTAACAAAAGTAGTTGTACCCCATACCAACAAGCAATAATATAGATATGAATAAAAAAGAGAGTTATAATTTAGAAGTTTAACTTTAAACGGCAGCAGTGATTTACATTTCCACATCATGCCAATGGACTCTAGATAACTGTATTGTAAGGGCGTCAATATGCTCGTCCCAAAGCATATTACTCGAAAATGTTACGCCGAGAGGTTTCATACTAGTAACCATTTCTATTGTTTTATCCCCATACATAGTGTTAATACTTGAATTGACTGGCTTATTTTTAGGCCTAAAGAGCACAGCTTTGGTTTTTTTTTGTATTTATTTCTAATTGGTTCATTATTGACCAGTCCTCAGCTTAGAGAGCATGAGGTTCGTTTCATACTCTATATCTGTGCAGTTTGTTCCTGAAACAAATATACTGGCGTCATCAGCATACAGGACATATTTCGCGCTTAGATAAATATTCGTTAGATCATTGATATAAGCATTAAAAAGAAGGGGCCCCAAAACACTTCTCTGCGGAACTCCTTTTGAAATAGGCTTCATACTTGAGCAATGCTTTTCTATCTGAACAACTGCTGTCTGCTTGCCAGGTAAGATTTAATTAGTGCCAAACAATAACCTCGAATGCCATAGCTTTCAAGTTTTTCAAACAATGTTAAATGGTTAATATTATCGAATGCTTTGCTAAAATCCACATATACGCCAAGCACAAGTCTTCTTTCTTCGAACTGGGATAAAATGAATTCCTTTTCTTCCAACAGTGCCTGTTCGGTAGATTTAAGCTTTCTGAAGCCGATTGGGCAGACGAAATTATTTTATTCTTCTCGAAAAAATTATTAAGTTGGCGATGTAAGATTTTTTCCAAGCCCTTAGAGAAATAGGCAATATGGATATAGGCCTATAGTTTTGGATATCATTTTTGTCTCCCTTTTTAAATAAAACACTCACTTTAGCGATTTGCATTCTTTTCGGGAAAGTTGCACTGGACAAACATAAATTAAAAATATATGTAAGTTGCGGTGTGATAACATCTAACACGTGCTTTATTGGTCTAATTTGCATGCCTTCAAAATCACACGAGGAACTATTTCGCAGTGACATGAAAGCCGAAAAAACTTCATTTTCAGAGACAGGTTCAAGAAATAATGAAAAGGGGCTGGTCACAGGCATCAAATGAAACAATGTCCCAGGTGTACTGTTTTGATCGTTCCTAACAAAGTGATCGTTGAACATAGTGGCGAGAGGGTTGCCAGATATCTCATTGCCATCTATGCTCAGCTTTTCTATACGAGAATATGATTTATTACGATGTAGGACAGTATTTAACCTTTTCCATAAGAAATCAGGTCCCGTCGTTCTTGTAAGACATGTCCCCAAATTTTTAAGGCCGCCTTGTGGATGTTTTCAATTAAACAGGGGCGGCAGGCTACTTGGGAGTGTGTGAGTACCAAGGCTGGCTCTCCACTCTGGTCTTTATCCTTGATGGCAGGGCGATTGCTACCGCCCCTGCTGTACTGGCTGATTTTGCTTTGGTAGAGGCTATTATGGTGATCGTTGGCTTACCGCCGCTAGGCAGTATCTATTATTTTGTATTTTAGTTACGTCCGTGTAGATTGTTCCGGGATGCATGCCGAAGAGCTTTTGCAGATTCTTAGCCCTTGCCTGCCTTCTAGGTTGGTGATATAAGGATTCATGTTTTTTGGTATTGGAGATACCATCAGAAAGGAAAGGTCTGTGCTTGTGCTTTTAACTGCCTTAGTTTGCTGCACAGAAGTATCGCCTATGGAAGCGCGGGCACCATGTTTACAAAGCACATTTTTTATCCTTACAGTTAAAACGTTCCCAAACGTCCCTATTTTACCAGATACAGCTCACGTGACTGCATCAAGATACAGAAATCTTTGCTTAGAAAATTATCTAAGCGAATGAACGATGGCAACATCTTCAGCCTATCAATATTTCTCTGTATTTGCTGCAATAGACAGTGGCGTCCTTCTGGAGAACTACAAGTTGCATGCACCAGAAAAGCTCAACTGAATTTCTGATTACCTAGAGCTGGTCGTATGACGTCCCTCCTGTGCCATGTTTGTAAATAAGCTGAGGCGAGAAACCACTCGTGTGTATTTTAACGGCGATATTCAACCCAGAGAAAGAGCTTACCGAAGGTCCATGTTGCGAGATTGGATGAGAATTAAATATTTGGTAATACTATGATTTCTTCTTTTTTCTGAGCTTTTACGTGCCAAAACCAGTAATGATTATGAGGCATGCCATAGTGGAAAGCTCCGGATTAATTTTGACTATCTGGGGTTCTTAACGTGTACTACAACGCAAGCACAAGCGCGTTTTTGCATTTCGCCTCTATCGAAATGCGGCCGCCGCGGCCGGGATTCGATCCCGCGATCTCGTGCTCAGCAGCGCAGCGCCTTTGCTGACTGAGCCACCGCGGCGGGTTGACTACTATAATTTGGGACCTCGACAACAGATTAATGTCACAGCTAATGACTAGTGTCACAGCTGCGCAAAGTGACTCTTGAGTTCCCATGACGATGCCCTATAATGACGCCGCACTACTTATAAAGCATTTGTTTAAAATGATCCGCTTGATCACTTGCTTTCCGCAACGTACTCTTGTTGAAAGTTTAACATGGATGTTATAGCAGAAATAGATCAAAAGCAAAGCTTACAATTGAGTTTGAGTCGACATGTATTTTGTTATGTACTGAGATTGAAAAAAAAAAGTTGTCGCAGTTTCACCTGAAAGGCGAAGCATCAATTGCGATAGCAAATTTGTATAGAGCTATACGGAGTAAATGATATCAGCTTTATCAGCTGTATAAACTTGGACATGCAGCAGCACCGGCAACACGCAGAACTGTTGTCGACGCGGTCGGCGTTTTGCCCGCGTTCGCTCAAAATGCGTGCGGCGTTGCTGACTGTTGCCGGAGCCTCTGATATAAATAGGCACTTGGTGCCGCAGCTAAACGTCGCCTCCCTTTCCTCCCCCTCCCCCCCTCCCCACGGCCTTTCGTGCGTCGAAGAAGGCGCGTTTGCTCTACATATATGGTGATTGTAAAGGAGGAAAGAGACGCCTACTTCTGCAGCCCTTAAGCGAGCACGGCGCAGAACGCGCGTTTGTTCTCCGCCGTGCGTTCACTCCCCGTGAAAGCGCGCGCCCCTCGCACCCTTTCACTCGCACATACAGCGTTCGGCGCGCGGCGACGATTTCATCTCCATTAGCGTCATACGGAACCTCACGGCGACGGCGACGGCGACGCCGACGGCAGAAATCTGCTTTTGAGTGTCCATATAATTGCTATCGCAATAAAACAAGATTACGGTGGATATGCCGAAACCCGGGATAGAACCAGCCTAACGCTCTCTCACCACAGCTGTTTCGCCAACACTTTATTTTAAGAAAGGCGATGTGTTTGGTATTTAAGTGTAAAGTTGTGCTTTCAGGCAACCGGCAACAATTTCACCTTTTTCTGTTGTGCTCGATAGAGCCACGCCTTTTCATCCGCGCAAATAGCGTACAGAAGCTTGTAACGGAGTAAATCACTTCATTTGAGCGGCTGGATGTCCACTGTTTCAGAGGAGGTTTAGGGTGCGGGTCTTAGCACCATGAGCGAGGGCCTTGAGGCTTGGCTGCCCAGAGGCTTGCTGACCTGTCTTCATGGAGAGTAGAGCAGCTTTCGCTGCGCTAGCAGTGGACGCGAGTGTTGCGACTGCCGGCTCACTAGATGTGACCGGGACGGGTGCGAGAAGTGTCGATGGCGCCGCCTCCTGACGCACCACATCCCAGTTACTGGTGAGGGAAAAGAACGACAGGCGTTCCCGTACTTCCTGGAGCGTGACGTTCTCCTTAACTTTGATGTTTATGATTTTCTTTTTTTCCTTTTTCGAGATGGGACAAGACCGGTATAATGCAGGGTGGTTTCCTTCGCAGTAAAAATAGTGGAGTGCTTCTTCTCCGTTGTCGGAAGCATGGTCTGTTGCACCACATTCACACATGTCAGTCGACCTCGCCAGCTGTGCGACCCGTCACCAAACCTCTGACACTTAAAGAAACGCGTCGGATTTGGTAGATAGGGCCTTGCTCCGGTCTTTACGTATCCTGCTTCAACTGTTTCTGCAAGTGTGCGAGTGCCGAAGGTGAGTGCAAGGTGTTTTTGTGAGTATTTTTGTCATTCTCATGTTACTTCTCTTGATAGTGTGACAAGGCAACACGAATTCTAGTCTGTACAGGAGTATCATTTATCTATTTTAATTACTCACAGGGGACCCTGATCATGAGATATGGAGATATACAAAAGAATAAAAATGGATTAGAGTGCATGCGGCAGGCATTACTAAATCATGACTGGGAGCTTACCATGGTCGTTCCAATCGTGCACAATGATTGCAATCTACCGCTGCTAACATATCGTGCACAAACATGGAGGTTAACACAGATGCTCGAGACCGTGTAAAGAGCGATGATACGAAAATTGTTAGGGGTAACGTTAAATCCAGGAACAGAGCGGTGTGGATCACAGAGCAAACGGGGAGAGCCGATATAATAATTGATAATAAGAGAAATAAATCAAGCTGGGCAGGATAAATAGTGCGTAGGGTAGAGATAACGGGTCGACCATTAGAGTTACAGAATGGGTGCCAGAGAAGGGAAGTGCAGTCGAGGACGGCAGAAAATAAAGGTTTTCCCCGCTCAATTTAATCGGAACGCCAGCTATTTTAATCCAAGCGCCAGTCAATTTAATCCACGCACCACACATTTAATCCCAATGCCAACTAATTTATTCTACGCGCCAAGTATTTTAATCCTCATGCCAGTGAATTTAATCTAAGGTGCAGGTCCACTTGCGGGGTGTTATAGGAACTTCAAAATAACGATGACATGTTATAATTTTGGGCAGCCAAACGTAACTGAAGCAGACTTCTTCATATGCTACGAAGCATACTTCAAAACACATGAAAAAGAGTCAGGTGACATAACGTAACTTTCTTGAGGCTCTCATGGGTCATTCCCAACCATACTGACATGGATATCAAACGAACGGGAATTGAAGAAGCTTTGCGATGGTACACGCGTAACGAACGTCAAACCAGGTGGGAAAATGGTGTCACGTGACCTCACGTATAATTCGCTGGTCCATGCGTATTTCCCAACCATATTGACATGGATAATAAACGAACGGGAATTGACGAAGCTATGCGATAGAGCACGCATAACGAATGTCAAACCAGGTGGGAAAAAGGTGTCACGTGACCTCACGTATGATTCGCTGGTCCATGTGTGATTCCCAACCATATTGACATGGATATCAAACGAACGGCCTTCGAAGAAGCTCTACGATGGTACACACGTAACGAACGTCAAACCAGGTGGGAAAAAGGTATCACGTGACCTCACGTATAATTCGCGAGTCCATGCGTGATTCCCAACCATATTGACATGGATAATAAACGAACGGGAATTGAAAAAGCTATGCGATAGAGCACACATAACGAATGTCAAACCAGGTGGGAAAAAGGTGTCACGTGACTTCACGTATAATTCGCTGGTCCATGTGTGATTCCCAACCATATTGACATGGATATCAAACGAACGGGCTTCGAAGAAGCTTTGCGATGGTACACACGTAATAACGTCAAACCAGGTGGGAAAATGATGTCACGTGACCTGAAGAAACTTTCTTCAGACTCTCATGGGTCATTCCCAATCACACTGACATGAATATCAAACGAACAGGAATTGAAGAAGCTATGCGATGGTGCACACATAACGAATGTCAAACCAGGTGGGAAAAAGGTGTCACGTGACCTCACGTATAATTCGCTGGTCCATGCGTGATTCCCAACCATATTGACATGGATATCAAACGAACGGGCTTTGAAGAAGCTTTGCGATGGTACACACGTAACGAACGTCAAACCAGGTGGGAAAAAGGTGTCACGTGACCTCACGTATAATTCGCTGGTTCATGCGTGATTCACAACCATACTGACATGGATATCAAACGAACGGCCTTCGAAGAAGCTCTACGATGGTACACACGTAACGAACGTCAAACCAGGTGGGAAAAAGGTGTCACGTGACCTCACGTACAATTTGCGAGTCCATGCGTGATCCCCAACCATATTGACATGGATATCAAACGAACGGGCTTCGAAGAAGCTTTGCGATGGTACACACGTAATGAACGTCAAACCAGGTGGGAAAATGGTGTCACGTGACCTGACGTAACTTTCTTCGGGCTCTCATGGGTCATTCCCAACCATATTGACATGGATATCAAACGAACGGGAATTGAATGAGCTATGCGAGGCTAGCGCAAGACAGGGTTAATTGGAGAGCGCAGGGAGAGGCCTTCGTCCTGCAGTGGACATAAATATAGGCTGATGATGATGATGATGATGATGCGATGGCACACACATAAGTAACGTCAAACCAGGTGGGAAAAGCATGCCACGTGACCTCATGTATCTTTCGCTGGCCCATGCGTGATTCGCAACCATTATTACATGAATATCAAACGAACGGGCTTCGAAAAACCTCTGCGATGGTACGCACGTCGCATACTTCACACAACGTGAAAAAGAGTCACATGACACCACGTAACTTTCTTCAGGCTCTCATGGGTCATTCCCAACCATACTGACATGGATATTAAACGAACAGGCTTCGAAAAAGATCTGCGTTTGCACCCACACAAAGCACGTCAGACCACGTATAAAGCAGTGTCACGCGACCTCAACACTTTCAACAGGCGTTGGGTGATTCACGAACATACTAATATGCATATAAACAAACGGGAATTGAACAGCCACTGGTACTGTTGCTACGTAAAATGACGGAATCCGAGAAGAAAAGCGCTTCACGCGACTTCACGTAACTCGGTATCGAATGTGACTGAGTGCTGAACCGATTGACATGGATATTTGAAAAGGAATTTGCCTTGAGAGGAGATGGTACTCATAGAACTTAATCGGCAAAGCTTGACATAATTATTTATTTTTGTTTCCTTGCCCACGCACAGGAAGACTGAAATATGTGCGAATTCTGGTTTCGTTCGTTGCTCTTAACACATTAACGCTGCTATTCGAATTGTTGTAAAGTTCTCGTTACTCGGAATGCTGTGCTGATTTGCGCGTAATTAGTGCACACTGACTGAACTGGAAAAGACGGTTTTATTTATTTTTTTAACAGCGAAGCTTTTTAAGCTAGCCGTAATTTGTCGTGCGTAGCCGTGGTAGCCACGGCAACTCAAAGGAGGAGGAGACCGCGTGGCGGTGTCCTCGCCAGCTCCCTGCTTTCCCGACCCTCGCCTCTCTTCTCTCCGCGGCGCGCTGATCCAGGAGAAAAAAAAACGCGAAAGCTTGCACTCGGCCACGCAAAGCTCAAGACACAGCGAAGCTGTCCGATTGACATCGAACGGCTAGCCTCCAACGCGTTCGGCGGCAGCAAGCAGCAGCGTTCTTGGCACTGTGCCAACCTTCGCTAGCCTGCCTGTGTTTGTGGCATGCCAGGAGCGCTGTCGCTCGTAGGCGCCTACGCGTCCTGCGCTAGTCACGCGAAAGGGAAGGTACCTCCGAAAATGATCGCTCGAGAATACCTCCCTACATTCGTTGACCGGTTAAGACCTAGCACCACGCAAGTTCATACCCAGCACTAGCAGCCAGTAAGCTTCGCTGTGCCTAAGCTTTGAACGACCGAGTGCAAACTTGCCTGATATTTTGTGTAGCCGAGTCAGGATCTTTTTGTTGCTCAGTACGTGCAGTGCATAAAATTGTTGTTCCTAGCATCAAAGAGGCCCCCAGATATACGCAACATTTCCGCGTGACTGGCCGCTCAAGGCACTTTGCGTGTATTGGCGAGCTTCTTATACGCTCTGAAAATCACTTTTATGTAGCACGTATTGAGCAACAAAAAGCTGTAGTTGGAGTTTTCATGTAGCTCTACAATGTTCTCATTGAAACTTTTCAACAAATTTTTATGTTTGACAAGTTGAATAATTAATACTAATTATGTAATTAGGCAGAATGCAAAATAATTTCGGTATCTCCAAGCGACGGCAAGCAAGATTACCTTGGTTCTCTCCAGATACGTGGAATTTGCCAATTTTAAAATTTTGGGGCATGATAGTTGCGACATCCTGCATCGTATACTTCCATCCCAGCAGAACGTACTGTACGGTGCTCAGCAACTTGAACGCCATAATCGCACCGCATGACGGTTGGCGCTTTTTGCACCATCAGTCAACAATGTGTGATCACGGGGTATCAAATTTGTCACAAATGCTCTGGCTATCATCGTTAACAACAATGTTTCAACTCGGTGGACCGAGGGCTCATCATTATCATCATCAGCCTATATTTATATCCGCTGCAGGACGAAGGCCTCTCCCTGCGATCTCCAATTGCCCCTGTCTTGCGCTAGCGAATTCCAACTTGCGCCTGCAAATTTCCTAACTTCATCATCCCACCTGGTTTTCTGCCGTCCTCGACTGCACTTCCCTTCTCTTGGTATCCATTCTGTAACCCTAATGGTCCACCGGTTATCCATCCTACGCATTAGACGGCCGGCCCAGCTCCATTTCTTCCGCTTAATGTCAACTAGAACATTGTTTATCCCCGTTTGTTCTCTGATCCACACCACTCTCTTCCTGTCTCTTAACTTTACTCCTAAGATTTTTCGAGCCATCGCTCTTTGTGCGGTCCTTAACTTGTCCTGGAGCTTCTTTGTTAACCTCCAAGTTTCTGCCCCATATGTTAGCACCGGTAGAATGCAATGAGTGTACACTTTTCTTTTCAACCACAGTGGTAAGCTCCCAGTCAAGATTTGGCAATGCCTGCCGTATGCACTCCAACCCAATTTTATTCTTCTGTAAATTTCTTTCTCGTGATCAGGGTCCCCTGTGAGTAATTGACTTAGGTAAACATGTTCTTTTACAGACTCTAGAGGCTGACTGGCGATCCTGAATTCTTGTTCCCTTGCCAGGCTATTGAACATTATCTTTGTCTTCTGCATATTCATCTTCAACCCAATTCTTACACTTTCTCGATTAAGGTCCTCAATCATTTGCTGTAATTCGTCTCCATTGTTGCTCAATAGGACAATGTCATCTGCAAACCGAAGGTTGCTGAGATATTCGCCGTTGATCCTCACTCCTAAGCGTTCCCAGTCTAAGAGCTTGAATACTTCTTCTAAGCATGCAGTGAATAGCATTGGAGAGAGTGTGTCTCCTTGCCTGACCCCTTTCTTGATAGGTAACTTTCTACTTTTCTTGTGGAGAATCAAGGTAGCTGTGGAATCCTTGTAGATATTTGCTAAGATATTCACGTATGCCTCCTGTACTCGTTGATTACGTAATGCCTCGATGACTGCTGGTATCTCTACTGAATCAAATGCCTTTTCATAATGTATGAAAGCCATACAGAGAGGTTGATTGTACTCCGCAGATTTCTCGATTACCTGATTGATGACATGGATATGATCCATCGTAGAATATCCCTTCCTGAAGCCAGCCTGTTCTCTTGGTTGGCTGAAGTCAAGTGTTGCCCTAATTCTATTGGAAATTATCTTGGTGAATATTTTATACAATACGGAAAGCAAGTTAATGGGTCTATAATTCTTTAATGTCTCCCTTCTTATAGATTAGTATAATGTTGGCGTTCTTCCAGTTCTCTGGTACACTTGAATGTTGTGAGGCAATGTGTATAAAGGGCCGCAAGCTTTTCAAGCATGATATCGCCTCCATCTTTGATTAAATATACTGTTATTCAATCTTCTCCAGCCG
Organism: Dermacentor silvarum; assembly: GCF_013339745.2. Taxonomy (NCBI): domain Eukaryota; kingdom Metazoa; phylum Arthropoda; class Arachnida; order Ixodida; family Ixodidae; genus Dermacentor; species Dermacentor silvarum. Next base: position 366,719,801 of record NC_051154.1, read on the forward strand.
CTTTCCCCCTGGTCATGTCTTTGAAGGCCCTTCTAACTTCATCGCTAGTTATAGAAGGAGGCTCTGTATCCGGTTCATCACTATTTCGCATGGAAGTAGCTTGGCTGTTTTGGGCACTGTACAGGTCAGTATAGAATTCATCCGCTGCTTTTGCTATGTCACCTAAATTGCTGATGATATTACCATGCTTATGATTCAGTGCATACATCTTGCCTTGTCATATGCCAAGCTTTCTTCTTACTGATTTCATGCTGCGTCCATATTATACGGCTTCCTCAATCTTTCCCACGTTATAATTTCGAATATCCCTTACTTTCTTCTTGTTTATCAGTTTCGACAGTTCAGCGAATTCTATCTGATCTCTTGAGTTTGACACTTTCATATTTTGACGTTTCTTTATTAGGTCCTTCGTTTCTTGGGAGAGCTTCCCTACTGGTTGCCTTGGTGCCTTACCTCCCAGTTCAATTGCTGCTTCTGAGATCAGCCTAGTTACGGTTTCATTCATTACCTCTATGTTGTCTTTATCTTCCTTTATCTTTCTTATCTTATCTTCTTCCTTATCTTATCTTAACTTCCTTCCTTTATCTTCCTGTTCGAAAGCTGCATATTTGTTTGCGAGCACCAGCCTAAATTGGTCTGCGTTCACACTTACTGCGTCTAGGTTGGCCTGTTTCCTCTTGACTAATTTCACTCTTTCTCTCTTCAAATTGACAGAAATCCTAGACCTCCCTAACCTATGGTCACTGCACTTTACCTTACCTAACATTTCTACATTCTGCACTATGCTTGGATCGTCAGAGAGTATGAAATGTATTTCATTCCTTGTTTCTCCATTAGGGCCAGGTCCACTTCCTGTTGCTGCGCTTTCTGAAGATTGTATTCATTATTCGGAGCCTGTTTCTTTCCGCGAATTCTACCAACATCTCTTCTCTTGCATTCCTAGAATCGATGCTGTAGTTGCCAATTGCTTGCTCACCAACCTGCTTTTTGCCCACTTTTGCATTGAAGTCGCCCACGACTACAGTATACTGAGTTTGCACCTTTCTCATTGCTAATTCGAAATCTTCGTAAAACTGTTCTATTTCTTCATCATCGTGACTGGAAGTTGGGGCGTAGGCTTGTACTACCTTCCTTTTGTACCTCCTATTCAGCTTTATTACGACGACTGCTACCCTCTCACTAATGTTGTAGAATTCATCAATGTTGCCCGCTATGTTGCTATGAACTAGAAATCCTACCCCCGATTCTCTCTTAAATGGAAGTCCTCTGTAGCAGAGGACGTGGACATTAGTCAGCACTGTGTAAGCCTCACCAGTTCTTCTAACCTCACTAAGTCCCATAATATCCCAGGCAATGCCTGATAATTTCTCAAATAGTCCTGCTAATCTAGCCTCACTCGAGAGGATGCACCATCTATGCTTCAGATTTTTGCACCATCTATGAGCCCTCGCCCTCTCGAGCGAGGGCTCATAGATGGTGCAAAAATTGCTCGCAGCGATGCCCTCGGAGCGTCACCTTTCAATCGCTGAGCACTGTACCTTCATCGTTACCTCTGCGTGCAAGGACACGTTTGCTTACCCACCGGGGTAGCTCAGTCAGCTAAGTCAGCTAAACCCGGCCGCGGCGGCCGCATCTTGATGGAGGCGAAATGCAAAAACGCCCGTGTGCTTGCGTTGTAGTGCACATTAAAGAACGCCAGGTGGTCAACATTAATCCGGAGCCCTCCACTACGGCGTGCCTCATAATCACAACTGGTTTTGGCACGTAGAACCCCAGAAAGAAGAAGACATCTTTGGTTGTGATTTTTCACTCGCCGCGGTGGACCCAATAAATATGGATTTGCACTGCTGAGCTCGAAGTCGCGGGTTTGACCGCGCTCTCGGCGACCGCATTTCGAAGGGGCGAAATTTGACAACGCTCGTATGCTTAGATTGAAGTCCACTGTGAAAAACGCCAGGTTGTCAAAATCATTTCATTATCGCCCACTACGGCATGTCTGATAACTATATCATGGTAATGACCGAAAAAGCCCATATTTAACTTAACTCTTTATTCTCTTTTAATCTGCCTGGAAGCCATGTGCCCAGTTAGCGCTTGCTCACTACTCTACTAATTCGGTTATACTGGGACGGCTCTAACTGAAATGAAACACAGCAAAATGTATTGCTGTTTACTGTAAAAGGGTTTAAAGAAATACGTTAATTGAATTACAGAAATTTGTTTATAACTAGAGCAGCACTCACTGAGGCAATCTTTCTCATCGATTAAAGATGGCCTTTGCCGTGTTGCGGCCTAGCGAAAGGCCATGCGCATGCGGGCTGGCCGCAGGAGCAGAGAAAGAGACTGAGCCGCTTCCGATGCGCGCGAGATAACGTCCAACCTTTATTCCATGCAACCAGCATACATATATAGCAGACACTCATGTGACCAATGACGTCACGTACAAGCAACATTTCACAATTGTGGGCGACAGCGCCAGATAACACGGACACTTGACGCGCATAGGCGCTATCACCACAGCCTTCGCAACAGTTCAGTGCGGCATCCAAAAAGAAAAAGGTGTGCTCGTCATATGAAGCACAGTCCGCACTTTGTATTCGCTGCATGGAGTGTACGGCTGCCTCGATGAGCATGGCCCGTCGGTGCTCTTTCTTTGTCATGCCCGGTGGAGTTGTGAGCAATTCTTGGTGGCGCTCGCTCAGAAAAGCTTTAACATGCCACTTGAACTTTAAAAGCATCTCTTCAATAGGATTGAAGAAGGGGCTGTAGGGTGGCAGATTCTTTACAGAGTGTGTCATGCTTGCGAGGGTGGTGTTTTCAGCGCGATGGTGGGCCGGTGCGTTGTCAAAAATGAATACGGCGTGGCTGGTGCGGTCATTTTGTTGAATTTGCTTCGAGGCTTCAGCAAGAAATTCATTGAATACTAGCCAATGAACTTTATCTACTGCCTTCCAGAGAATTATTCCATCTGCAGACATACATGCTATAATATTTATGTGTGCACCCTTCGTGCTCGGCACCATTCGAACAGCTGGTGTTTCGCGCTTTGCCCCGGCGAAGCTTCTGGCACACCACACATTGAAATTTGTCTCATGGACATAAATTCGGGAGCGATTTAAAGTTTGATTTTTGAGCCATTGCGCGTAGTCTCTGCGGTCACGCTTCACGTCGCTCCGGTTGCGATCAGCTGGTCTGGGAGTGGCAAACTTCAGGGTGTAGCCGTGACCATCGAGCAGTCGGTCAATAGTAGACGTGCTTACTTGAAGTCCTTGGTACATTTCAGATTGTGTTGTCTGTATTTGATTAAGCGTAAATGCCGGATTTTCATGCACTATATCACAAACAGTGCTAGCGATGTCTGGCCCAAACCTTCATCCAGATCCTCCGCGCTTTCCTGTATGATCCCTACCTGTAGCTGCAATGGAGCGCACAGTTTTGATGTTAATCCCGAGGGTAGCGGCCAACTGCCTCAAGTTTCCTCCCCTTCTAAAGGTGTAAACAATTCTCTCTCTATCTACTGTAGACACTGACCTGTACTTCACTTTCTCTTCGCCTTGTTCTTTCCGGGGTCGGCCACGCCGTCGAGAGTTTGCCCCATCCATCGCTACCGAGCAAAGGTTCTGGACGTTGTTCATGAGCCGGTATTCACGGCAAGAGCATTGGCAGCACGTGCCGATGAAAAGCTACTGCAGCACTTTGCTGAGAAACCGTCACTGCGGCCGAGAATATTGTTTTCCATAAGCCGCAACGGCCGTCTGCTGACCCATTTTCCTATACAATAGTTTCCTAAACCTTCCGCGCTGGCACTAACTTTTTTCTCACTAAGAAATAGTAAAAAAAAAACATTTTCACCGAACATACTCGTCATTGAAAAAAAAATTCAAGAGACATCGTACGTACAGACGACAGTGAAAATGTGTGTACTCTACAGCAGCGACTGTGGAAACAGTAGCTATCGTCTGCTTTCATCTCATTGAACTGCTTGCGGGTAACGTTCAGTTACAGAGTATATATACCGACATTTTGCTGTCGCCTGTACGCACGACGTTTCTTTTTTTTTTACCATTGACTAAAAAATACAGCAAGAACATGGTGCGAGTATATTGTCCATCCGTTGTTTTGTATTTGCGCTTTCAACTGAAATCCACGCTGCAGCCACCACCTTACGCGCCCTTTCACATTGGCCACATGGAAGTAGCTCAGCGAAGACACCAATACCATATAGCTGGCGTTAAAAAGAAACTATTTTTGAATGCTAAACGCTAAAAAAGTGCAACTCACCTACGCTCACAATCCGCCGAGCAATGTGTGCAATTACGGCAGAAAAAAATGTTGACTACTTGAACGTTGTTTCACATCCAGCGCGTTTCAGAACACTTTATTGCTGATGTATTTAGGAAAAAGCGTTCTTCGTTCGTTTTGGTGTTTTACGTGCCAAAACCAGTTCTGATTATGAGGCACGCCGTAGTGGAGGGCTCCGTATTAATTTTGACCACCTGGGGTTCTTTAACGTGCGCTACAACGCAAGCACACGGGCGTTTTTGCATTTCGCCTCCATAGAAATGCGGCCGCCGCGGCCGGGATTCGATCCCGCAACCTCGTGCTCAGCAGCGCAACGCCTTAGCTGACTGAGCTACCGCGGCGGGTTATTTAGGAAAAAGCAATGACGCTTTACATTTTTAGGATTTTCCTACATTAAAGCAACAAATTATGTCATGTACAGGAACTTGAGGTACTGTTGTCACTGCCATCTACCGGACTTCATTACAATGCACCAACGTAAGAGTGATGTGCAGCGAAATTAAATGAATGAATGAATAAATAAAAATATTTCAAGGAAATGTTTTTTAGCTTCGTTTTCTAATAACATGCGTATTTACACGATTGTAGCGTTATAGCGGTCTTTTGGTCAGCAATAACACTGCTTAACTGCAGCAGGGTTCTTACGAAATATTCCCGTAAGTACGCGTTTTATAAGCCGGGAGTACCCTTTCGAAGTTACTAACGGGCAGAGTCTTGAATTACTATTTTTTATAGCGTAAGTATTGTTTTGGCGAGTTCCCTAGCCACGTCACACGAAAAGTGTGACGTGGCTTGTATCTCCAGGAAAATTCGTAATTATGAAGTTAAGACATTTAATCATTATAGTAGCATACATTTTGAACATTTGTTTCTTTATAACAGATAAGGAATAATTTGACAAAACTAAAGAAAGAAAATTAAAAAAATACGCAAAAAAATGAAACTATCTTTTTCCAGTTCAGTCAGTGTGCAGTAATTACGCACAATCAACACAACATTCCGAGTAACGCGAACTTCACAGCAATTCGATAGTATAGTTAACGTGTGAATTGTAACTACTGAAACCAGAATTCACACGTCTTTAAGTATCCCTGTGTGTGTGTGTGCGAGGAATAAAAAAAGATATTGTAAGGTTTACCGATTCAGTTTATGCGCATCACCTCCTTTCAAGGTAAATTCCTGGCGCCGTGATATCCATGTCAATCGGTTCAGCAGTCAGTCACTTTCGATCCAGACTTACGTGAAGTCATGTGACGCGCTTTTCTTCTTGGTTTCCATCGTTTTACGTGGAAACAGTCACAGTGGTTGTTCGATTCCCGTTCGTTAATTATGCATTGTTAGTATGCTCGTGAATCACCCAATGTCTGTTGAAAATTTTGAGGTCGCTTGACACTGCTTTATACCTGGTCTGACGTGCTTTTCGTGGGCACAAGTGCAGAACTTTATTGAAGCGCATTCGTTTAATATTGTTACGGAGCGATCTACACATGGATCAACGCGATGCTTGGCGGCGCGACAAAGACGACGATGAAGATGCTAGCTCTTGGCCCGGATCGGACATCTCTTGCCCTAGCCTCCTCTGTATATATTTTGTAAATATATCCTTCGCCTCCATCTCGCTTCCGCCACACTTTGGTGGAGGTGCGGGGTACGTCTCGCCTCGCAACGGAACTTCGCAGCGGCCGTCGTTTCGGACATCTGTCTGCAATGGCGGAAGATACAGCGTCTACATCAAGGCCCGCCACTACAACGGGCGTGCTTGTGCAACCTCGGGATCCTGGCACGTTCTCCGGTTCCGGTGACGCGGATGTTGAAGACTGGCTGGCGCAGTACGAATGCGTGAGTAAGAACAACCGATGGGACCCTACCATGATGTTGGCAAATATAATCTTCTACCTGACAGGCACTGCGAAGTTATGGTTCGATAATCACAAAGCTGAGACTGGGAGCTGGGACACCTGCAAAGAAAAACTCCGAGAATGGTTTGGGAAGCCCATTGGCCGGAAGATCGCCGCGACAAAGACGCTCGCGTCACGTGCGCAGACGGCTACTGAGTCTTACGTCGCGTACACAGAAGACGTATTAGCGCTATGCCGAAAGGCCGACGCCGAGATGCCGGAGGACGACAAGGTTGGGCATATCTTGAAAGGAGTGGCGTAGCTAGAAATTTTGTTCGGGGGGGGGGGGGGGCTCAGGTTGCAGCGCGGCCTCCTCCTTATAGAATTTGTCGAGTGATGAAATGCATGAATAATAACTACATTGCCAATTTCATTGTATATTAGATGCTGCCAACGAATTATTGAACGCTATGCACTGTCCATTAAAATATGTATGTTTTCATAACAGAATATATTCGTATGCCCCAAAAATTGTGGCAGAAATAACTGATATAAATGCATCCGTGTTTTTTGTCTAATTAATAAGTAAAGAAAACATCACATAATCTTTAGAACTATTCACCCTTTTCGCGGAGCAGTTTGTTTTAGAGAAACGAGATGGCGCTCACGGCGGCGCGTCATACCTCTCCTCAGCGACCGCGCACGAATACGAAACCATTACCGATTGCTTCTGTGCGATCAGCTGTGGGAAATGCAATTGAGTTTTCGCTAACACACTGTGCTCGAATCAGGCTAGATTGAACAATGTGGATTGAAGACGTGTGCTGTAGTTGGCTGCAAAAATAGTGACTGGCCTGTTAAGGAATAGAATGAATCTGTGTGGCGAAGTTCGCGGACCGCTGCTGCAACTGTCCGAATGTGTTACCGGCACTTCGTGATGTACGGCTTTCCTCGAGGATACAGAAATTTGCTCATCCGCCAGCCTTGTATCGCTAACCTTCAAAGAAAGGGCTTCATCCCGAGAACGTTGGCAACAGTGAGTGCCACTCGTTAAACAATGACAAAGGGAGTTACGCCGCTTCCTCTCATTGTAAGTTTCGCGCACGTTATCTATACACATCTGTCCAAATGGGAGGAAAACTTAGGCCCACTCTATCGCCCTCGTATCAAGAATAAGTCAATGGACGCACACTTGTATATATGCTGACTGTATACACACAATAAATTACGGACTACACCTATGGCGCACAAATGGTCGAAGCTGAATGTTTCGTGACGGTCCACAAGAGTAAGCAAGTTACTAGCTGTAATATATGTTTGCTACAAGGTATTACAATGTACAAAACAGCTACGTTTCAAGCCTTGTGCGCAGCAAGAACAAATTTATCGGATTTGGAACTGAGCACACCCGCGAGCAATTAGGCAGAAAATAATCAGATAGTGGCCGCACCGAGGAACTTCACTGAGTCAGAAACTGACAAGCCACTGCTTCAAAATATTTGCCGAATAAAGAACAAAGAGCAAAACGCACTAATCCTGACTGAATTCATAATCGCAAAGCTTGGAATGCATATTTGGCTCCGCTTTTAGAAGAAGAACCATATAAACTGCCTGCGCTGTTTGGACATAGCTCAATCAGCTCCGAAAGCGCTTTTGCATGTTCTCTGAAGCTGTGATCAAAGCTTCGTGTCGTCTACCTAGTCACCGTCTACGATATCTCCGAAAACAGAGGTTTTCTAAGCCGCGCCGGCGTCTTACACTTCCATTGTAAACATGGAGGCAACGGAGGCAGTTGAGGCAAGCAATGGACGCGTCACCACGTGATCAAATATGGCAGCGCCCATGGGATCGCCGCGAAAAGGGTCAATATCAGTTCGAAACGAGCAAAGCAATGCATGCAGCTTATATGAAAAACGTAAAGGTCATGAAATGAATAAGTTGAGGACAAATATTTTGATGAATCTTTGTCATTCAAGAACCTTGTCTACATTTTTATACATATGCAACGGCCAGGAAGAAACCTTAATGACGCTATCCCTCGTTGCAATCGATCGCGCAGGAGCAGCTGTAATTCGTCGTGTATTGTAATTACCCCGAGATAATACTCGCAGCAGTGAGTGCAAATAAAAAGTTGGAGTTCTGCAAAGAATATATTAGAAATGCGAAGATAGAATGGAATATACAAATGCGAAGATACAACTCGCTAAAGGGTAAAAAAAAGAGTCGCTGGAAACAAAGTTCACTGCTTGTATACACAATACCTCGCAGTAAGATATTTAAAAATACGTATGAGTCTCCAATAAATCTACGTATTTAAGCAAACATCAGTGTATATAATGCGTCAAATACGACAAATAAACATGTTGCTCAGTCACAGATAGTAAACTTTGCGCACAGAAAGACAGATGATCCTGGCAAGAACATAACTATGATCGCAGAAATCGTGATATGTACTTGGGCCATGCAGCGGTCGCGACAGTGCCATGTGGGTAGAATAATAGAGGAATAATGCATAAATCAGTACGAAAATGTGTAATTTAACTGCCTGCACAACGCCAACAATTATTCTGCACCCAAAATTAAAGGAGGGTATTGCTTCGTTTCAAAAAATAATTAAAAGCAGGTAGCTGAAAAGGAAAGAAAAGGACAAACGAAGGCCACAGATGATGCGGTAAGTTGAACTACCCAATATCCGAGTGTTTTTGGAGAACGCCGCGTGGGCCGGGCTTTCAATGAACAAGGTCGGTCAAAATTGGTTATTGGTATCCTCGTAATTTTTGTATTCGCGTGATAATTGTGATCATGATGCTAACTGCTAGAATAAACGGCGGAAATTTCTGCGGTTTTAAAAACTAATGAGCGGTCATACGTTTTCATAATTAAGAACTTATGGACCTGAAGGAACAGTGCTTTTTACTTGCATTGATTTTTGCTGCTTCGCTATCTAAAGGACAAACTTCTCTCGGCGGGAAAGTTGAGCGAAGCGGTCACGTTGATGCCGACGTCTCTGTGGGTGTATTGAAGCGCCAACCTAACCATGTGTTCCACAGACCTTGTAGAGCGCAAGTAGTTTTTTTAGTTAACTCTTGTTAAAAAAATATTCTCTCTGCGCTGGCAGTGGTCACTGGAAGGGTGACTAGAAGCTGCAGCAGTATTTACACATTTACATAGAACCTGCTGTCGCAGTGAGAGATGGGCATCTATTCCGGTGCTAAAACCTAAAACACTCCCTTTATGTCGTTGGCATACTTGTTTAGGTACCTTGCAGAAAGAGTAGGCTGTTCGATTCCAGCGATGTCCGTCGTTTCGTCAGGAAGTATGGAGAAGCAGCCTGCTTTTGAATCTAAGCTTTCTTTGATAATGTCACCACAAATTTCTATAATTTGGTTTTGTGCGTCTGGGCTTAAATACGAGGCAATACTGGGGCAACTTTCCAAATGGTTCTTCAGATATGTATCTCCACAATCAGCTCGCATGCGAAGAAGCACTCTGAAAATGCCTGTATTTTCAGCAGGGGCATTGCTTAAATTTATAGGGCCCCTGTCCCTGTGGCCACGGAGAGCCAGACCTACTCGCCCGCAAAAAAAAAAAAAAACTCAATAATAGGCCGTTCACTTTCTTCTGTTTTCTCATATTTTACTTTGCCTGGCCTGGTCCAGCTGATCAACCACATTGGGCACGCTTCCTGAAAATGTTTGGAGAAAATTATCAGCTGCTAGCTGACAGTCACGGTGATATTTAGTATTTTCGTGTGTGGGGGAGTTTGCGAGCGCGCGCTTCCATTTGTGGAACGGCTTGGACACGAGCGTTCCAGTGCGCGCATGTTGACCCAAGTTTATAAGAACATTAACCCCATAAAGTTCTAGAATTGAACATCCTTTAAAGCATGCCTTTGGAAATGTCAGCGCACCTTTCGCGTCAAACGCTTATGAGAACTTTATTGACCCTTTTCACGGCGCTCCCGTGGGCGCTGCCATGTTTGATCACGTGGTGACGCGTCCATTGCTTGCCTCAGCCGCCTCCATTGGCTCCGCGTTTACAATGCAAGCGCGTGACGCCGGTGCGGCACAGCAAACCTCCGTTGGACGCATATACGTACACGGCGACGCATATACGTACGCGGTGACTGTGTACACGACACGAAGCTTTGGCCACAGCTTTAGAGGACATGTAAGTGCTTTTAGAGCTCATTACGCCTTCTCCAAATGGCGCGAGCAGCGTGTACGGAGCTTGTACTAAAAGCGGTGCTATAAATGTATTCCAAGCTGTCCGAACTTTCCGCTTATGAATTAAATCGGGATCAGTGTGCTCTGCGTTCTTTATTTGGCAAACATTTTGAACCAGCGGCTTGCCATATTTCTGACTCAGTAAAGTTCCTCGGTGCCGCCACTATCTGATTGTTTATTTTCAGCGTAATCACTCGCGGGTGTGCTCCGCTGCGATAAATTTGTTCTTGCTGCGCACAAAGTCTTGGAATTTAATTGTTCTGTACTTTGCGGTACCTCGTAGCATGGTCTCAAGGGACGATGCTCGTAGCAAAGACGTATTATCGCTAGTCGATCCCTCGCTTACTCTGCGGACCGTCACGAAACATTCAGCTTCCTTGTCGGTGTAGTCGCCGTCACTCATGCTCCGGCACATTGATTCACTGACACGTTGGCGATAGGGTGGGCGTAAGTTTTTGTGCGAGTAAGGGTGGAGGTGTGTAGATAACGTGCGGGAAACTTACTATGCCAGTAAGTGGCACTACTTCATTTTGTAACGAGCGGTACTCACTCCCAAGTGCCGACGTTCCGGAGTTGAAGTCATTTCTTTGGAGGTTAGCTATACAGCGCAGGCGAATGAATTATATATTTTTTTATCCTAGAGGAAAGCCGTGCATCGCGAAGGGCGGAAACACGGGCAGTCCTTAAGTAGCAGCGGCGACACAGGTTGATTCATTCATTAATATGTGGATCACTATTTTTGCAGTGAACTACCGCACACGTCTTCCCTTTATTGTTACACATTTTTCAGTATGAATTGGGCACAGTGCATTAGCGCACAAGCAGTTGCATTTTCGACAGCTGATCGCACAGTAGCAGGGCAGAAGCAGTAATGGTTTCGTATTCGTGCGCATTCGCTGAGGCAACGTATGGCGCGCGGCCGAAAGCGCCATCTCGTTCCGCTAGAGGAAACCGCTCCGCGAAAAGGGTCAATACCCATAAAGTTTCGTAATTGAAATCCATGCGCTCGTATATTCCGCGGCCGCTGCGAGATGCCGCAACGCGCCCGCTCGCTATCGAAAAGCCGTTGAAAGTTTGTGCTCGGATGGGGCTCCTTGCGTTACGTCACTCCAGGTGCAAGGGCGTTGTCACGAAATCCAGCCCGAGTTCGCAATGTTCGTGCCGAAATGTCTTTTCGAGCGTGAAAAGGACATTGTAGACAAAATTCAGAATGATTGCCGGCGGCGGTGGTAGTTTTGGTCGGCGGTGCATGCCAGCACGAAAAAATTCCGCGGGGGAGCCCCCCGAGCGGCTACCCAGGATAAGTAGCCGCTCCCAGTCGCCGCGTGGTCATCAGTAACGCTCGCCTCCAGGCCGTCGCGCGTCGTCTCGCTCACCACAGACTCGCCGCCCGTCGTCCCCCTTCAACCCTGCCCGTGCCTATCAGGAAAACTAAACAATGCAGCGCCCGGAGGTGACGCTGCATTGACGACTGCCACCACAAATCCTCTTCTGACGCTGCCGACAAGACGAAGCTTGTTAGACGTTGATGTTGATGGCGTAATTGTTTGTGCACTCATCGATACTGGAGCGCACATCTCTGTAATGAGTGCAGATTTTCGTCGACGCCTTCATAAAGTGCTCACGCCTGCCGCCTCCCGCATCCTCCGCGTCGCTGATGGAGGGACTCCTGCCGTTCTTGGAATGTGCACCGCCCGCGTCTGCATTCCTGGTCATCCCACTTCCGTCGAATTTGCCGTCATCGAGAAGTGCCCCCATAACCTTATCTTCGGCTTAGATTTTTTGTCCACCCATTCTGCCCTCATAGATTGTGCGAGTGGTGCTCTTCAGCTTGAGCTGCCCCATCCTCCCGACAGTCCAGCCGACATAACGCCACGCTTATGCTCTCACCACCACGTTCGTTTGCCGCCTCAAGCAGCTAAATACGTTACTTTGACGTCTTCACGCGACATTCCCGATGGCGACTACGTCTTGTCTCCGATTATCGACGTCCTGTTAGCCCGCGATGTCGCCCTGGCTCACACCATTGTTTCCGTTGCTGACAATACGGTGGTCGTGCCGCTTCTGATGATGATGATGATGTGTTGTGTTTTATGGCGCAAGGGCCAGGTATGGCCAAAGAGCGCCATGACAAGTGTTAACGTTATCGATAAGCTGTTAATAATGTGGGCAATGAATTTCTGATGGCAGATGTGACATGGCTGTAAAAGGGCCTAAAAAACAGTCGCTGTAAATGGCGTAAAACATATACGTACTAAAATAATGACACTGACTAGTTAGTGATGTGGGCTATGGCAATTGAGTTTCCTTAAAAAACATGATGTAGCAGATATAAGACAATAACAAATGTGATACTAGCGCTTGAAGAGAGCCCTTGAATACAAGGGCTATTAATCACATGCTAAAAATTACCTGGCCAAATAATTTTCAGGGACTCTGTTTCACTTAAAAATTCTAAGACTGATTTCAGATTAAAAATCGGTTCATTGCTAAGAAAATATGCCGGGTGAAGAGGTATATTTTCGCGATATGCCGAGGGGAAGTACCTTTTCCTCTCTGCTTCTATTGCAGGGCATTGAATAAGAACATGGACAACTGTGAGAATATTGCCGCACTTACTACAAGTCGGAGGATCACTCCCAGTCAAGAGGTAAGAGTGGGTACTGTAAGTGTGTCCTATTCTTAATCGACAGACAAGTACTTCCTTATATCGTGCCGTTTTCTCAGTTATCCAGTTCCCTAGTTTTGGTTTTATCACGTGTAGCTTATTTAATACTTGGGTATCCCACTCTCCTTGCCAGTGCTTCCTTAGCTTACGGCGTAGAAAAGACTTCAGGTCTGTGGCAGGGATGGGGATATTTGCGTCCGTGTCGCTAGAGGTTACTGACGTAGCGTTTTCATCAGCAGCTTCATTGCCTTTTATACCTTTGTGGCCAGGTACCCAGCATAAAACAATCACTTGGTTGCACTTATATGCAGAGCACAACAAGCTGTACAGTTCATTAAAAACAGAGTTCTTATGTTTTCGTAGACTAATTAGGGCTCTGACTACACTTAATGAATCAGTGAACACAATGGCCCTAGAGAGATTTGTGAGCCTTATGTGTTTAACAGCCGATAGTATAGCGTATGCTTCTGCTGTAAAAATAGATGTGTGGGGATTTAGTGCCCCAGATGTAGAAAATGAGTCTCCGAGAGCTGCGTAAGAAACACCAGCAGAGGACTTCGAAGCATCTGTATAGTATTCTGCGCAGGAGTACTTCTCCTGGAGCTCAAGAAAATGGGAATGTATATGTGCCTCCGGTGCTTGTTTGGATATTTCTATAAAAGAGATGTCACACTGAATAGTCTGCCATTCCCAAGGTGGGGGCAGGCGAGTAGGAGCCATGAGGACATTTTCTAGTAGTGAGACGCCTGTGTCCTTTGCCATTGCCTCTAAACGAAGGTTGAATGGAGCCCTAACAGCAGGGCGGTTATGGAACAGCCTGGCAGTAGAGATGTCGCGAATGGTAAAATGACATGGATGCTGAATATCCGATTTAACCTTCAGGGCGTAGAAAAAACTTAAATATGTTCTTTGTAGATGTAGAGACGATTCGTTAGAGTCCACATACAAGCTTTCTACAGGACTAGTCCTGAAAGCACCTGTAGCAAGGCGTATACCCAAATGGTGAACAGTATCTAGCATCCTCAAAGCACTAGGTGCAGCAGAGTTATACACTATAGCTCCGTAATCGAGGCGTGACCGTATAAGACTTTTGTAGAGGCTCAAAAGGCATCTCCTGTCACTTCCCCAAGATGTCCGAGACATAAGCTTCAGTAAATTCATTGTCTTCAGACACCTCATTCTCAGATACCTGAGGTGAGGAACAAAAGTTAATTTGGAGTCTAAGAAAATTCCTAAAAATTTATGTTCGTGGCTGACAGATAGCCGTTGTCCATTAAGATCAATAGCGGGGTCAGGCAGTATACCTCTCTTGTTGGAGAAGAGAACGCATGTGCTTTTTTGAGGGTTGAGTTTAAATCCATTCTCTTCCGCCCATTTAGACAATTTGTTTAAGCCAAGCTGTACTTGTCGCTCGCAGATACTAAGATTACATGATTTGAAACCCATTTGGATATCATCCACATATACAGAATAAAATATTGTACGTGGTATGACAGTTTGGAGCGAGTTCATTTTGACAATAAATAAAGTACAGCTTAGCACACCACCTTGTGGTACACCAGCCTCCTGCGTGAATTGTCGAGACAGGACGTTACCAATTCTGACACGGAACGTGCGATCTGAGAGGTAGCTCTGTATCACATTTAATAAGTTGCCTCGGACACCCATTCCAACCAGGTCGCGGAGAATTCCAAAACGCCAAGTTGTGTCGTATGCCTTCTCCATATCTAAGAATACTGACAGGAAAAACTGTTTATGAACAAAGGCATCACGGATATTGGTCTCGATGCGGACAAGGTGATCTGTTGTGGATCTACCTTCTCTAAAGCCACACTGAAAGGGATCGAGTATTTTGTTGTTTTCGAGATAATAGATGAGGCGTCGGTTAACCATTTTCTCAAAGAGTTTGCATATACAACTTGTCAGAGCTATAGGTCTATAACTACTGGGTGAGGAAGGGTCCTTGCCCTCTTTAAGAATAGGAATTACGATGGCTTCTTTCCAGGCGGACGGAATATAGCCAGCAGAGAACATGGAGTTAAAAAGTGAGAGTAGTGCTCTGTGGGTTTCAGGATGTAAATGTTTGACCATTTCATATATTATTCTGTCACTTCCTGGAGCGGATTTCTTACAACAATTCAGTGAAGCCTGGAACTCCGCCATGCTAAATGGACGATTGTATGCATCATTTGCTGTGGCTTTTTGACCCAGAGGCTGACGCTCTGCTTGTCGCTGGTATCTTAGAAATGTATCTGTGTAATGTGATGTACTGGAAATGTGCTCAAAATGTGCTCCTAGACAATCAGCCTGGTCCTCAAGAGTGTCTCCTTGTGTGTTAACTAAAGGTAGAGGATGAGTTTCGCGGCCTTTTATTTTCTTAACTCTGTTCCAGACTTTTCTTTCATCTGTATAGGAATTAATGCTGGAGAGGTACTTTTGCCAGCTTTCCCTTTTGGCACGTCGGCGCGTTCTTCTACCTTCAGACTTTATTTTCTTAAAGCTGATCAGGTTTTCTGTAGTCGGAGAGTTACGGAGGTGATACCAAGCCTTATTTTGTTTCTTTCGCGCTACTCTACATTCATCGTTCCACCAGGGAACACGTCGTTTAGAAGATGATCCGTTTGTTTGCGAGATACATATCGACGCTGCATCGAAAATAAGTGCTGTTAAATGTGCAACTGCATCATCAATACTAAGCATACAGATGTCATTCCAGGTCAAATATGTCAACTCTCTGTATTGCTGCCAGTTCGCTGAGTCGACTTTCCACTGGGGCAGATGGGGTGAGAATTCGTCCCGTTTTGTTAATTTTAAAATAATTGGAAAATGGTCGCTCCCGTATAGATCATTAACCACCTTCCATTCCAAGTATGGCACGACTGTACTCGATGCAATACTTAAGTCTATGTATGAAAATGTTTTGTTTGCGACGCTGTAGAAGGTTGGTTCTTTCTTATTTAATAAACATGCACCTGTAGATAACAGGAAGTTTTCTATCAGGCGCCCTCTGGCATCACATCGAAAGTCACCCCACAGGGTATTATGTGCATTGAGGTCTCCAACGAGAATATAGGGCTCCGGAAGTTGAGCAATAAAGCTTTCGAATTCTGTTCTGGAGAGTTGGTAGCTGGGGGGGATGTATAAGGAAGTAATTGTTAACAGCTTATCAAAAAGCACTGCTCTGACTGCAACCGCCTCAAGGGGCGTTTGCAGCTGCAAATGTTGGCAGGCGACACCCTTATCAACTATTATAGCAACACCGCCCGATGAGACCAAAGCGTCGTTGCGGTCTTTACGGTAAATGGCATATTGCCGCAGAAAGTTTGTGTGTGTAGGATTTAGGTGTGTCTCTTGCACACAGAGCACTCGTGGATTAAACTTGTGTAGGAGTTCCTTTATGTCGTCTAGATTGTGGAGTAGACCTCTCACATTCCAATGCATGATCTGTGTAGCCATATTGGAAGTGTTTTGTGGTGTGTGTCAAGAGAAATAGGGTAGCTCACGAGACCTTTCCAGGCCCCGTGATGCGGGATTTTTCTTTTCTTCCGGCGCGCTCCACGGAGCTACGCCGTTCCTTCGGCGCCTGGGACGCCGGAGTAGTGATGCTTGCATCCATCGCCTCGTCAGAGGCGCTGGATGCTGCCCGCTCCACGGGCACACTCAGGGGTTTTGAGGGCCGGTCTGCACGAGCAGTGACCCTGGGGCCGGCAGGTCCGGAGGACTGCTGGCCCTGCGTTGTAGGGGGCGGAACAGCACTGGCTGCTCCTGCCAGGGGGGCTGAAGGCGTAACCGCCGTCACACTCTGTGTGACTCGGGCGGCCGCCGCAGGATGTGACGTTGCCCCCCGGCGCGCCACATCGGTGTAGGAAGGACTGAACTGATTATGGGCAGCAAAACGCTTGCGCGCCTCTGGAAATGAAATGTTTAGTTTGACTTTGAGTTGTATTATTTCTTTTTCTTTCTTCCATGACGGGCACGATCGCGAATAGGCGGGGTGGTCTCCGTCACAGTTGGCACAATGGGTTGTGGAAGTGCAGATGTCTGAGGCATGTTCTTTAGAAGCACATTTTGCACAGGTAGCGCGCCCTCGGCAGCTCTGAGACCCATGCCCAAAACGCTGACACTTGAAGCATCGGCGCGGATTGGGAATGTATGGTCGTACACGGAGCTTACAATATCCGGTCTCGATTGAATCTGGTAGGTCGCTTGTTCCAAAAGTGATGATTACATGTTTTGTGGGGATTTCCTTGTCGTCACGCCTTAACTTAATTCGTTGCACCTTTACTACATTTTGGTCTTGCCATCCATCCAACAGCTCGCTTTCACTGAGTTCTAGAAGGTCGTCATCAGAGATCACACCGCGAACAGTGTTCATTGACCTGTGAGGGCCCACTGAGACGGGAATGTCACCAAATGCAACAAGTTTCGACAATTTGTTGTACTGGAGCTTATCACGCACTTCCAAAAGAAGGTCGCCGCTTCCCATTTTAGTGACTTTATAACCTGGGCCGATTGCTTCTGTCAGACATTTTGCTACAACAAATGGGGATATTGTACGGACAGTCTTGGTTTCGTGTTGGCTATGTACTACGTGGTATTTGGGAAAAATTTCTTTAGGTTTCATAAAAAGTTGAATGTTTCATCGGTGCGCCCCCTTTTCAGGGAGCGATCAGGAAGTAGGGGAAAAGCATTTGCCATGTAAAAATGGAAAATTCGGCGGCGATGGTAGCCACCCACCACCGAGCCCAACAAGGGGACGCTACAAAGTTAGAATACTTGCAGACGCCAGCCATGCATCGCCGCTATAACCTAATATAAAATACCCAAGGTTGGATAAGTACACCAGGTTAACCCTTGCCGCCCAGAAATTCGGAAGTGAGTAGAAGTGACTAGAAGACAGGAAAGATGGAAAAGTGAGAGAGAAAGACAAAAGACTGAAGAGGGGGACAGGAAAAGGCGACTGCCGATTTCCTCCAGGTGGGTCAGTCTGGAGGTGCCGTCTATGTGAAGCAGAGGCCGAAGAGGTGTGTTGCCTCCACCGGGGGGCCTTAGAGGTCCGAACACCCGGCATCGGCTCAACCCCCAGGATCCCCCTTTCCCCAGACACGGCTAAGCCGCGCACGGCTACACGCGGGAGGGTCCAACCCTCATGTGCTCGGGTACGTGGTGTCGCAACACACCAAACGCCTGCTTACGCAGACGCCCCTGCGGGGGTCGTGCCGCTTCTCAACGTCACCCTGTTGACTGAGGTTATCCCGCAAGGCATGTCGCCGGCCACCACTTCCGCGCTTGACCCCTACGAGATTGCCACTTTGGATGCCGATGTTTCGCCGCCTTCTTGCTCGGCTAACTTCGCGCCTTCGTCTTTCGACGACATTAACAAGATGATTGCTCCCGATCTGACCCAGGCGCAAGCCCAAGATCTCTACCGAGTCCTGGCGTCTTATCGTGACATCTTTGATTTTGACGGCCGCCCTCTAGGCCAAACATCAGTCGTGGCTCATCGTATCAACACTGGTGACGCCACTCCTATACGCCGACATCCATATCGCGTATCGCATCACGAACGTCAAGTCATCCAGAAAGAGGTCGACAAAATGATTACCAAAGACGTCATAGAACCTTCATCTAGCCCGTGGGCCTCCCCTGTCGTTCTCGTGAAAAAGAAGGACGGCAGCTGGCGTTTCTGCGTTGATTATCGAAATTTGAACAAAGTCACTCATAAAGACGTCTACCCTTTGCCTCGTATCGATGACGCCCTTGACTGCCTTCATGGAGCCCAATATTTTTCTTCCATCGACCTTCGGTCTGGCTATTGGCAGATTTCAGTCGACCCTATGGACCGCGAAAAAACTGCCTTTATTACGCCCGATGGCCTATACCAATTCAAGGTCATGCCGTTCGGACTGTTTAATGCCCCAGCAACTTTCGAACGTATGATGGACTCTCTGCTGCGGGGATATAAGTGGTCCATCTGTCTATGCTATTTAGACGATGTGATTGTCTACTCGCCTACGTTTAAGAGCCACCTCACCCGTTTATCGGCCGTTCTTGCCGTCTTCCGAAGAGCCACCCTTCAGCTGAACTCCGCCAAGTGCCGTTTCGGGCAGCGCGAGATAACTATGCTCGGTCACCTTGTCAGTGCTGCCGGTGTTCAACCAGACCCCGACAAGGTGCAAGCAGTGCAACAATTTCCCGTGCCGCGTTCAGACAAAGACGTCCGCAGTTTTGTAGGATTATGTTCCTACTTTCGTCGCTTTGTCCGGAACTTCGCGGACATCGCCCGCGCTCTTACGGAACTCTTGAAGAAGGACGTTCGTTTCGTGTGGGGACCCGAACAAGCAGCTTCGTTTTCTGCCCTCGTCCGCCTACTCACTACACCACCAATACTGGCCCATTTCGACGCCTCATCGCCTACGGAACTTCGCACTGATGCCAGTGGTCATGGAATTGGGGCTATCCTTGGCGAAACACAGCACGGCAAGGAACGTGTGATCGCCTACGTCAGTTACCTTCTGTCCTCGCCCGAACGAAACTTTTCCATCATAGAACGCGAGTGCCTGGCTTTAGTGTGGGCTGTCACCAAATTCAGACCTTACTTGTTTGGCCGAACTTTTTCTGTAATTACAGACCATCATGCTCTATGCTGGCTTTCGTCGCTAAAGGATCCGTGTGGACGTCTTGGCCGCTGGGCATTACGGCTTCAAGAATACTCGTTTGCTGTGCACTACAAGTCTGGACGATTGCACCAGGACGCTGATTGCTTATCACGTCACCCTGTTGATGCTCCCGACCTCACTGACCCTGACTCCGACGCCTGCATACTGTCCATCCTTGCTTTGGATGATATCCCCACCGAACAGCGACGAGACGCGTCCTTACGGCTCATCATCGACCGTCTTACCTCTCCATCACCAGACCATTCTGTTGGCCTGTTTGAACTACACGACAACGTTCTGTATCGTCGTAATCTCAGATCAGATGGCCCAGAGCTTCTGCTTGTCCTACCTCGCCATCTTCGCTCCACTGTTCTTCACCAGCTTCACGACGTACCAACTGCCGGTCACCTAGGTGTCTCGCGTACTTACGCCCGCATCTGACGCCGGTTTTTCTGGCCTAGCATGTACCGTTCTGTGCTCCGCTACGTCGCTGCTTGTGAACGCTGCCAACGCCGCAAGCGCCCTTCAGCGCTGCCTGCACGTCAGCTACAACCTATTTATATCCCTGCAGAGCCATTCTTCCGCATCGGCCTTGACCTTCTAGGCCCTTTCCCTACGTCCATCTCGGGAAACAAATGGGTTGCAGTCGCGACAGACTATGCCACGCGCTTCGCAATCACCAGGGCTTTACCGACAAGCAGTTCTACAGACGCCGCTGACTTTCTCCTACACGACGTAATTCTACATCATAGCGCCTCTCGGCAGCTCCTCACAGATCGCGGGAGGTACTTCCTATCAAGAGTGGTAGATGACATCCTTCGTGCTTGCTCCACTGAACATAAGCTCACCACCGCTTATCATCCGCAGACGAATGGATTGACCGAGCGCCTGAAGCGAACGCTAATCGAGATGCTGGCCATGTGTGTTTCACCAGATCATCGTGACTGGGACTGCACGTTACCCTTTGTTACCTTTGCGTACAATTCCTCGAGGCATGACACCGCCGGATATTCACCGTTTTATCTGCTGTTTGGCCGACATCCTGCATTACCCTTCGAGACTCTCCTTCCTTCGGCTCCTCATTCACCTACTGAATACGCCAGTGACGTCGCAGCTCGAGCCAGTGCAGCTCGTCAACTTGCCCACGATCGACTTTCTGCTTCGCAAGCAGCCCAGAAGTCGCGTTACGATAGCCGACACAGAAGCGTGCACTTCACGCCTGGCTCTCTGGTCCTCCTATGGTCGCCATGCCGCCGCGTCGGCCTATCAGAGAAGCTCCTCTCACGTTACACAGGGTCCTACAAGGTTCTTCGTCAACTCGGTGACGTAAATTACGAAATTGTACTCCTCGATCCTGCTTCTTCGACCTCATCGCTGCGAACTGAAGTTGTTCATGTTTCCCGGCTGAAGCCATACTGCTCTTCTAGCTCCTCGCCTTCATAACAAGCGCCAGGACGGCGCTTCAGCCCCCGGAGAGTGATGTTACGGAGCGATGCACACATGGATCAACGCGATGCTTGGCGGCGCGACAAAGACGACGATGAAGATGCTAGCTCTTGGGCCGGATCGGACATCTCTTGCCCTAGCCTCCTCTGTATATATTTGGTAAATACATCCTTCGCCTCTATCTGGCTTCCGTCACAATATCTATATCAGTATGGTTGGGAATGACCCATGAGAGCCTGGCTTATGTTACGTGATGTCACGTGACTCTTTTTTACGTTGTTTGAAGTATGCGACGTGCGTACAATCGCAGAGCTTCTTCAAAGCCCGTTCGTTTGATATCCATGTAAGTATGGTTGGGAATCACGCATGGACCAGCGAAAGATACGAGAGGTCACGTGACACCCTTTTCCCACCTGGTTTGACGTTCGTTATGAGTGTACCATCGCGTAGCTTCAATTCCCTTTCGTTTAATATCCATGTCAGTATGGTTGGGGATGACCCATAAAAGCCTGAAGAATGTTACGTCAGGTCACGTGACACCATTTTCCTACCTGGTTTGACGTTCGTTAAGTGTGTACCCTCGCAGAGCTTCCTCGAAGCCCGTTTGTTTGATATCCATGTCAATATGGTTGGGAATCACGCATAGGCTAGCAAAAGATACGTGAGGTCACGTGACACACTTTTCCCACCTGGCTTGACGTTCGTTATGTGTGTAATATCACATAGATTATTCAATTCCCGTTCGTTTGATATCCATGTTAATTTGGTTGAAAATCATGCATGGACCAGCGGATTATACGTGAGGTCACGTGACACCTTTCTCCCACCTGGTTTGACATTCGTTACGTGTGTACCATCGCAAAGCTTCTTCGAAGCCCATTCGTTTGATATCCATGTCAATATGGTTGGGAATCACGCATGGACCAGCGAATTATACGTGAAGTCACGTGACACACTTTTTCCACCTGGCTTGACGTTCGTTATGTGTGTAATATCACATAGATTATTCAATTCCCGTTCGTTTGATATCCATCTTAATTTGGTTGAGAATCATGCATGGACCAGCGGATTATACGTGAGGTCACGTGACACCTTTCTCCCACCTGGTTTGACATTCGTTACGTGTGTACCATCGCAAAGCTTCTTCGAAGCCCATTCGTTTGATATCCATATCAATATGGTTGGGAATCACGCATGGACCAGCGAATTATACGTGAGGTCACGTGACACCATTTGGCACCTGGTTTAACGTTCGTTTCGTGTGTACCATCGCATAGCTTCTTCAATTCCCGTTCGTTTGATATCCATGTCAGTATGGTTGGGAATCACGCATGAACCAGCGAATTATACGTGAGATGACGTGACACCTTTTTGCCACCTGGTTTGACGTTCGTTACGTGTGTACCATCGCATAGCTTCTTCAATTCCCATTCGTTTGATATCCATGTCAATATGGTTGGGAATCACGCATGAACCAGCGAATTATACGTGAGATGACGTGACACCTTTTTGCCACCTGGTTTGACGTTCGTTACGTGTGTATCATCGCATAGCTTCTTCAATTCCCATTCGTTTGATATCCATGTCAATATGGTTGGGAATCACGCATGGACCAGCGAATTATACGTGAGGTCACGTGACACCTTTTCCCCACCTGGTTTGACGTTCGTTACGTGTGTACCATCGCAGAGCTTCTTCGAAGCCCGTTCGTTTGATATCCATGTCAATATGGTTGGGAATCACGCATGGGCTAGCAAAAGATACGTGAGGTCACGTGACACACTTTTCCCACCTGGCTTGACGTTCGTTATGTGTGTAATATCACATAGATTATTCAATTCCCGTTCGTTTGATATCCATGTTAATTTGGTTGAGAATCATGCATGGACCAGCGGATTATACGTGAGGTCACGTGACACCTTTCTCCCACCTGGTTTGACATTCGTTACGTGTGTACCATCGCAAAGCTTCTTCGAAGCCCATTCGTTTGATATCCATGTCAATATGGTTGGGAATCACGCATGGACCAGCGAATTATACGTGAGGTCACGTGACACCATTTGGCACCTGGTTTAACGTTCGTTTCGTGTGTACCATCGCATAGCTTCTTCAATTCCCGTTCGTTTGATATCCATGTCAGTATGGTTGGGAATCACGCATGAACCAGCGAATTATACGTGAGATGACGTGACACCTTTTTGCCACCTGGTTTGACGTTCGTTACGTGTGTACCATCGCATAGCTTCTTCAATTCCCATTCGTTTGATATCCATGTCAATATGGTTGGGAATCACGCATGGACCAGCGAATTATACGTGAGGTCACGTGACACCTTTTCCCCACCTGGTTTGACATTAGTTATGTGTGTACCATCCCATAGCTTTTTCAGTTCCCGTTCATTTGATATCCATGTCAGTATGGTTGAGAATGACCCATTAGAGCCTGAAGAAAGTTACGTTATATCACGTGACTCTTTCTCATGTGGTTTGAAGTATGCTTCGTAGCGTATGAAGAAGTCTACTTCAGTTACGTTTGGCCTGCGCAAAATTATAACATTTCGTCGTTATTTTGAACTTCCTATAACACCCCGCAAGTGGACCTACACTTTGGAATAAATTCAGTGGCGTGAGGATTAAAATTCTTGGCGCGTAGATTGAATTAATTGGCATTGGGAACAAATGTGTGGCGCGTGGATTAAATTGACAGGTACTTGGATTAAAATAGCTGGTATTCGGATTAAATTGAGCGAGAAAACCTGTAGGTTGGGTGATGAAATTACGAAATTTGACAGCGCAAGCTGGAGACAGGGGTAATTGGCGATCGCAGGGAGAGGCTTTCGTCCTTCAGTGGACATAAATACCGGTTAATGACGATGACTTCATATGTCGAATATTTGTGCATATCAATTAAGTTTTCTTTTCGGCCACCCAACTAAACTGCTGGTCTCAATAAAAGCTTGTTCCTCCTCTCCATCCCTCCAACAATTCGAGCTCACTAAGATTCATCAGATCTATTTCTGAGATATTCTCGGCGGTATTCATCGTACGGTGGGGTCTGCCGTAACTGGAATGCTACCATATCGCACGAGATTGTCTATTGGCTTCGTCGAGTTTTGTCCCGTACTTCCAGAGGAATGTCTCATCTCCGCTTGCCAACTTTGTAATTTGTAGTCTGTGCCAGTGGTGTCTTTTAGGCAATTTGCAACCCAAAAATGACATTAGTCTGGCTTTCGTTTCACGTTTCTCACAGGCCTGGATGACGTGATACCTGATTTTTTGTGTTCTCTGGTTCTCTACTCACAATTTAAATTGGTGCAACCATTTTTCCTAGGCAATTGAGTCAAGAGGACTTGTGATAGACATAGCATGTCCTAATTATTCAGCGGCTGAGCTTACCCACTGAGCCAAACGCGGGAAAATCACAGAAGTGCATGCTAAGGAAGTCCCACTAACACAAGCTGTATGCTGGTGCTGTTACCAAATACAACATAAGCACAACTGGCTAGCCACACTTTGTTAACCCTGGCAATCAGGAATAGTTGGAAGTAAACAGAAGATAATAGAAGACAGCACAAGTATGAAATATATAGGGAAGAGAAAGCCTGAAGAAGGCGTTAGGAAGAAGTGACTTCCTATTTCCCCCTCTCTAACTGAAGCCGAGGCTAAAGAATTGTGTTGCGTCTGCCGAGGGGCCTAAAGGTCCAAATACCAGGCATTGGCTCAGCCCTCAAGATATCCTTTTCCGCGGACGTGACTAAGCCATGCTTGGCTATCTCAGCGCGGGAAGGTATGTGCTCGAGCCCGAGTTGTCGTAATGACCCCGTCAACCGCCACCATTAATTCAAATGTATACATTAGAACACGTAATTATGCACGAGTCAAACGACAGATGGACATGTCACCTAACCAACATTGTATGCCAGATGGCGCTACTACCACCACGACGATAACACAACTACTAAGACAATAACGTGAACAAAGAAGTGAGCGCGATATGCACAGCACGTTTTCACAGAAATGTCAGTCCACACGATCTCACTAACGTGTTACTACTTGTTGATTGTTTTAAATTAAATGAGGTTTATGAACAATTGATAAGGCAGGTACTTTGCGCATATATAGTAAATAAAAATTGCTATTAGCCGCTTCCTTTAATTTAGTGTGCACTGTTTTGTCATCCTGTGGGACCAGCAAACAAACGCAAGTTACCTGGTCAGGTTATTGAAAGGCGTTTTTTTTATTTCTTTCAGGACGAAAACATTTCCAACTGACTTGTTTATATAAGAACCCTTTGCAATAGCCCTTCATCTTAGACATTTACATTTCGCTAATTTTATTCAAGAAGTTATTGAAGAAGTTAGGCGCGCGCCGCAGTTTTGTCAGCGTTCGCGCTGCGGATGTCAGTGGCTATACTCCGTTCCATACATTGCAGTCCACGCTGTGGAGGCTAGACAGACTTCTTCCACTGGCTTCGTTCGCACTTGGATATAGGTGGCTGTTTTTTTTTTTTTTACCGTAATTGTGCGCAACTGTTGTTGTATAGGCTCAGTATTGAATGAACGAAGTCTTAATCCTTAGAAACAAACACACTGTGTATGCGGCTGCTAATGCGTTCTTTTAGATAATTTTAATTTTTTCTTGTTCTTTTCGGGTTCTTGTATTTGCAACTGGTCGCGAGGAGCCTCACGTACATGCTCGCGCGAGCGAATGCTGTTGGCGCCCAGCGAAGCATGGCTGGAACGCGCGGAGCGGTAACTTTACTTGACCAACCCTCTTGCGTAGCTTCCACAGCGTTGACTGCTATGCATGGGACGGAGTATAAGCATAGTGCGAATCCCAGGAACCCAGCGGCTATTATAGTGCCTAGAACATATCAGATATGCTATGCCATACCGAGTGCATCCTGCACGCACGTCTTTATCGCTGAGAAGACAGAAGGCAGCGCGTTCCAGCACGAAAGCGCCGCTCTATGTGAAGAACTGAGCACACCAGCGAGACTGCGCCGTTATATTTAGGATGTTTCGACTGTACCACCACGTAAGAGGTTGTTTACCCCGCTATTCCATGTTGTGATTCACAGTATCATTCCACCCCGGTAAATCGAAGCTTTCCTGTTCAAAGAAAAAAAAAGCACACACTTGGCGTGCTTTTGAACAGCCTGCAAGCGAGTGGCATTGTTTTTTTCTTTGCGATCAGTTATTTACCTCTTGCCATAGTTTCCTAGGCGTAATTATACAGTTTTTTTCGAAGTAATGCTGGTAAAGGTGGTCTTTTTCTGTTTTGATATCCGAATTTAGTTTGTTAAGGTGTTTGGTTGTTCTTAACAAGTGAAGCGTCGCGAGGTCTGACAAAAGTATGACGAATATTGTGTTTTAGATCCCATCATATATATAGAGTGCAACTTACCCGCTGTTTCCCGATCTTATTCTTTTTTTATTGTTTTTTTTTTCTATTGTGCCTCAAACGGCCAGTCGCGCGGCAATTTCGCGTCTATACGCGGGCTTTTTTCACACTTGGGAAAACACTTTTATGTAGCACGCATTGAGCAACAGAAAGCTGTATTGAGAGTTTTTCATATATCTCTACAATTTTCGCATTGACACTTTTCATCTAATTATAATATTTGAGAAGTTGAATAATTAAGACTAAATATGTAATTAGGCGCAATGCAAAAAATAATCTCACTATCTCCAATCGACGGAAACAGCGTTACCTTGGTTCTTCCCAGCATTTGTATATTGTTAAATCTTGGTGCATGATAGTTGGGACACCCTGTATATCCATAGCACGTACAACAAGGGACATTGCCGTCTTTGTATCCTTGTTTATTTCTCAAAATTGCATATTATAAGCGTTTTGACGCGTTCGTGCGTTTGGGACTTCAGTGAGCGCTTCAATGAGCGAGTTATGCCACGAGCGTGGGGGAGCGCATGTAGGCATGTGTCGCATGTAGTCACGCCAATCCAAGCCATTGACATAACGAGCCATCCGTGTGTTTCCATGAGCTCTCATTCGTCGATATCAAGAATCAGTCTCGAGAGGACAGCCAAGATTACGGCCGAACTTTGCTGCCGAGGTGATGTGAAGGATATCGAGTCTTTACAAAACACCAGGGATTTTTCCCGAAGGGGCAACCCCGTCTGGCCTGAAGCGGGCTGGCTGGCCGCCTCAACGTCAGGCCACGATGTAGTTTTCGTTGCATTCTGACGCCAGAAGTCTGCTAGCGAGCTACAGCCATGAAGCGCTTCTGCGATAAAGGAATATAAACAGATGTACAGATTTCACGATTCCCTCGTGACGGTCGTGCTAGCGTATATATGCATTTGTATTTTCTGAACTACTCCAGTGACAACTGATATCTGTTATATAGTAAGGATCAGTGCACACACCTATGAAAGCAAATTTCCCGCACAAGCTCAAATGCTTTTGTATAAGGTTTCTGAACGACACATGCACCGAAATACTATCATTGTACCTTATGGAGCGCACGGCATTGAATGATGTGCTGTCTGTGACGTCATGGGAATTGAAGGCGTTTTGCTGCCCGGCGCATACGATAAGTAAAGGAGACGCAATTGTGTAGGCTTGCATGACTAAGCATTTTCGTTTGCCGCACGAAAAAAATTTTACAAAAATTAATAGTAGGGAGAGCGGAGAGGTCGATCGCCTTTGATGTGGCTGATATTCGTCTTACAATGCGCTTCCAGGCATGTCCAGTAAAAAGGGGCGCGATAGGATAATCATTGTTCGAAACGCGATCTGTTCGGTTGCCACCACGTCATTAAGTGGCATTATGCAAAATTTGGGAGAACGGGAGGGAGAGAGCAGCCAATCGGAAAGCGGTGAACCATTCCGTAGTCGCAGCGGCCGTTTGGATCCAATCCAATCCACCAGACGTGCCATGCGAAGCCGGTCTCGTAGCGAGCGGATGACCACTGGAACTTCACATCTCTTGTCGCATTCTGCTCCTGGCAGACGACGTGCTCGTGACCAAGATCATTGACAGGAGCCTGTCGTCATGTTGACGTCAACAAAAACTAACAACTGCGCGGAAGTTTGTCGTCCGGGGAGTTCACCGCTTGCGAATTGGCTATTTCCCTCCCATTGCCACAAATTTTGCACACTGCCACATTGTGACATTGCGACAACTGAACAGAACGCGAACCAAACAAAGATCTCCGATCGCGCCCTAGGTGTTCTCACCATTATCAGATTGTCTTTATGTCCGCTGCAGGACGAACGCAAGTTTCAGAGATAAAAACGCGACTGACTGACATCGCAATCGTTGTTTTGGCAGCTGCCATTATCGCCCGCCCAATTCCACCGGACTCCTTGTTGAGCCGCAGAGGCACAAAATAATAATTCGTAGAAAAGACGCCAAACAAAAGACTTGTGCTGAACTCACATTGAGTTACCACACTAGCTATCCCGGAAATCAAAGATTATTCCGGGAAATTAATTTAATAGCTGAGCTTAAACACTATAATAAAATATATTGAAATCCTTCATTAGGGGGAAACAACGAGAAAAAAAAACGAGACAAGCAAGACGGATACGACAGGTGCTTTACCGACAGCGCCTATCCTGTCCGTCTTTCTTGCCACGTCTTTTTTTCGCGCTCCTTCGCCGCAATGAAGCCACGCCAACAAGCTCAAGTTCAGACCATTTTTAAATATTTAAATCCGTTAAGTATACGCCGCTAATGCATATACGGCATCGGTTTGCTCGCGACATCAAAGCGGAAGGTTAGTCGGTTTATTTTCACCCTGAGTAAGTATCCTTGTTGCACCAAATAAATGCGAATGAGGATTTGAAGGAATGCATTACCACTCTTAACCAATTTAGCGCAGCGCCCCATGAGCCCGCAGGCCAAGCAATTGGCATACAAGCTTAGTCGTGTTTTCAGTCAAGTTGCACGCTCTACGCACAAGTTAACATGCATAGGAAACCTGCGTTCATTATACTGCATTGTTTAAGGCGCCGGTCGCCATGGACAGAGGCCAACACCCCTTATGGTCCTACCTTACGGTGGTGCTCACCGGATAGAATCGGGGACGGAATTTCCGACGTACTTGGACATCAGCTATTGATACCCCGTTTTGGATGGGAAATTCGCATTCCAGCGAAATTCCTCATGCAACTGAGCGAATATAGGCTATAAGTGAAGGTGAAAAAAAACACCTTTCTCTCTGCTCACTCTCTTTTTGTGTACGTGGTGTAATTTTCGCGCTGTTCTTTACGCTGTGAACTATCACGAAAACAACGAAAATTCAAAACAACGAAACATCTATCGACGAAAAAAAATGGCTGCACTGATGCCTCAGGGGATTTAAATGAAGCCACAGCATCTGCTGCGTGCCAGCAAAGTGGGAACCACGCGTAAGATTGCGCTATTAAATTATGGACCACGCTTTACCTGCGTCATCATTTACTCCTTTACGCTGCAGCACACCTATGGCGGCGTCCCTCAAAGGGCCAAGTCGTGCATTTATACAGATGCAAGGTGTTCTTTTAGCGCAACGACCATCACTTCGCGCTTGTTTCAATGTTCGACCTTGACATTACCACCATGCATCATAAACAAATGGGCCAGTCTGGTTAACCACACAGTCTTCCTTCCCGCGGCGTTCCGTGTTGTGTCCTGCCAAACAAAAAATAATGGAGGACGTTTAAGCTTCGCCTTTAAGAGTTGAACGCGATAGCATTCAAAGATCCGTGACGGCTTCTCGCGCTTCCAGGCAACTGCAACTTATGTATCCGTAATGTTTAGTGGGAAACGCTGGCGGCGAGCACTAAGCACGAAGGCGAGCTTTCTGGTAGAAACTCGGCTTCTTGCGTGGGCAGATTCCGAAGGTAGTCCACAGTCGTGCAAAAAAATGATATCATGTTCAGGATCCCAGCCCACCCGGGCCCTGTTCACCCAAACCTCCCCAACCTCAACGAGGTCACTCACTCCATTGCGCGAGGTCTAGTCAAGCGCGCCGGAGACACTGGAGACGAGTTGGACACAAGGGCCAATCTGACTAGTTATAACGATCTCGTTAAGGCATTTTACCTTAGTCACCGAACCTTCCCCCCACCTCACCCCAAGTTCAGCCGGGCGCAGGCTACCACCCTGCGTCTGCTACAAAGAAATAGGTACCCTTCACCCGCCCGCCTCCACCTTATATCGTTATAGTGCTGTCGGTGTTTCGTTTCATGACGTTTGTGAGTTGTAATTCTCAAAATTCCGATAAATAACTTTGTCAAGAATGTAAGACATGGTATCTTTGCTTTCTTTCTAGGGGTTTTACGTGC
Source organism: Dermacentor silvarum (assembly GCF_013339745.2). Classification (NCBI taxonomy): domain Eukaryota; kingdom Metazoa; phylum Arthropoda; class Arachnida; order Ixodida; family Ixodidae; genus Dermacentor; species Dermacentor silvarum. The sequence continues at coordinate 366,750,236 of NC_051154.1, forward strand.
CAAAAGCTGTTCTGATTACGAGGCAAGCCGTAGTGGAGGGCTCCGGAATAATTTTGACCACCATGGCTTTTGACCACCTGAGGGACCACATGTCACGCATGTCACCAACATGCACAACAAGGCAAGCACACGGGCGTTTGCCATTTCGCCTGCATCGAAATGCGCCCGCCACAGCCGGGACTTGATCCCGCGACAAGACAAGGTATGAGCAACTTTAGTGATAGAATGCTGTGACTGTATAAGCAGCATATGCCGCATGTCATGCAGCAAGGCGTTGCATATATATTTACATAAATAAATACGGAAGGTTTTGCTCAGCTTCGCCAGCGCCCACGCCGACACCAACAGCGGATTTTCTGCGACGCGTGACCCTTAAAGCTATGGCGTTATAAAATATTAACATTGCCATCACACATAATTAAGAACAGAACAAAAAAGAGACGGGAAAACACGGGCCTTTCTCGTGTCTCGCATCTTGCACCTTTCTCCATCCCTATTGACTGCGCTGTTGTTATATCTGAACTAATAACAACTTGTACACTTACTGTTCTTCCAAATGAAATTTCAAGTTTGCGCGGTTTTCTAGCACGTGGCTACTCTTAGTGGCAATTCGATTCTTCATCGTTTTTGGTTCTGTTGCGCAGAATAAGCCAACCTCTTGGCCAATCCCCGTGAGTGGGTGTGCACCAGACTTTAAGGTCTTTATCATCATCAAGTCAACCTCGCGTGTCGCCAAGAATCTCGAGACAGCGTGCCACGAGCAATGCGCGCCAACAAAATCGCGCAGATGCTCGTGTGAACCACGAGACGCACGATTCAGCTCCGTTCCAGAGATTTCGCCCAGCACTGCGTCCAAACCACGAGGCGGCCCAGCTACGAGGTGGACGATGCCGATGGATCTGACGCGACGGCGAACCTCCGAAGAAAGCGTAAGGCCCTTCATTCACTCTCTGCTTCGACAATCAATGCGGCGAAGAAAAGCTTTGTCAGACACCGTGATGGCATAGTAGCTATATCGCGCTCTGCTTCTCAGCACGAGGCCGCGGTTTCGATAATCGCCCGAGGTAGCCGTGTTACAATGGCCGCCGCATTACTACTGTCCTAGACGCGGAAGCCTTTTTCGGATAGATTCAAGTCCGAACAAGGGAAACTAATCGGAACACCCATTTTATGTAACCCCAGCTTATCGTTATCGGCCGTCGTTCCGTAGCTGGCCTTTAAGGATTGTGTCGACCGAAATTCGCCTTGCGGCGCATGAATTACGCCGCGGTTAAAAATGCTTGTGAAGCTGGAAACGCAATAACGTAGCCTAGTAGCTTTCGATGCGTTCGCGTTTGAATTTATGCTGTTAGTACCTAAAAATAACCGCGGCTGACGCGATGAACGCATCACGTCACATCAGGAACATGGAAAAACACAGAACTATACCGATTCTAGTCATTTCATTGTATTTTTCACTTCACATACACGTAGTGTACGTGAATGTAAAAGCGCAATTTATTGGTGTAGTGAAACATTTAACCTATACAGTAACGCTTCCCCAATAGAAGAGGCACAATCACAGCAACTACAATAGCGGGCAGATTTACTTACCGGTAGTCATTTGCTGTTGAATTCGTTGATTTACATAATAAAATGCCGCTAAGGTTTTGCTTTGGGAAATGACGTTGACATTATGCGTGAAGAAATGAAGGTTTATGTTGTCCCTACGTCGGGTTGCACAATTGTATGACAGTAGACTGGAGGCTACGAGGCGTTCTATGGCACTCCAAAGTTTCCCCGCGAAGTTGTAGACAACACTGTGACTTTCTGGGACACACAGCACAAGGTCACTTGCATCCGCGTGGTTCTTGTTCCTGCCTGGGTGATGCCAGTGGTACTTCCAATCACAATGCCTCACTACCGTAAAATACGAATTACAGATCCTGCACATCATGACGTCACGAACACCTAGCCGGCAGCCGTCAATTTCAGCATAGGCAATGCATTTTTCAACAAGTATTACACAAGTTGACTTTCTGTAAAGATGAGATGAATTTTGGACTAGTTTTCTAACGTTGCTTTTCGATACCTACTCTTTAAATAGGCAGAAACCACGCATTGGCGGTTTACTATGTGAACAGCAGTGTGGAGTACTAGCACGACAGGTGTTTGTCCACAGGTCTGCAAGATGGGGCCATGCAGTGGCCGCCTACGAGAGTCGGCTGCGTACATGGTTGGCAGCCATCCCAGCGTGTGCCCGTCGGTTAACCCGCTCTTCTCTAACCTTCGCGGCATGCGGAACATCATGGGCCATCACCGGGTGGACCTCGACAAGTCATGCAACCCCAGCGCCGCCAACGGCTGCTTCCACCTTGCGGAGCGGTCCCTATGCAACAACTTCCCGTGGGTCATCAACACCGAGCTACGCGAAGGTTGGCCGGTCCTGGCTTGCCTGCGCGGACCCGTGGTTCCATTGGCTCCCAACATGCAGAGCAGGCGCTTGTTCATTCTGGTCCACTGGCTGCTGATGCACCGCCACTCCACCGAGTTCGTGGAGCTGCGCGAGTCACGCCTGTCACCAAAGCACTTCCGGGGTGGCCTCGAGCTTAGTGGCAACCTGAGGCACGCCATGCTCTGCTACCACCTGCTGGACTACCCGCCCAGGGACCTGATGGACGCGCTCCGCTCCGCAGTTAGGGCCCATACGCGCTCAATCTGCACGCCCGCTCCGCACGCCTCCGCCCTCTTGCGGACGAGGGCGGAAGGCCAAAAGGCGGATCGTGTCGAGAAAGTCGTCGTTCGCTGCATCCGCACGAGCGGATTGCACGCGCACTCCGATTGGACGACGCGGTCTGTTGACAGCTGGCAACCATTCGGCGGAGCAAAGTGTTCAAGGTTGGCAACTACCTTTGAGAGCAGACGACACTGGCATATTTTTGCAGATGCGACTTCAAGTTTCCGCGTCACAGTGAAAATGTGACTTTAGGCTGTACATTCTGTTCTGCATCCGCATGTGTTGCATTGGCGCCGTCATCGTTGTTCGAAACACCGCACAATCATCCTATCTACGCCACCTTTTAAATATGTATTTGCAATCGCATCATGTCGCAACATGGGACGTATTCTCGCACTATCACTTTCAGTGCACGCTGCCTTCGTATTGAGCAAAACCTCTCGAATCATCCAACGTGCCGCGCTCTACGTTACGCGAAAGCGATAGTATCGCCGAGCGATTCTACCGAAATCCCCGTGTTCGCCGCGTTGCCGCAGTTTTTGTAGTGCTAGTGACAGTTCGCAAGAACACGGAACACACGCACGACCGTCGCGGAATACAGCTGCGTAGGTCGACAAGACACCCCTCTTTACCAATGAGCTCGCGTGAGGCTCCGAGTACAGCTTGCTCATATGCTTGCATTTGCTTGTTCATGCTTTTTTTTTACTCTGCCAATTTTAAGAGTGTGCACATGAAAAGTGCACAAAGATTAAGCAGTACCATGACAGGCATGCTCCCTCTCTCAGCCATGGCATCAAACAAGCATGATCGACTTGACACCGTTTGATGCTGTCAGCATCATACATGGGTGTTCTATTTTTATTATTTTACCCTATATCAAAAAATAAGCTTGCATAGGATGCACATGATCATTGAACTATTGTAAGCTATACTCAGGTTATTTGAGTGAGTTGGGCATGGGCTGCATGTTATGTAGTAACAACCTAGGTAGCTCATTCACAGCCATATTTTAAGAAAATGAAAAAATCCATAGCAGAACAGACAGCTGGCCAGTACCTGTTTTCCATCCAAAAGCAAAGCTAGATTATCAAGTGACTAAGCTTCGCAGTGAGTGCAGTGACCTCACGTTGTGTGAAAAGGTTAATGTAGTAAGTGGGTTTGTGTTTGTCTTTCTTAATTATTGGCTGCATGACAATGTAGTGAAGGGTCATATGGCACAAGACAGGACAGCTCAAAGAAGTGAGGAAACAATTGTTGCCATTTTTTATTTTCATAACAAGCCAACAGATGATTCTTTGGGTTCCACACTTTTTTTTTTAATACCTGCACCGCCTGAAGACATTATTGCTGGGGGATGAATACATAGTATTTGCACGAGGCCGGCATGAAGCAAACAAACTACTGCATGCGCTATTACACACCAACAAGAATAACTTTCTTTTGTTTTTTCTTTCTGCGGTTTTATGCGCCAAAACCAGTTCTGATTATGAGGCACGCCGTAGTGGAGGGCTCTGGATTAATTTTGGCCACCTGGGGTTCTTTAACGGGCATTACAACGCAAGCACACGGGCGTTTTTGCTTTACGCCTCTATCGAAATGTGACCGCCACGGCCAGGATTCGATCCCGCGATCTCGTGCTCAGCAGCACAATGCCTTAGCTGACTGATCCACCACGGCGGGTGAAAACAGAAATAACCACGCACACTGTTATACATCTAAGAACAAAGCTCGAAAAGCCACTTCAGTTCGGCATTCAGTAATTTGTTCTGGCAGTTGATTCCACTGACTTATGGTGTATGGAAAAAAATGAGCCATTAAAGACATTCATTCTAAAATTAATTTCCCTTATTTTTCATTGATGATTACCTCTTTGAGATGTAAAGTGAGGGAGCAAAAGGTATGTTTCCCTGCCGACTTTAACCATGCCCCAATAAAATTTGGAAAGCATTTCTAATCGCTTTTTTTCTGTGCCTGCTTAATAATTCCATTCCCAGCCCATCCATAGGGGTAGTGACACCTAGAAGTAAAGTTATAATTAGTAGAAACAAATCGAGCTGCGTGGTTTTGTACGAGTTTAAGCATATCAGAAAGGACTTTAGTTTGTGGGTCTCAGACTGGATAGGCATACTGCAATATCGATGTTACATTACTAAATTGAAGTAGTTCTCCAATTTTGGGAGCTGCTGTCCTGGAAGTTACATTTGACAAAATGCGGCATTTTGCAAGCTTCCACTGTTACATATTCATGCTGCTTAGTCTAAGTTAGGTCGGACGAAAAATAAACCCCAGAATATTTATACTCACCCACTAGCGATAGCTGTATAGTATGTAATGTATAATCAAACAGGTATGGATTACGTGAGTAAAATAGACTAACAAATCAAAGCTGAGTAAGCTGAAAGCAACTTTGTATGTGCCTTAGATAATCTAATCCTCCTAAATATAGCTCCCCTTATTATCATGTGCTTTATTTACTACTTATTCATTATGACGCCTGAACTATACAGTGCCACCAGCCACTGCTGTATTCCTGCAGGCATGTTAGAACAGCTTGGCTATGAAAAAACATCCCTTTCCATCACTGTGAAATAAAGGTGGTGCACATTTGCTGTCAGAATATGCTTATAAGCATAACTACCCAGGATTCGAAAAAGCCTTTGAAATGTAAGGGTTGATGCTGAGCTATGCTGGTGTGACATCTTACATTTATAGTGTAAGACCGCATCGATGGACAGGAGGGACACAACACAAATATTGTGTTGTAACCTCCCAGTCAGAATGCAGGTAGTCTTCTGTGGTTTTAACTGTGGTTCTTAGCAAACAAAAATGTGAAGAAATCTGTAAATTCAAAACTGTTTTAACTAAACTTAGACACCATTAAAAGGAACATAACACTCAGGTGTACATTTTTTGGTCACACCAGCTCTTTGTGCTGCACGTCAAATATGTATATACATATACTGTTACAGGGAGAAAAGACGCTTGACAATACATTTACAAGATATATACAATGGGCAGAAGACAGGCATACAAGATGAAGCCTGTGCGTGCAAATAACGGTAATCGTCGTCTTCGTTAGTCCTGTCATCATCATTTGCTACTGTAGTGCCTCATAGCATGATCCCCGGCGGCGAAGGCGCTGTCCCGGTGCTTGGTAGGTTCGAGTGATATCGCTTCAGTCGAGCGACGTGAACGATACCAGAGGAGGATCACGGTGTGTACGTATCGAGAGGTTGTATCTCGTAGGTCACGTCTGTCACTTGACGCAAGACACGGTACGGGCCTGAATAGGGCGAAATCGGATTCTCACAATGACCAACTCAGGATGCTGATTTACAAAGAAGCACGATGTCACCAGGGTGAAAGGGGGCATCGCGGTGACAAGTATCGTATATGCGTCGTTGCTTTTCCCGGGAGGTGGTCAGACGCAGGTGTGCAATCTCACGTACCTCTGTAGCGCTAGATATGGCATCATGGGCATATTCTGATGTTGTATCGAGAACGGCTGGGAGGATCGTGTCAAACGGTAGTATATGGTCTTGTCTATGCCAGAGAAAAAATGGAGAAAAACCGGCAGAGTCATGGCAGGACGTATTGTAGGCAAATGTGACGAACGGCAGAGCGGCATCCCAGTCACAGTGGTCGGTAGATACGTACACAGCGAGCCACTCTGTGAGGCTGTTGGTCTGAGGATGATATGCCGTTGTAAAGTTGTGCTTTGTAGCGCAGGTGTGCAAAAAAATTGTGGGGTTTTACGTGCCAAAACCACGATCTGATTATGAGGCACGCCGTAGTGGGGGACTCTGGAAATTTGGACCACCTGGGGTTCTTTAACGTGCACCTAAATCTAAGTACATGGGTGTTTTTGCATTTCGCCCCCATCAAAATGCGGCTGCCGCGGTCGGGATTCAATCCCGTGACCTCGTGCTCAGCAGCCCAACACCATAGCCACTGAGCAACTACGGCGGGTCGCAGGTGTGCAAGATGTCCTGGACAATCTGTGATAGAAAGTAGTGGCCCCGGTAAGTAAGGAGTTGCGGGGAGCGCCGTGGTGAAGTATCACAACTTCGAGAAGGAAGTCAGCGACGTTGGTTGCACAACTGCTAGGGAGAGCCCGCATGATCGCCTACCAGGTGGTGTAGTCCGTAGCAACTGCTATCCACTTGTTCCCACTAAGCGATAGAGGAAAAGGGCCAAGACCAACCCGAAAGAATGGCTCAGATCGTATTTCAATGGGCTGAAGATAGCCAGCTGGTAAGGATGGTGGTTTTTGCGGTGCTGACAAGATTTACAACAAGCAACGTAACAAAATGGAACGGTAAATATTGGGCCAAAACAAAAAATGCCGAACACGGTCATGTCTTTGAGACTCCCAGATGACCAGTGGTAGGAACATCATGCAACTGTGTGAGTACAGTCTCACGCATGTGCTTGGGGACTACCAGCAGCAGTTCAGGGCCATCAGGGTGCATGCTGTAATGGTACAATATGCCATCTTGCAGCACGAACATACGCAATGAGGGGGAACTTGTCAGGTCCGTCCGGATGAGAATGATGTCTCTCGGGTAAGGGTAACGCCGCTGCTCATTTTTGTTGTCGCCAAACGCGGTAAGCGCGAGGACAAGTTGACACGCCAGTCTCAGGAAGGTCTGCTGGGTTTATTGGATGACGTGACAAGCAATAAGCGACCTCATGGAGTCGGCCGTCTTATACACCACTGTGCAAGAGTACTCCGATCCCACCGATCGAGACATCCAGCTGGATCTTTTAAGGACGAAAGCCAGCATAGGGCGTGGTGATAACCGTGAAAGGCCGTCCATACAGGTAGGGGTGAAATTTATCCACTGCCCAAACGAGGGCGAGGCATTCACGTTCGGTGATTGAGTAATTGAGTTCGGCTGGTGACATAAGACAGCTAGCGTAGGCAATGACACGGTCGCATCCGTGCTGTTGTTGTGCCAAAACAGCCCCGATACCATGGCCGCTGGCATCGGTACGAACTTCTGTTGGAGCGGGCAGGTCAAAGTGGCCAAAAATCGATGTCGACGTAAGTCACGTCGTCAGTCCTGTCATCATTGTATGCTACGAGACACTGCAGTAGCGATATATAAGGCGCCCATACAAATAGATACCGACGCATCCACATCCAAACGGCCGGATAGGGCAAGGTAAAGGTTGCAGACCGGCTTACAAGAGGCAGGGTGAAGATTTCCGGCGCTGGAAATCGGGACAAGAGCAAACAAACTTGTGAACGTAGCTGTACATCCTGCACCAGTAATACCGCTGTTGAAGGAGCTGGTAAGTCTTGAAAACTCCGAAGTGCGCACACTGTGGATCAGCATGGAAAGCTACGCATACTTCGGAACGCAGACTCCGGGGTACCACTAACAACCACTGGCGCCTGTTGGGGTTGTATTTGCGTTGGTGAAGCAGGTTGTCGCGAACGGCAACATGATGTGCTTGGCGAGGCAACATGCAATTGCTTGGTTGCTCCGATAAACCAGAAAGCAAGTCTATAAGGGAGGCAATCCAATGGTCCATGTGCTGCTCAGAAGTGATGGTGTTAAGGTCGAGCAAGGAAACAATAATCTCGCATAGTGAGGAGCAGGCATTGTCAGGCAAGAGACAGCGCCAGAGGGCATCGGCGTCAGAATGCTGGCGTTCATTGCGGTAGCATTTTCATCATGGGAGCTCTACCAAACCAGTCACCAGTCATCATGATACAAAAGTGTTATATTTATACCGAGAAATACGCATTTTAGAAGCACAATTTTTTCAGCGGGAACATTTCTGTAGTTGCAGAGGCAATCGGCTGTCGCGCTTCGGTCATCTGGGCAGGGCCTCTCCTGCCTTCCTAAGTTGTACCCCCCCCCCCCCCCCCGACTATAGAACTCGACACCAAATGCAGTCACCACATATGACTGTAGAACAACACATGACAGAATGATGAGCAGTGGAATTCATCCTGCTAGTGTACGAAGTAGTGTAGCTGCGTTCAGTATTTCATGCTGGTATACTGACCACAAAACTGAGTTGTTTTCATGGCATAATCATCATTACCACTGTAATAAGTGATGTCAAAGGCTAAATAAAAAGCTGCTGCCTCAGGTACTGTCATTGGTCTAAAATATGCATTCTCACATGCAGGGGATTATTGGTACTCCATAAATTGGTTTACATGCAGGTATGAAATGTTGTAACTGCACCAAGTGATAAAAATTTAAATAAGATTAGCTGAACACTGCACAGAACACCTTACATGGGGTCTAGCTGGTATTACATGTCTTGATAGGAGAAGTTGTGCTGTTTTATTTACACACACATGCATGTAAACGCAAGGTACGTACACAATTTGTGTTTACATGTTACTGTGTGCGTGAAATGAACAGCACACCTTATAACCCCTGAAGGAGCGATATCATCTCTTCTGCTGTTCAACATGGTGATGTATCGCCTCGTGCGCAATCTGGATTAGATGCTCCGATCTAGGTTACACGCTCTATGCGGACGATATATATATATATATATATATATATATATATATATATTGCTGTGGGCGAGCAGAGGTTCCCTAGGGGATAAAGAATATACGCTCCAAACCGCGGTATAGCGGTGGAGAAGTTTCGCAAAGGGTGGGCTAAAGTGCGCGCCCACAAAATCTGAAGTCATCCGGATACATGCGAAAGGTTACAAATCCATAGGGTCGATAAACATTGTGGTTGAGGGCCAAACTGTCCAAGAGGTACCCACAACGCGAGTCCTGGGTTTGTGGCTTCAGAGCGATGGGAGAGTAGCACGGACGCTCAAAACCCTCAAATCTGCAACCCACAACATAGCCCACATGATACGTCGAGTGACGTATAGAAAGGCGGGAATGCGAGAAATTGATACCCTAAGGCTCGTACAGGCCCTAGTGATTAGTCGAATCACATATGGCTTGCCATACGAAATCCTGAAAAGGGAAGACGAAAGGCAAGCCAACACAATAATTCAAACAGCTTTCAAGGCGGCTCTGGGCCTGCCTAAATGTACCTCCACGGAGTGCATGCTAGCCCTTGGCAGTAAACAATACTTTCGACGAACTGAGGCAGACCACTCTGATGTGACAGAGGGAGCGCCTCAGCTTCACAAAAACAGGTAGGGCAATATTGGCTCGACTCAATAGCCCAGCATACCCCATTTATCTCACCAAACAGGCCGTACCTCTCCCTCCTTCAATGAGATCCAAATTACAGTAGCTCCCATTCCCATGAACATGCATCTGGAGTACAACAAGGAAAGGTGCAAAGCATGCACACAACATATTCAATCGATGTACTCCAACAACACTACATACAATACGTACTACACGAACGCAGCTGCATATGCAGAGGCGACAGGGCAGCACTACCAAAGCAGGTACGCCTTGGCAGTCGTGAACGTGATCTGCCAGCAGCTATTAACTCTGTCGAACACAGCAGGCTCCCCCGCCTCGGCCGAAATGTTAGCAGTGGCGATCGCCCTCGCTCACACGGAGCATTTGGAAAGGGACTCTGTCGTAGTCAGGGACTGCTGGGAGACATGTCGCATGTTGCTCAAGGGGCACATGACAGCGGCAAGCCTCGTGATAATCCCTAAATCGCTCAACTACCGCCATCGATCGCCTACTCTGGTGCCTGGGACACACGGGGGTACAGGCTAACACGTTAGCTCAAGGGTCTACTAACCGAGGGATGTCGTCCTCTTCTAACCCCAACCCCTCATACTATCCCTCACAAATTCCCATGAATATAAATGCCAAAGATATCATTGCTCATCAGCGCAGAGTCTGCAGAATATACCCGCCTCCTCACCCACAACTTAGCATGGAAGAGGCCACCAATTGGCACAAAATACAGACCGGAGTATTTTCCCATCTAAATATGCTAAACGCATGTATCCCACTCGCTATCGGGCCAAGTGCCCTTGGTGCGGTGGCATACCTACCCTAATGCATGTAACCTGAGAGTACGCTAAGCACCCTCATAGGCCAACTAACACTATCACAATGGAGCAGTGGGAGGCACAGCTCGTCCGTTCCGACTTGGCAGGACAAAAGTCCTTAATTAGCCAGGTCAGGCAGGCAGCAGAGGCCAGTGGGGCCCTGGACTCAGGGGCTCCAACTACCACTTCTTAAAATGTTTTCCTGTCAAGTAGTTTCTATATATATATATATATATATATATACAATCAAAACATCAATACATGTCATTTTTTTCCACCGGACTATTTCCTACTAACTGTGGAATTAATTCTTTTTCTAACATGCAGCAACTTTCTTTCTTCTTTCTTTATTGATTGCATGCTTAAGTTAAGCTCATGTTGCTAATCTAAGCTGGGCTTGGGTATCATTTCCAGAATATGATCAAATAAGGAAGTGTCCATGTGTATGAGCCTGAAATTGATGGTTTTAAATATCTTATCTGGCTGGGATTCATGTAAAAAGAAATATGCAGGCCACTGACTAAAACAGTGTGGCTAATATAATATGGGGAGAAGACATGCAGGCAAAGTCACATTCTTGCCAGTAGTTTGTCCTCATTAACTGGCTTCGATCACGTAACTAATGCCGACATAATTGTGAAAATTTTTGTTCAGAATATTCTCATGACAGCCAATAGGCACCTTATATTTTGTTATAACAGCTGAATTCTCACGTGCAATGCACTGTGGCCATGAACAACCTAAAGAATGACAATAAGCGAGGCACCTCTTTCCATTATCTGGCAGCGCAGCTGAAAACAGTTCAGTTAATGAGTGGAATCATGGCCTGTACAAAATAAAGATCAGTGAGATGGCCACTTATAGCATCCAACATCCTACACCCACGAATAATAGGTAGCAGTGTGCTTACAGCTACATAAAATTGCACCAGAAAAAACACCAATAGACATACATTGCAGGCGCAAGTCAGTTTAAGGCACATTAGTTGGCAGTGACTGTTGGCAGAATCATCAAGAGGATAGAACCTACAGCACTTCCCAGGCAGATTATGCTGGAACTAGTAATGAATTTTGTTCGCATTACACTGAAGGCCCATGCCAAAAGGGACGACACGAACTACAGAAAGAACTAGAGTGGATCTACAAAGTAACAGCGAACTTTACTTTATATTTTACTGCCTGCATTAGTACCGGGACTACGGCTGAGAAAGAACTGTCGGCAAAATTTCTTTCATGCGATTCTGCTGGCTGCTAGCAGAATATATTATATATCACCACACCTTTCCTCAGACCTACTTGTTTATTTTTAGATGTATGTTGCTTTTTGTCAGGAAACGTAAATTTGTACATAATCAGAAGGAAGCGTGCGCTTCTTAACTATAATATATTCATCTACCATGCCACTGGTTTCTTCACAAAGGGACTCTGTGCTTGGGTACCAGCAAAAGCCAGACAGTTTAGGATCTAGTGTATGCAACACACTTGTATCCCCCAAATATAAAGCTACTTACTTCGTGCAATGTATAAATTCCTGCTATTGACACTACTGTCCACATAATAAAAAAATCAAGGCTGGCCGAAATTTGCATTCATGGCATTAGTGCCCAGGCGTGTCCACATTTCAGGACAGTGCAGTATGTCTTGACGTATGTAACTATTATGATGTTCCCTAAATTACCCTCACCGATAGAAGCATCTTCAAAAGTGCAGTAAGAACTTTTGAAACAAACGACACATGTACGAAGCTGAAAGAGCGGTGTGATAGGGCTTCTCTATCGGGGTACTACACAAGAAAATGCGATCGGAAACACATATGCACAGTCTACTTCTGAGTATAAAACGCGCACTTAAAACGGGCACTCTTACGCCTAGTACAGCTGCGACACATGAATATCCCGATTGGTATCTTGCGAACACTCCGTAACAGCAACAACACAGCTCGAACGTGGCGGTCACCACGGCGCATCGCAGGTGGCAATACGGCTCACGCAGTATAGCACACGAGGAATGACAGCGATACCGAAGCAACAAATCTTATCGCTACTGATCTTGTCATCACTTCTATAAAGGTTGTAAAGGACTCGCGTTCACCACTTCGCGGCAACAAACTGCATACACAGAACACATACAAGTCGCGTACGCTGGGTACGCCGATCGGACACTTTTAACTTCGCCACCGCCCTGAACATGTGTCGTATACTCAGAATACACGGGTACGTGATGGCCTTCTCGTTTGCAATGCACACGCGAAGCACGGCACAAGAAATCACGAAGTCGACGGCTTGAAATATTTCTTCCGACGCTCGCGCAAACACAACACACTTCCTCCGCTCCGTCTGTTTCTGTCGGCGATCGCCCGCAATGATGAGGCCTAGGAGGGTACACCGGCTTGCTGCCTTCGATGACTATCTCCGTGGGTGCTGGATAACTTTAGTAAAAATCACAAGAACGCGAAAAAATCGACTGTTTCTGCCGCGGCGGTTGCCTAGGCCTCGCGTCACCGCTTCGCTTCGCTTCGAGCAAGCGCCATGTTTGCCGTGATGACGTCCTCCGCCGTCCGCCTCGTACCAGCCAATGAGAGACGAGCAGGCATGCGGATGGAAAAGTGCGTCCGCCCGTCCAGACGATCGGACAGGCTTCCGCCCCAGTCCGCATGCATGCGGAGCGGGCGTGCGGATTGAGCGCGTATGGGCCATTACCACGCTCGACACGCAGGACATCGTGAGCGTGCGGTTCTGGAGCGTGGGTGCGAGGATGCTGTGCGAGCTGCGCGACAGGTGTAACGGCGTGGGCACGCTCATCTTCCTCGAGAACTGGATCGACGTGCCCGATACTCAGGCACTGAAGCGATGATGCGCCGGGCTCCGCGGCATCGCCAGATCCGCGTCGATGAGCTGTTCGCAACGGTGGACTCCTGCTACGTGCTGGCCGAGCTCGTGTCCTTCAGAACCGCCATCGAATAGCTCGTCATGAGCCACTGTGCGACAGGCACGTACGGGACGCTGCACGTTCACGCAGCGTTGTTGTCGTTGCCAGTCGGCGCACGACGTTGAAGATGTTCGAGGTGTTCAACTTTGAACTGAACGCGGTAGACTTCGAAGAATTCTGTATAGTGCTAAGCGCATCGCTGAGTGGCCTGGCCCGTTTGGCTGTCTTTCCAGCTCAGCGCAATATTCTTGTGCATTTGAGCGTATACGCTCCTGACACTGCCCAGGCGGCGCGGCGGCGCAGCGATCGTCAGCGCCTCTCGCGGGAATTTCCGTCAAAATTGACACTGACGGACCACGCTGCTCAGGCTGCCCGCACGGATCTGCCGACGTGATCGCGTGTCCACGCTTGTTTTGAAACGAACAAATGGCGCACATTTTGCTGTGTGGTTTCAAACCAATCTTAAAACTAGATGGTCGGATACGCCCTGCCATTCGCCTTAAAGGGGAAAAGCTCTACGCTGCCGGGCACGTTCACAGCGTGAAAGAAGTCGCCGGTGTCACTGTGCTGGCGAAGTGTCACTCTCAGCAAGGCAAACACAACTACAGCGTTTCTCTGGACGTGAGTACAGTCAACTATCATTTTATGTTTGATCAAGCAGCTCAGTTGAGTTTGCAGGCATGGCTGAGCTTATTAAGCGTTAGGCGTAGGTGTTCTTGGCTAGCCCTTCGAGTCGCCGTAGACAAAACGTGTTCTCCCGTGGTGCTGTTTTGACACGCTTGCAAAGCTTCATTGGCTACGGACGATAGGTGCCATATATTTTCGAATTACTAAGAGGGTCTTTTATGCAACGTGCACAAAAATTGTGTTGAACTGCTATGTCCTGCCAATCAACCGCACCACTTTGTTTACAACTGCCGTGGCACCGGCACCACCTTGGGCCGCACCGGCCGCCAAAACTCAGGTGACCGTATCCGGTAATCTGAACCCAAGCAGAGCCGCACAGCGTGAAGCGCTCAGCGACTCACGCAAGCCAGAACACCTGCAGCCACCGAGCAATACGCTTCGTACAGGAAAATAAATTGTTCCAAAAGACAGTTAATTTATAAATATCTGTAAGTCGGCTTCCCGGCAAGATACAATTCTTGTCAAATGTATTCTTGCCATTCAAGAACTTTTATTACTGCCAAGCATTCGCAGATTAGAGGGGTTTGGAGGAAGTGTCAAATGGGAACAGTACTTTGCTTTACTAGTCCGTGGTGGAAATTATTTTGATTTAATTACTTTTCTCGCGGATACGCAAACCTGGCTTACTGCAGCATGACCTGGCTCATATTCCACAGGGAAGCTTTGGCACATAAGACAATACGATTAAGTAAGCATCAAGGTCCCGAGTCAGTGACGTGCATCGTGCTCCAACCTTGATTATACATAAATAAAATGTCATATGGGAATTAATCTTCAGTAGGCAAATCTCAATGAATGGCTTTGTGAGACCATTGCAAACAATGGATTTGTGCCCTATTCAATGCACATTATGTTCACAAATGTTAGCTACGTGCCACCTAATAAAGAGCGGTGTTTAAGCTTCACATGCATTTTTTGTTAAGGCAATACATCATGGTGAAGTTACGAAATTTAATTCTTGCAGCTGAACAAGACTGACCGTGCCCTGATTGGTGGAAGCTGCACTTGTCGATACGGGGCCTCGGGAAACTGCAAACACTGTGCAGCAGTTGTGATCTACATAAACGAAAGTGAGGACGTGTCTTCAACATCGCAACCACAGCAGTGGGGGCGGCCACCAAAGACGTCATTTATTAATGACAAGGCATCTATTGAAGAGCTTTTTGGCGGTAAGAAAATTTGCAACAGAATACGCATATGTGTATTGTACCTTTTATAATGTTTTCGTAAGCAACCGTTCAGCACTTTCCAAATGTGCACAAATAGACAATGAAGGGGGGAAGCCCGTGGGACATAATCAATGCAACTGTACTTTATGACACTATTTTGCATGCTTTGTTTCAGAAAATACCCATCCGTACGTCGCAGGAAAAGTGCCCAGAATGCTGGAGCCAGACTACGTGATAAATCGCCTTCCTGAATTGAGGTGTCACATGAACACGATCCTTAGGGACGTTAATGACAATATGGACGATCAAACTATTGACAGAAGTGTTGCCAAGGTAGAAGAGGGCATGGCCGAGCTTCAAGGGGTCCTTGACCCACACATAGATGCATATCACTACTTGGAAGTTGTAGAAGAGTACCCAAAGGTACTAATAAAAAGGAAGGACCACAGCAAGTTGCTATCAAAGGAGTCAGCCGCATACTATGAGAAGAATGTGAAGTGCCAGGACACATGTCTCCTATGTGCCCTTACAAAAGGCCAGTCCATGAACCTCAGGTAAGTGATGCAGGTGGTGTGCCAATTTGTTGCCTGGAGTCAACATTGCTCTTTATACTTACATCACCAACAGGTGGCATCGAGAACGATGAGTGCGAATAACATGCTCTATGGCACACACAATACTGAGATCAAGAAAGGCCCCTGCCGACTTGGTTAACTCACTACTGAGAACAACAAGCTTTTCGTCGGAAGCCACAACATATGGTACGCCTTCAAAAATGTGAAGTGTAAGGTTTCACTTACGTTATTTCTCTTTCAGGCATAAAGATGGAATCACTTGCCCGGAAGGAGTTTGAAGATAAAGTTTCTGTACAGGTTATACAGGTACCACACAATTTCCTTTGAATCATTAACATGACAAGAAGGTCAGTATGACTAAAGTAGGAAAGGAAATTACCACACTGGTATTTTTGTCTTTTATCTTGAATATTAGTATTTACCTCTTTTACCTTTGATCGGCAAACTATTAAGTCTCTGAAACACTGCGTGCTTATAGATACATCCTCTTTTTCAGACTGGATTGGTGCTGCATACTCTCCAGCCGTGGCTTGCTGGCAGCCCAGATGGAATCTTCCTATCCGACCATAAGCCCAGCATTCTTGAGATAAAGTGCCCATTTTCCAGAAAGGACGACATCATAATAGATCACAAATTCGAACGCTCATTTGTGCCATACATAAAGTATGTAGATGGCAGACTTCCCCTCGTGAGGAGTCATAAGTACTACACGCAAGTGCAGCTGCTAATGTATGTGTGCAATGTTCAGAGCTGCTATTTTTTGTCTATTCAAGTAAGCAAAGCATAATCATCGACATTAAAAGACATGATAGTTTCCTGTGTGCATCAGTGCGAGCACTAGAGGAATTTTACTTTGCTTGGCTGCTGCCAGCATTTGCTAGATGGCGGCAAGCATAGAAGTTTCCAATGTGCATACGCCTTCAATGTGTAGACTTGCCACAAAATTAATAAAAGCATGTGAATTGTGCTATCTAAAGTGGTTTGAGTGCTATTTGACTGATAAATATTGTGTGTAGGCTTTATGCTACATGGTTTTGTGGTACGTGGACAGAAGTCAACACAGACAAATTGATAAACACTTTATTCACAAACAAAATGGCTAACAGTTGAACCATGATAACTACATTTAGCAATTGACTAGAGTGATGACTTCAAGCTGTACTGCGTTCAGCGCACTGGAGTACAAAATCATTCGCAAAGTTTACATTGTAGAGTCCGCACGCTCTTCATCTATGATAGGTGATTGCAGGTTTGTCCAAACACAGCACACATGAAATACGTCTGACATTTTTGCAATCATCTCTGTGGGAACCCGCGAGTTGAGGATGTTGTACGTCTTTATGCGCTGAATTATTCTTTCAACGTGAATTCTAACCTGTGCGATGTTGTACGTTTCCAATATTTCACCGTCACTAAACTGGCCATGCCCTTGTAAGAAAGGGGGCATCACAAGAACAGCATGAGCTTCCTCAACCCCTGACTTGATGCCTGGGAAGCCCTTGTCCGCCATGATGATGTCACCTGGCTCCACCAGATCCAAGAAGCCAGAGTCAACAGTAATAAATGCATCAGAACAGCGCCCGCCATATGCCTTTGATCGAAAACAGACTGCTCCACAAGGGCCAATTTCCAACCAGGAATTCGAGTGTGTAGCCACCTTTATAATTTGAGTACAGCACTCGCTGCTGCTGCACAGTGCTTGGCTTCTCCGTTCTTACCTCGGTACAGTCTATGATCATGGTGCAGCCAGGGTAGTGGATCCTGAAGCAGTTTGGCATTGTTGACATCATCACGTGCGACGGTGGTCGATAGATCCATTTTTGAGCTGCAGTACTCAGTGTCCGGAGGATGCTGTGAAAGTGGCGTGAGGCTGTTCTTCCACTTACAGAAAATAGTACTGCAAGAGATGCAAAAGAAATTCCCAGCTTCAGTTTCATTAAGAACATAACAAGCCTGTCAAACAATGAGACATCACATGTTCGGTCTGCAGGATTAGGGATTATACCAAGCAAGAGTGCAAACACATCAACACTCACACCGCACAGATCTCTCATAGCAGCACTGGAGGATTTAACACTGTCATAGCCACCAAAGTAACTGGATCTGATGTCTGGCCCACTGTGACGGGAGGCTGTGATGGGTTGGCATTGTACATCAGCATCACACGTGACAGTGTGATTAATCTGAGTGCAAGCGTCAGTTTCTTGTATTGAGCATACAAATACGGAAAACGGTGTTGCAGTGCCTTCGCAAGCTTCGGTTTGGCAGGCCTGGGATAAAACAAGAGGAATGAGAAAAATATTGCATAACAATTCTTTAACTGCTTAGAATGGAGGATAGTTTCTAAAAAAGATTCTAACAGCCTCGACCTCTCAAAATAGATGAATTGCAAAATAATGTGCATGTCTCCCATGTGAACAAAGTGAGAACATTTCTTAAAATCGCTGTTCGTGTAATCACCTAAAATCAGATGATTTACCTGATCACATGAGGACCTCATTGTCTCAGCAGTTGGCTGTAGCCCACTCAACATAGAATCAAATATGTCCATGGTTTCACTTGAGTCTTGCAGTGCCTCATCACTGCTTACTCCAACTTCTTGATGTTCATTAATCCCAGTGAGATTCGTGGTGCGTTTGCTCCACCTGAAAAGTGAGTAAAAGGTTAGTAATAAATGGAACAAACAAACTGACAGCAGTCAATCTTTTTCCTTATTTCCGTTTTATCTTCTAGAGGAATGGCAAATGAAATGAAAATTGGTATGAGTGTGTAGCACACCTAATGGTGCCAAATAAAGCAAAATTATAAAGTGGATTGTGGGGTTTAGTGTGCAAAAAACTATATGATTATGAAGCACGCCGTAGTGGGGAACTGCCTGTTGGTTTGGCCACTTGTTTTTTTTTTTCTCTTTTTTTTAAGTTCACCAAAATCGAAGAGAACGAGCGTTTTGCATTTCGCCCCCGTCGAAATGCGGCCGCCACGGCCGGGAATAAAACCAGCGACCTCGTAATGGTGCCACACAGTTAATGTTTTATGCCATTGACATGACTTGCCTTTGATATCTAGCAAGGTTCTCGGTTGCATTGAATGGCCTCACTCGGTAGGCCGCTGGGAACAACGTTGGGTTGTATCCAGGATGCTTC
Source organism: Dermacentor silvarum (assembly GCF_013339745.2). Classification (NCBI taxonomy): domain Eukaryota; kingdom Metazoa; phylum Arthropoda; class Arachnida; order Ixodida; family Ixodidae; genus Dermacentor; species Dermacentor silvarum. The sequence goes on from NC_051154.1 coordinate 366,769,415, forward strand.
TCAATGTTGTCTTTCACTCCATTCACGAAATGCCTTGAGCAGATTCTCGACGACGACGTCGGCGTCCACTGAGAGCCGTCGGCTTCGCTAAAAGTTAAAGTTCACGGTTACCAGATGACCATGCAGTTTGCTTACACTAAAAGCTATAACTTTGACTGCATGCATCGTGCAACTGAAGAAACAGAACAATGTTAACAAGCCATCGAAATACACTCCCTCTTATTTTGCGTTGCCGCGGCTGCCAACATAAAGGTAATAATCACAATGCCATTTCCCGTTCAAAAATGCTACACACTTACTTCACTCTGCGCACAGCAGCAATCCATTTCTTCCGGCGCTGCTCTTCCCACGGCCGGCCAGGAAATCTGTAGAGTAGGAGACCCGGCAGTCCCGCGCGGCCGTGACAGTCTTTGACGCAGCAGTACCGCCGTCCCGTCGCGTTTTTTCCTGGGCAGTTTTCGATGTCTTGCACATTTGCCATCGTAAAACAGCGGTATGAGAACGCTCACCTGCAGGACGGCGGCGCACGTGATTCAGAAGTTTCGAATCACACGCGGCGATAACAACAACACGTTCGCCAGCTGGATTCCACGCCGTCGACTGACTTTGGATCAGTACCAGAGTTGCGCTTTCGCCGCTACAGGTGGCGCTGCCCTCGCCGGCAAACTCCACTGTCAGGAGCGTATATTAAAGCGATAGCTTTGCTTAACTATCCTTAACTACTTTGGTCACTTGAAGTGGTAGAATGACCTCGCACAATAAAGAATGGGACGTACAACACTGACTCAAGTTGTTTATACTAGCTGGGGCCATTAGGTATGTGCTGGCCGCTGTCTTTCCAAGCATACTACCTGTGCCATTGTGTGTGTGCCCAAAACAGAGTTGCACATAACATATTTCACGTAATTAATTACGTGCAATCAATTGAAAGTTTTACTCGGTAACGATCACTGCACTTCAATAACTTTTTTTCAGTAACCAACTATATGTAACCAGTTATTTACGAAGCAAACTGAAACATGCGACAACACTGAAGTGTTGTGTTTCTCAGAGGACTCGGACGCGAGCTATGGGGACTTGACGCGAGTAACAACAATCTTGTGCAGAAGACATTCGTGCGCTACAACAACGCTCTCTTCTCCAGCGCGACATAAGCGAGTTTTAATTTCTCTGCTGGCTTCCTGAAATGAAATAAGACGAAGGAAGATATCCGCCGAAAATTTTGAAAAGCAGCAGTTAGAGAAGATAACTTGTGAAGGGCTGCAGAGGACACACCGTGGAAGAGCCAGGCCAGCTCGCTTAATTTTCTATGTTTGACCAATCTTGATAAAGTTGAGAGGATAGTAACGTAAATGTAATCGATTGCATTTTAGCAACGCCTCGATTAATTACATGTGGCCGTAATTAGTCACTCTGTTAAAAATGTAATAAATGAGAGTGACTAATTACTTGCCGCCGCCGCCAAGTGTCGTCGGCGGCGGTGGTGGTGGTGTCACGCTAAAACCCTATCGAAAACATGCCGAATACTCGCGTCCCGTTCACTTGGAATACACCAAAATTGGCATGGGAATGTACGAATGTATGACTAACATGACTGATAGGTCATGGCATCGATAGCATCACATGCTTGTCAGTTACATGACGATTAACGATAATAAAATCACGTGTGGCGCATACCCGCATTCGATTTGCGGGTACGAGCTAGGGATATGCGTGTATGGGCCAGGGACAACAAAGAAAGGAAAGAAAGAGAGAAGGAAAGAAAGAAATCACGTGTGGCATATACCCGCATCACATATGCGGGTATGAGCCAGGGACAAGAAAGAAACAAAGAAAACCAGGCTGCTCCGAGAGTACAGCAGGTTCCGGGAAAGCTGCGCCAGCGTCGGATCACGTGACGCGCGCGACCAATCAGAGTCGTTTGGTGTGTCGCGGGGAAGGAAAGGGAAAGAAAGGGAGTTGACACCTGCTCCGCCGGCCTTCCCTCACCTCACATCAGTTTCGGCGCCCGGATGTGAAGGCACACGCGTGGTACGTTCCGCCCAGGAGCAGGCTCCGTTTGAGCAACGGCGCCACGAACTCGCTCGGGAAAGGGCTCGTCGTCGACGTGCTCATTCTAGCGTTACGGCTTCCGAAGCCCAGGCGAAACGTCAGCGAAGGGCCCCGGACCCCGAGTTGCGGGAGCGGGATGTTGAGGCCAAACGTCAGCGAAGAACCACCGACCTGAGTTTAGGGCAAACGAATCGGAACACCTGCGACAGCGTCATCTTGCCACAAGCTTCGCTTACTACCATCTTCCGGCACTTTTATTCTGTAACGTGTACACGTCTGGCCCAAAATGACAGCTTACTGCTCGCTGTCTAGCCTAGTAGACAACTTGGTTGTAACGTTTACGTCCAATATTGGTTGTAACGTTTTACGTCCAATATTGGTTGTAACGTTTACGCCTCCGCCCTTCCGGTAAAACACCCAGTGCGCCTGCGTTTACCCGAATACCAGGCACAATACAACTCTGTAGTGTGTCGCGTATCCGGTATTCGGGCACACGCAAGCGCAAGCTGACTGGGCTTGGGCGTTTTAGGCGATGGGCGAAGGCGTACACGAGAATGGCCGGCACAGTGCAGCCACCTGGTGGCACGCAGCTCAACCAAACACAGAAATAATATAGCAGTAACGAAGTATATTCTACTTTGCTGCTGGTGTGAATTGTTGGCAGGAGCGTAATAGAGAACCACGTTGTTTTTCTAAATATTTAAAATGTTTTACAATTCAGTACAGCAATATTAGCTCTTCGATTGGTTAAGATCTGCACCACCAGGTGGCTAGGCCGTGCAGACCGATCAGGCCGCTCGCGTTCGTCTACGCTAAAGCTCCTTGATTACTGCAATAGAAGTATGAAGGGTATTTACGCCTCACCACATCCGTCAAAACGCCCAGCTCGCCTGTGGTTACCGGAATACCAGACACGCTCGGCGCTGCGACAGAATGCTCGCAACGCACGCTGCTTCGATAGCTCTCGCTGGGGATCGACGGCCGGGCGGCTAGCGGAGAGGTTGGAGAGGCTTTGTGCACTTGCTCCAAGACAACCGGAAGTAGACGACACTACGTCCCATCATGACACAGAGCCTGTAAAGGCGGAGCTTAGCCCCGATCACCCGACGAACGAGTTAAGGAGAAAAAGCATGGCTATGGAGGAGGGTAACTTGTAATCGTCCGTAGCTCTATTAATATGAGACGCTTCACTTGATTAGTGGTGAGAATGTTTTACTGTAGCTGTACCCTACGTGTCTACAAAATTTATACAAACCGTTGTAGGGAGCCTTTAAAGATTGCCGTCAAAGGATGGTTTGAGACATTGATGTCATTGATGACGGAGATGTTTGGACCTTGTATGACCCCCAGAAAGAGGCTCATGATGCATTTGGGACGCATGAACCGCAGTATGAGAAAACAGGACTAATAAGTTTTTCCATCACCAGAGCACCGTGGCAGGAAGCAGTAAACTAGGCGAAGTAGCCACCACAGTACAAACCGAGAAGTCGGTTCTGGCGAATGCCAGACGAGCACCAGCGCAGGTTATATATATATTACGCGCGCAGGAGGTTGCAGATGGACACAAACCTGGTCGCGCGAACTCTGCCTTTTATCTTCATCTTCCTCTTTCCTCACTATTGCACCGCACCATGCTTGTGCGTTCCGTCATATATATATATATATATATATATATATATATATATATATATATATATATAGTTCGTTCAACTCGGAGGTTAGTGTAGGTCACAGTGCAGGAGTCCTTTAAGCCAGGAGGGTGTATGACTGTCTTTGTGGTCAAATACTCACCTGACAGCAGCGACCGCTGGCATCCCTTTTGTTAATATGTTTTTCACAATGCCACTGTATGTACACGCAGCTTTGTACCCCTTTATGGCACCACTCTACACGCCTGTCGCTTTTGATGTACCTTGACATGAGCCATCAGATGTGTCGACACTCACGACGCCACTAAATCCCGTCAGTCACGCCCGCATGCTCTTTTTTGTTAATACGTTTTCAAATCCCACTCCATGCACGCCCAACTTTGTACCCCTGTACATGCCCGCCATTTCTGATATACCTTGACATGAGCCATCAGATGTGTCGACACTCACGACGCCACTAAATCCCGTCAGTCACGCCCGCATGCTTTTTGTTAATACGTTTTCAAATCCCACTCCATGCACGCCCAACTTTGTACCCCTGTACATGCCCGTCGTTTCTGATATACCTTGACATGAGCCATCAGATGTGTCGACACTCACGACGCCACTAAATCCCGTCAGTCACGCCCGCATGCTTTTTGTTAATACGTTCTCAAATCCCACTCCCTGCACGCCCAACTTTGCACCCCTGTACAAACACGCCCAACTTTGTACCCCTGTACGTGCTCGTCGTTTCTGATATACCTTGACATGAGCCATCAGATGTGTAGACACTCACGACGCCACTAAATCCTGTCAGTGATGCCCGCATGCTCTTTGTTAATACGTTTTCAATAATCCCACTCCATACACGCCCAACTTTGTACCCCTGTATAGCACCACTGTACATGCCCATCGTTTTGATGATTTTGACATGGGTCATTGCACATGTTGACATCCATGACGACGCGAAATCTGTGCACACCTGTGGTCATGGGCTACTCACGATTTAGGAGCTTGTTTTCACAGCCTTGTTGTATTCACTTTTTTTAATAATTCCACTCTGTGTACGCGCAGTTTTTCATTTACGTGTTCGTTGTATTCTTTTTTACTTTGTATATATATTTTTTCTTTCCACTTTGTATTTTTTTCTTGTCTCTTTTCACCCTTACGGCAAAAAGGCTTAAATTGAGCTCTGTATGCTTGTACACGCACTCTTGATGAAGGCCGGACCCCGGCCGAAACGTCAGTAAAGTCTTGTTATGTTTTTCCTACGTGCTTCTATTTTTTGAACTATATATATATATATATATATATATATATAAGTGTGTGTGTGTGTGTGTGTGTGTCTACAAGGATTGCACTGCAACCTTGGTTCTCCACAAAAAAAGTATAAAGTTACCTATCAAGGAAGGGGTCTGGCAAGGAGACACATTGTCTCAAATGCTATTCACTGCATCCTTAAATTGAAGAAGTATTCAAGCTTTTAGACTGGGAAGGCTTAGGAGTGAGGATCAACGGCGAATATCTCAGCAACCTTCGGTTAGCAGATGACACTGTCCTATTCAGGAACAGCGGGGACTAATTCAAACAAAAGATTGAGGACCTTAATCGAGAAATGGGGGTTGAAGGTTAATATGCAGAAGACAAAGATAATGTTCAATAGCCTGGAAAGAGAGCAAGAACTCAGGATCGCCAGTCACCCTCTAGAGTCTGTAAAGGAGTACGTTTATCTAGGTCAATTACTCACAGGGGACCCGGATCATCAGAAGGAAATTTACAGACGAGTAAAATTGGGTTGGAGTGCATACAGCAGGCATTTCCAAATCCTCACGGGGAGCTTACGCCTGTCGTTGAAAAGAAAAGTGTACAATCATTGCATTCTACCGGTACTAACATATGAGGCAGAAACTTGGAGGTTAACAAAGAAGCTCGAGAACAAGTTAAGGACCGCACAAAGAGCGATGGAACGAAAAATCTTAGGACTAACGTTAAGAGACAGGAAGATAGCGGTGTATCCCCGTTTGAGAGAACAAACGGGGATAGCCTATATTCTAGTTGAGTAGTAAGCGGAAGAAATGGAGCTGGGCAGGCCATGTAATGCGTGGATAACCGGTGGACCATCAGAGTTACAGAATGGATACCAAAATAAGGGAAGCACAATCGAGGACGTTAGAAAACTAGGTGGGGTGATGTAGTTAGGAAATTTTCAGGCGCAAGTTGGAATCAGCTAACGGAAGACAGGGGTAATTGGAGATCGCAGGGACAGGGCTTCGTCCTGCATTGGATCTAAATATAGGCTGATGATGATGATGATATTGTCACAGACAAAACAACAAAAGACTTCGGTCGACGCTATAGATCTTTTATGGAGCTATTCTGGCACCTTCGTCGTTGTCATCTTCGATGAGCACCCAACATGTCTAGCATGGAATTGCACCGAGTGGCTTTCAGTCATGTCAAGGTCGTGGCATTGCCCCCCTCCCTAGAAGCATCGTCTCGATGCGGAACATTTATGCACTGGGGGGTGCCACAGTGGTACTGTTAAGGTATACGTAGATGGCGAGAGAGGTGTAGAGCTTTGCGGTCAGCGGGAGTAGTAAAGCTTCAACCGAAAGACGTGAACGATATCAGACAGGCGTGGGAGTCGGGGACGGTGAGGGGTGCCTTCTACTTCAGAAATCACTTCGTATGTGACGTCGCCGAGTCGTTGAACGATCCTATAGGGTCTAAAGAAGTGGCGCAAAAGTTTCTCCGACCGACCACGCTGGCGGATCGGTGTCCACACCCATATTTTGTCACCATGTTGATAAGTGACGTCTCGGTGACGAAGATTGTATCGGTCGGCGTCGTTGTGTTGTTGGTAGCGGATACGCATTCGTGCGAGCTGGCGCGCCTCTTCGGCGCATCGAGCGAACTCGGCAGCATCAGTGACAACATTAGAACAGTGGGTGCGTCCAACGTTGTTACAGCTTCCCGGTCATGCACCAAGCGAAAAGGGGTGAAGCCGGTAGTTTCTTGAAGGGCAGTATTATATGCAAACGCAACATATGGGAGAACGTCGTCCCAGTTTTTGTGGTCGACGTCAACATACATGGAAATCATATCAGCGATCGTTTTGTTTAGCCTTTATGCGAGCCCATTCGTCTGGGGATAGTAAGCAGTGGCTTTGCGGTGAACGGTACCACTGAGATGCATGATATCTTCTGTGAGCTGCGCTGTAAATGCTGTGCTCCGGTCGGTTATAACAACTGTCGGAGCACCGTGGCGGAGTACGATGCCATGTACAAAGAAGGTCGCAATATCATTAGCAGTGCCTCGTGGGAGAGCTCGGGTTTCAATGTAACGTGTAAGGTAGTCTGTGGCAACAGCAATCCAACGGTTACCAGCCCTCGACGTGGGGAATGGTCCAAGCAAATCTATGCCAACTTGCTGAAAAGGAATCCGTGGAGGATCAACGGGATGGAGAAGTCCAGCGGGACGCACGGGTGGTGTTTTGCATTTCTGGCAATGGCGGCATGTCTTCACATATTGCTTGACGTTACGGCGAAGGTTAGACCAGAAGTACTTTTGGCGTATGCGTGACAACGTCCGTGCGAATCCCAAGTGGCCCGAAGATGGCTCGTCAAGATAGGCCCGCAGGATGTCGTCACGTAGTGCGGACGGCACTACAAGGAGGCAGGCGGTTGCGGTTGAGTGAAAACCCAATTTCTACAGGACGCCATCGCGGCGAAAATACGATGATAACGTTCGGACGAACATACGAGGCGGCTCTGGTAGACGGTTCTCAAGGTAGGCGATGAGAGGCCGGAGTTCTGAACCATCGCGCTGTTGCTTGCTAATTTCTGACACTGTGACAATGGAAAGAAATGCGTCCTCTTCATTCACATCGAATGGCGACGGTTGAAGTGGAGCACGCGACAGGCAGTCGGCGTCGGTGTGTTTACGCTTGGACTTGAACACGATCGTCATGTCGTATTCTTGCAAGCGAAGACTCCAGCGTGCAAGACGGCCAGAGGGATCCTTCAGATTGGCGCGCCGGCACAGTGAATGGTGATCGGTCACAACTCGAAACGATCGGCCGTACAAATACGGGCGGAACTTAGCAATTGCCCACACAACAGCCAAGCATTCCTTCTCCGTAGTGGAATAGTTCCTTTCAGCTGGAGACAAAGTGCGGCTTGCGTGCGCAATGACGCGCTCGGCTCCATCTTGCCAGTGTACGAGGGCAGCACCAATGCCAACGTTGCTGGCATTCGTGTGCAACTCGGTGTCACTGTCTTCGTCAAAGTGTCCTAGAACTGGAGGTGTTTGCAGACGTTTCTGGAGTTCACAGAAGGCCTCTTGTTGGTCCGGCTCCCAGACAAACGGAACATTATCCTTTGTTAACCGCGGCAAAAGTTCGGCTATCCTTGAAAAGTTAACCACGAAGCGTCTATAATAGGCGCAAAGCCCTAGAAAACGGCGGAGTTGGTATTTGTTCGTAGGTGTAGGAAACGAAGCAACAGCAATGGTTTTGTCAGGGTCTGGTCGAATGCCTGCGTAGCTGACGACATGGTCTAAAAATTTTTGTTCGTCATACCCGAAATGACATTTTTCAGGCTTTAAGGACAGGCCAGCAGCATGAATTGCGTCAAGAACTGCTTGAAAGCGCTGTAGATGCTGCTCAAAAGTGTCTGAAAACACAACGATATCATCTAAATAGACAAGGCATGACTGCCACTTGAGACCTGATAGTACTGTGTCAATCATGCGCTGAAAGGTAGCAGGCGCAGCGAACAATCCGAAAGGAAGAACCTTGAATTCGTAGAGTCCATCAGGTGTAATAAAGGCGGTTTTCTCACGGTCATGGTCATCAACCTATATTTGCGAGTAGCCGCTGCGTAGGTCCATCGATGAGAAGTTTTGGGCATGTCGAAGGCGGTCCAAAGAATCGTCAATGCGGGGTAGGGGATAAACGTCCTTCTTCGTAACGTTGTTAAGCTTGCGACAGTCAACACAAAAACGCCATTGTACCGTCTTTATTTTTCACCAGAACTACAGGTGACGCCCATGGACGGGATAGCCTCCTGCGTCGCTTGTTCTCCACACGCCTCGCTGGCCGCGGCCGTTCCATGGTGAGCCTTTTGAGGACGTCGAAGACTGGCTCAATGACTTCGATCGTGTGGCCGAGGTTAATGATTGGGATGAACGGAAGAAGCTAAGGAATGTGTACTTCGCCCTAGAGGACTCTGCCCGAACATGGTTCGCTAACCACGAGCCATCCATCACTACCTGTCAAGAATTTCAACGGCAGATACGCGATACGTACAGCAGTTCGGCAAGAAAAGGGCGAGCAGAGCAAGCCCTTAAGAGTAGGGTTCAAAAGCAAAATAAAAGCGTAGCCGTGTTCATAGAGGACATGTCGCGGCTTTTCAAGCGTGCTGACCCTGGCATGACAGAAGCGAAGAAGGTCCGCTTGCTGACGCGAGCAGTAAAAGAGCATCTGTTTGCAGGACTAATGCGAAGGCCTCCACCTACAGTAGCTGAGTTCGTCAGTGAGGCCACAACAATGGATCGAGCCCTTCAGCAACGCTCCTCGGTCTGCGATCGCGAAATCACCCTGGGATCAGCATCTACTCTCTCGTTGCCCTGTGACACCGATGCGCTTCGAGAGCTTGTGCGTAGTGTCGTGCGGGAGGAGCTCGAGCGACTACAGGGAGTGGGATTTCAGCCGACCATAAGGTCCCTCACAGATATAGTCCGCGAAGAAGTCCACCAGGCGGCACAGCCATTCGTGCAAACCGGACCTGAAGCCGCCCCTGTACTGACTTATGCGCAAGCAGTGAGGCTACCTGCGCAGCCTGTGAGCCACCGTAAGCTGCCTTCTTCTGAAGAACCACTGCACCACTTCCAGGGTCAAGCTTCGCATACAACTATGTACGAGTCCACGAGCCCCCGAATCAATACGCGAAAGTCAGATGTGTGGCGCACGCCTGACTATCAGCCACTCTGCTTCCACTGTGGCGAAGCGGGCCACTTCTACCGTGCCTGCTACTATCGACGAATAGGACTCCAGGGATATCACCCCGGCGTTCGTCGCCCACGTGAGGGAGAGCGCCCGCGAGAAATCCAGCAATATCTGGCCAGTCAAGATTCGTCGCCGTTACGCGCAATTCCCACCGTTTGAACAGCCCCTGCCAACGAGCCGATCTCCGTCTCCACAGAGGCGCCAGTCACTATCACCACCTCCACGACGATCGGCGTCACTTAGCCGCTACACTACGTTCTCCGCTTCTGTGGGCAACCGGCCCACTAGTCCAAGTTGGGGAAACTAATAACAGCGACCTCGGGGGGTGGGGCGGCTGTCCAACGCACTTCGAAAGATCCTCTGCTGCGACGCCCCGACGACGACGATAACGATGACGACAACGACGACTGCGTACCTTCGGCACCTTTCTTCGAAAACCGTAAACCTGTTTCAGCCGACATACTCGTTTCTGTACACAACCACCCGGTAACCGCTCTTGTCGATACTGGTGCCGATTATCCTGTTCTGAGCGGACAACTGGCTACGGCACTTCGCAAGATGACGACACCGTGGCCCGGACCTAAGATCCGTACAGCCGGCCGTCATGTTCTCACGCCGATCGGCAAATTCACTGCGAGGGTACGCATTCGTGAGGCCACATTTTTCGGTTCAATTATTATACTGGCAGAGTGCTCTAGGCCGGTCATTCTGGGCATGGACTTTCTTCAAGAGTACGGGGCGATCATAAACCTTCGCGAGTTGCTTGTCACTTTTTCCAGCGAACATGCAACTCATTCGGACGACTATCACCCACAGTCCACGGTGTTAAGCGTTTAGGGTGACTGCGCTAATTTGCAACCATGGAGTACTACGTTGATCACTGTGGAAAATGACAATCCTCCCCATCTCGGAATCGCTGAAGGAAATCTTTCAGTCTTGTTGGATCGACAAGTTTGCGTAGCCCGCGGCATCTTGCAGCTGTCGTCACGGACTGCTCAAATTTTAGGGACCAATTTCAGTCGTGAATACCCAGCACCTCCACCAGTTTGTCACAGACAAAAGAACAAAAGACTTCGGTCGACGCTATAGACCTTTTATGGAGCCATTCTGGCACTTTCGTCGTTGTCTCCTTCGATGAGCACCCAACATGCCTAGCATGGAATTGCACCGAGTGGTTTTCAGTCATGTCAAGGTCGTGGCAGTATATAAGAATGAGAAGAAAGGAAGCCGAGGGACCCGATAATATCATTAGTCTATTGAGATGACTATATGTATAACAAGATAGACAGACAGATTCAACTCATGGAGGTTACAGCAGTTCCGGGGAACCCACCGCAGTAGGCCAATGGCTACGGCGTTGCGCATGAAGTTGAGGGTTCCATCTCGGCCACGGAGGCCGCATCTAATCCGCCTTTTTCATTTTCCTGTGCTGCCCTCTGCCGCACGCTACCGGAAACGTTTTGGTAGGGTGCCGAGGCTTTCGCCGGTTGATTTGTGAACCTGCGCCCTTGTTGAGTGCGCATCGGTTGTGCATTTCATGGACCGCGAATAATTATTAATGGCTTCTGCGGGACAGCATGTCGTTCCTGGAAGCCATGTAGCACTCACCAACTATATATATATATAGGGTGAGCAGGTGTGATAGCGCTGTTTTGTTTATAGTGTGGCCTATAAACGTACGCTGAGTACCCTCTGCCGGCGCGGCTGCTTTGGAGTTTGTTGTTGCTTACTTCTGCACTTGCACCTCGCTTTTCTTTCAATTCTTTTTGCACATTCTTTAGACATTTTGCATAAATAAGAAGTTTTCGAGCGCGCAGCCTTCCGCGTCGGATTTAGCAAAGCGGTGCGCTTGTTTACATCGATATCTACAGCCACAGATCGTTGTTTGCGTCAAAAATTGGGAAAAGGTGCATCGCTGATATGAAAAAAAATGTCAAAACGTCGTATAAAACACACATACCTGGTCATTTGAGCCGCGTTATTCCACCGTGAGGCGAGCCAGTATGAGCGCCTTAGTTACTCAACGGCGACTGTGATCCAGTTACAAATATCGGGCTGTTAATTCATTACTGATTCTCGCTCTTCTTTAACTTCATCGTACTCAGTTTGCGCGTGTCATAAAGCATTATTAGAGAAAAATGTGCTCACATAAGCGCTCATTTAAAGGCCGTGTTGTTCTCCCGCAAAAACGCGGATGCCATCGCTGACACCGTTGGTATATAACAGAGCGAGGCGGCTGTTAATGCTGCTGTACCGAATGTACCGTCTCTTGTTTCGCGTTTGACGCAGAGATAAACAGTACATCTCAGGAATTAAGAAATGCGTGAGCATACCAACACGTACAAACCGACCCATCTACGTTGCGAATACGAGCGGCAGCCTACGGGTACGGTGACCTACAGATGTTGGCACAGCCGTTGGGCACAGCGCCGTGTCGCCGCTTGCAGATTATTGTGTACGCGCCATGCAAAGCGAAGAGTAGTTTATTTGAAATCGCTAAGGCCAGAACTGAACTATAAAAGCAGTTTCCTTCGTCCTAACTTGCTTACTTTTCAGTAAAGGTCCGCCGGTAGCGGGTGCACGAACTCGACGGAGCCAGGCCTAAGCTTCGCTGAAATCAACATTGGCTCAAACTTCATGTGCACGGCTTGAGAGGGTCGAAGCCTTGCGCATTTCAACCTTTCAACTTCGTAGGCATGTTTTGACTCACTTTAAACGCGATTATTTATATATACCAACGAAGGCGTTGCGGCTATCGCGTTATCGGTTCGACGGCCTATCGCGCGGGTTTCGGTCGAACGATGGTAGGCACGGCGATTTTATCGGTGCCGTCGACAAGAAAGCCCGTCGCAGTACCAAAGCCAGTCTTACGCTACGCACACTTTCAGTACTGCACTGATGTCGAGCTACCAGTGGAGTTTCAACGCGGTACGTGGCACGAGTTGACAGTAGCGCGCGTCCGAGCGCTTTTTTTTTTCGGGGGACGTTTCCCCGCGATGGGGCCGCACGGCCGCGCGCGCGACCCTTCCAAAACGTTTCGCGACTAATCCGCCAGGGCAGGGCGCATGCGCCGTCGGGCCGTGAAAAAGGCGGATTAGATGAGGGCGAAATGCAACAACCTTCGTGCACTTAGATTTGGGCGCACGTTAAAGAACCTCAGGTGGTGAAATTTGATCTGGAGTACCCCACTAAGTCGTGCCTCATCATCATAGTGAGGTGTCAGCGCGTAAAATTAACCCCAAAACTTTTATTTTTTCACCAAACTCAGGGGTGGCTAGGCAGCCCCTGAAGGGTGGGTAGGCAGCGATGTGATCCGCAAAGGCACGTTTTTTAAACGTTTGGTTGCGGCTACAATTTGTAACTTGTTTCCGCCGCCGCACATAAACGGCGGCGAACTTGAGAAAGTTATATCGCGGAGTCATTCAGAAGCGAAGTATTGCCTTAAAAATTACAATCAGCCCTTTCCACTTGTTTGAAAGTTCGACATTTATGTGATCACCATTCGGAGCCAGCTTGGCCAGTCTCCCTTCCCCCACACAGCCTTCCTTCCCTTTCCGTGCCACATCATGTACCTAAACTAAATAAGCTATATTATCGCTAATAATAAAGAACTGCGTAAAAGATAGGAAGGAACAGCGCGGGTAAAGACGCATCTCTATTGTGCCTGTGCCAGTTTAATGCGCTCTTGTTAATGAAGAACCAGTAGCAACTTGCTCAGTTGCTGTTCTCATATACGTAATTTTGATATCACGCGCGCGGGTAAAGATGCATCTCTATTGCGCCTGTGCCAGTTTAATGCGCTCTTGTTAATGAAGAACCAATAGCAACTTGCCCAGTTACTCTTCTCATATACGTAATTTTGATATCACGCTTTTTCGGAGCGCACGACTTGGCCTCGCGGCATTTCGGTACATCACCTTGGTTGGTTAGTAGCTGTTGCGCAGAATGACGCAGCGTCGCGATAACGGGTCCACCTCGCGTCTCATGAAGGAACGCCAAACACCGTGCCGCAAGCAAGGCGTGCCCACGAAATCCCGCTGTTCCTCGCGTGAACCGGGCGAGGCAGGATACAGCGTGCGGCCCACCTCGATTCCAGGGATCTTGCCCAGCACTGCGCTAAAATTAGCAGCGGTACAGCTAGGCGGTGGATGATACCAGTGGCGCAGCCAGAAATTTTTTTCGGGGGGGGGGGGCACCTTGCAGCGCGGCCTCTTCCTTATAGAATTTGTCGAGGGATCAAATACATGAACAATAACTGCATTGTCATTGCCAATGCCATTGTATATTACATGCTGCAAAGGAATTATTAAACGCTACGCACTGTGAAGTACAATATGTATTTTTTTTCATACAAGAATACATTCGTATGTCCCAAAAATTCTAGAAGACATAGCTGATATCAATGCTTTCACGTTATTTTTTTGTCTATTTAATAAGTAAAGAAAATATCACACGAACTTTAGAACTCTATCAGTTCTAAAGTTCGTGTGAACTTATCAATTCGGAACCAGCAAAGCAGGGCATGCAGCTGATATGAAAGACGTAAAGGCCATAAAAAGAACAAGTTCAGGACAAATATTTTCATGCATCTTTGTCATTCAAGAACCTTCTTTATATTTTTGTACACGTGCAACGGCCAGGGAAAAAACCTGAATGACGCTGTCCTTCGTTGCAATAGATTGCGCAGGAGCAGCTGTTGCCGGTCGTGTATTGTAATTACACTGAGATTATAGTGGCAACAGTGAGTACATATAAAAAGCAGGAGTTCTGCAAAATATACGTTAGAAATGCGAAGATAGAATGGAACATACAAACGCGAAGACAAAACTTCATAAAGATAAAAAAGTGCCGCTGGAAACAAAGTTCACTGCTGCTATATATACCAAAAACGTCGCAATAAGATATTTAAATATACGTATAATTCTCCAATAAATCTACGTATTTAAGCAAACGTCACTCTATATAATGCGTCAAACAAGACAAATAAACATGTTGCGCAGTCACAGATAGCCAACTTTACGCATAGAAAGACAGACGATCCAGGCAAGAACAAAACTACGATCGCAGAAATTGTGATATGTACTTGGGCCATGCGGCGGTCGCAACAGCACCATATGGGTAGAATAATAGAGGAATAATGCGGAAATCAGTACGAAAATGTGTACTTTAACTGCCTGCAGAGCGGCAACCAATATTCTGCACCCAAAATTAAAGGAGTGTATTGCTTCGGTTCAAAAAAGAAGTAAAAGCTATAAAGGAAAGAAAAGGCTAAACGAAAACCACAGATGATGCGGCATGTTGAACTACCCTATATCCGAGTGTGTTTGTTGGGAAACGCCGCATGGGCCGGGCTTTCAATGAGCAAGGTCGGTCAAAATTGGTTATTGATGTCCTCGTAATTTTGATCATGATGCTACCTGTTAGAATAAGCGGCGAAAATTTCGGCAGCTTTAAAAGCTAATGAACTGCTCCGAAATCTGGTCCCTCGCCCATCGGCTACCTTCCGCCGCCACATGGAAGAAGCCGATGCCGCACTCCCAACAGGTTCACTGGTGGCCTACACCGATGCGAGCTGCACGGATATACAAGTGGTTACGTCCACCGAGGTGCAAGAGCGCCCATCCATAAGTGCTAATTATGTGTACCATCTGACAACTCCGGTACCATCGGTCAGTGCTGCGCTTTTGGCCATACGAGACGCAACAAACTTGGTAATAGCTGCTTCCACATCGCCAGCACCGATTATATTAATACGCACTGACTCCACCTCGGCCATAAAGGAGATTCGGAAGGTTTACAATGGCCACCCTGTCGCAAACGAAATACACTGAATGACAGCACAGATGCCCGGTCAGATTCGGATACAGTGGATCCCACGGGACACTATTTCTGCTCACATACAAGCTGACACCGCCACCTACAGCGAGCTGCCACTATAGCTGTGGAAGCACGTTTCCCAAGTGACCCCCAGGGCGATTTCCTCCACCGCAAGGAGATTCTCCCCGCACCACACGAGATTTAATGCCACCGTGTGGTTCACACCTCCCAGGCGGCCTTACACGCCAGGAGGAGGTGGTGTTGCGGAGACTCCGTGTGGGGGTGGCACTTACCCCATCGGTCACCCATGCCTGGCCACAACACCTCCGTGGATCATTTGCGCATACCTGCCCATATTGCCCAGCTCGAGCGTCCGCGGCAACAATCAAACACCTGTTGTGGACATGCCCTGGTCTAAACCAGGTCCAACGGCGCTACCTGAAAACAGTGGGCCTTCATCCTACGCGACCACCGGACTATGAATCATGGCTCTATGGAAGCAACCATCGAGCACTATTGCTGTTCATCGCCGAAACCGGCCTAGATTGTTATATTTAATGGTTTATGGCGTTGGGCGAACTTTCGAAATAAAAAAAACATAATGAACAGTCATACGTTTTCATAATAACGACTTTACGTACCTGAAGGAACGGAGCTTTTTACTTGCATTGATTTTTGCTTCTTCGCTATCTAAAGGACAAACTTCACTCGGCAGGGAAGTTTAGCGAAGCAGTCAATGACTTCGGACACGTTGATGACGACGTCTCTGTGGGCGTATAGAAGCGCCAGCCTAACCATTTGTTCCTGAGACATTGTAGAGTGACTAGGATCTGCAGCTGTTTGTACACATTTACATAGAACCTGCAGTCGCAATGAGGGAGGGTATCTATTCCGGTGCTAAAACCTAAAAACACTCCTTCGATGTCATTGGCATCCTTGTTTAGGCACCTTGCACAAGCGGTAAACTGTTCGATTCCAGTAATATCCCCCGTTTCGTCATCAAATGTGGAGAAGCCGGCTGCAGCGTTTGCTTCCTCATCTAGGCTTTCTTTGATAATTTCACCACAAATTTTTATAATTTGGTTTTGTAGATCTGGGCTTAAATACGAGGCATTACTGGGACAACTTTCAAAATGGTTCTTCAGATATGTATATCCACAATCGGCTCATATGCGAAGAAGCGCTCTGAAAATACTAGTATTTTCAGCGGGGCCTCTGTTTAAATCAATAGGACCACTGTCCCTATGGCCACGGAGAGCCAGACCTTGTCGCCCGCAAAAAAGAACTGCCTCAATAATAGGACGTTAACTTTCTTCCGTTTTCTCTTATTTTACTTTGCCTGCCCTGGTCCAGCTTATTGATCACATAGGGCGCACTTCCTGAAAATGTTTGGAGAGAATTATCAGCTGCCAGCAGAAAGTCACGGTGATATTGGCATCATCACATGACGATATCGCCTCATGACGTCATTGCGTCAAATGTGACGTCGCGCGATGACGTCTTCGTCTAGTAATGATGTCACCTGATGACGTTATGTGAAGTCTCTTGGAGAAGCAGCACACTGTGCGTTTCCCGCTTCTGCGCTGTCTCCGGGATCGGCCCACATTTTGGTATCAGCTAGAGCCGCGCACGCGGACATGAAAAATCCCGACCAATGAGAGGCTAACAGCTTTGCTGTAAAAACTAATCGGAACACTTGTTCCTTGTAACCACACATGTTCAGTCGTTCAGTAACCGGTCTTTAGCCATTGTGTGGACCAATGTGCACATTGAGGCGTTCGAATTAAGCTACTGCTACAAATGCAGGCCGAGATGGAAATGCAAGAATGGAGATTACTCGCTTCCAATTAGTTCGGGGTAGGCATTTCAGCATATGTATGCCAATTTTGAATGCATGCATACGCATAGTTTTTCTTTCTAAGCGCATGCAATTTCTGTTAGGCTTTACAAAGAGCGCTCTTCAGGCGCTACCATTTCCGCAGGACAGATGAAAACTCTTGCCTGTCATGCTTGCTGCGCGTGTTTACGGCACGTGGCGCAGAAACGACGTGTTAGCGCTGTGAAAACACGGGAAATGCGGGAGATGGAAATCCAAGACGATGGGTAACACGAGGATAAGTTGAGAGCAGGAGCCAACGTTGCGACAAGTGGACTTGTCTTCTTCAAGGCGACATATGCTCTCCTCGGCACAGTATAAATATATGTAGGGTTCTTCTGAAGGGGAGACAAGGTAAGGTGGGTGGGTGAGGTAACGAGCGAGAGTGGGCTTTTTCGATTTTCCACTTCTGGCTATCCGCGGGATGCCAGAGCCAGCCAGATGGCCTTCGTTTTTCTCGGTTTGCTCCGCCCACCGCGCGACGCACTTCCGCCGCGCGCTCGTTTTACTCAGGCTGGACACTTCTGGCTACCTGCGGGCTGCCAGAACCAGCCAGGACGATTTTGGTCTGGCAGCTCTCTGGAAGTTCTCTGGCTAGCAGACGACACAAAGAGGCGATGAGCGCTGGTCACCATCTTTGTGGCGACTTGACGGATTGCAACGCGGGCGCTTGAGGACTTTTCCCTCACTCAGCCAACTGGCGTCGAACGCTAGCGCGCGCCACCATGGCTGGCGTGCTTTTGGACTCGCGTACTTGTCGGAGCGATTCCCGATGCCGGCTCGGTGCGTGGATCGCTGATTGCATTACTTTTAGTGTTGCCTTACTAGGATTCTACCGCACCGTTCCGCATTGCGAGGCGGTTCCGTACGAGCGGCGGCGAACCATTTGAAGCTTTCTTTTGTTTGTGTCCCGTGAATGCTTCTTCTCGGACGTGAACAGCGCGCTGCACTCTCAATCATGCTTGCATGGTATTATCTACGTGTTCCACGGAAGTTGTGGAAGTTTCAGACGATCATTCCCGCACATTGAGGTGCCTTTTCGGTTCATGTAATTGTCTGGTGGTATCTCTTTTCACATTGCTTGCGTATATGCGGCGATATGTTTTCTACAGTTAGCGTAGGCATCACAGCTAACCCGTGTTCGCTCCATCTCTCCGTCGTATCTTGGGTGACAGCTCGAAACCAATGCGTTTTAACTATATATATATATAGGCCGTTGATGTTAAAGGAATGCACTGGTTGAGATGAGTAATGACCACACGTACATTAGCTTTATTATTGCTCTCATGATCGACCAATACTATTTTTCGTGTGAAGCTTTTCGCGGGTTACAGGCGGCGTGCATTTTCACGCGCCAGCCGCAGCCCCAGCTCTTTCAGCAGAGGAGCAGAATTAAGAGGAGTAGCATCAGGCGAAACAAACTTTCTGGAAGCTAATTCAAGCATGTACGAAATTTTATGCATATAAAACGTACCAGATATCCTGCTTTTTCGTGTCTTGTCAAATAATGTCAAATGTCGCCGGTGGCCGACGTGATCGCTATAGGAACAGGCATCCTCGAGCGATCGCTTTAGCGATCACTTAGGTGCGATTTCGCGTCTTTGAATCGGACGCGTCGCACGCCGTTTGTTGCGCTGAGCTAAGTGAGCTGCACAGTGCACGTCCTGTGCCGAGTCGCGGGAAATCTCGCAAAAGTGATCGTATTCCCGAATACAACTATAAATTTCCAAGGTGGCAACGCAAAAATGGGCAGACTACGAAGCACGCGCGCTGCCCACGCTGGTCGCTGCCATGCTGGTAGCATGTTTACATTTCTCCCGCGGCCAGCGCTGTCCCGGCGTTCGAATTTGCAAACTTCGGGCAGCTCCGGGTTGTCTTGGGATCCCAGCCCACGTGACTTTATCAGAACGGAACTAACTGGTTGCCGTCTGGATGCCAGCGGGCTGCCAGAACTCCTAAAATCGAAGAATCCCAGTGTGTTAGCGGCGAGGGTGTAGAATTGAAAAGAAAAATAATGCACTAGCGATAGTCGGTGGAGGAATTTGAGGCAGCGCCGTGTGTTAGCCGGTTGACGTGTCATTGTAGGTTCCCCTTTTCGTGGAAGGGGCCTGGACGACGGAGGTCAGTGAATTATCGTGTCTGACAGAGAGAATAAAAGTAGCCGCAGAAAAATGGTGTACGCGGAGGAAAAGAAAGGCCACAGGGGGGGGGGAGCGAATATATAAATAAAAGAACGGAAGGAATGAGTGAAAGCAAAGGGAGGTTGGAATATTACTGACAATCGAATAATGAAAAAAAAAATAAGCTAAGCAACTCAATGAAAAATAACGAAGTGCAGTTGCCTATGGTTCGAAGTTTAGCATAGAGAATAGGTTCTTAGAGTCCTTTGAAACGTTCATGCCTATTTGTTGCAGTGTCTTGAACTTATGGATGAGGTACGACTCTCTATATTTGCTGTCTCGCGCAGAACGGAAATTTGACTGCAGTATGTAGAGATTCAGTTCATCTAAGTAATGACCTGGTTGGTTGAAATGCTCGGCGACGACTTTGGGAAGCTTTTTAGCTGTGTCCGCGCGATGTCCGTTTAACCTGATGTTCATTGACTGTCCCGTATCACCCATATATTGGTTCTTACAGAAGGAACACTCAAGCATATAAATTACCCGATGGAGGATGGGCCCATCTGAATTGTTGTACATGCTAGTCGGTCCACTACATGGACACGATCTCCTGGAACCTAGCCCTAAACAGCTTCACTGTAAAAATGTCGGAGTTTTGCAAAGTCGAAGCATCGATTGCGATAGCAAATTAGTAGACCACTATACGAACTAAGGATAGTAGTTTTATCTGCAATATAAACTTGTTTATACTACTATAATTTAGTTACTAAACATTCGTTTAATACCTAAATTAACAAGCACGGTGTAACGCGTGCACAGGTAAACATGAACACATCTCGCTGGATGACCGCGCAAACTCGGTGTCAATACGTTGGAGTGAGGAGGCGCGGCAGCAGCAGCGAGCGAATCGACCTTCGTACCGACTCTCGCTTCAATGCGAACTAAACGCCTAAAGCACAGCGCATACGAAGCTACCGGGACAAGTTGCACTTGGTCCATCGCAGATCGCTTTGAAGATGAGGCCCGCGCGGGCGTGCACCTTTACAGCAAAGCCGTCGTTGTCCGTTCCCTAAAAACCACGCAACCTAGCGGGAGAGGAGCGAAAAAGAATAGTTCAACCCTGTGAGAATGCTGTGAGAGGGTGCACATGGAAAAGAGAACAGGGAGGGGGGTTGAAGTAAGTCGCGCCGTTCAATACTCGCGTTGGAGGGGGAGAGCTTGAGGCTAGCCAATCAATGGCGGTGTACGAAAAAAAGTAGGTCAATGGAGGAGTGGGGTATCAGAGGAGTTCGCGTTAGCGTTGGTTGTATATACGAAGCTTTGGCCGAGGACTCTTCTCTGGGAACGTCGTAGAAAAAAAGCGTGAGCAATGCGCTAGGAACGCCGTCGTCAGTGGACGCCGACGCATCCCATCCTTCGTGAGTAGCGCTGTTCGATCCAGCCAAGCGACCGCGAATGCAACTACGGATCGAACGCTCGCTCCCGTTGCAGCCGACCTGACGCGGCAGGCGTACATTTCTGTATCGCATGGTCACCACATGAAGCACGCAAAAGCGAAAATGCGGTCAAAGAAAGGTGAAACAAAAGGTTTACTATATAGACTACTTGCGAACTTTGACTGGCATGTTGAAACACTCGGTGTAACTAACAAAGCTTCGGTGTTCGACCGTCTTCATGAAGTGGAAGGGGCGGTGTTTTTTTCCACGGCGCAGATCGCTTTCAAGATACGGCGCGCCGTAAGCAGCCGCCGCCGGAATGCAACGCACGCCCCCCCCCCCCCCCCAACCCTTCCTTTATCTCCTCCCCCTCCCTCCCCCCCCCCCCTTCCGTGCCCCGCCGCGACAGAAGAAGCGCGGTGCCAACCCGCCTTTCATCCTCGCCCGTGCGAGATTGAGCCGCAATCGTCGGCTGACTCTTGCAAGGTTTCACTCGCACATACAACATACGGCGTGCAGCGACCATGTTACCTTGTTTGGAGTTAAAACGTAACCTCGCAGCTACGACCACGACTACGGCAGAAATGCGCTTGGAGTGTCCATATAATTGCTATCGCAATAATATGTTACTTTATCGCCTGAAAGGCGAAGCTTTGATTGCGATAGCAAATTATTAGATAGCTATATGAAATTAGCAGTTTTATCAGCCAAGTAAGCTGCTGGAAACATTCGCTTACTAACTAAATTAACAAGCAGGTTGTCATGCGCAGACAGAAATAAGAACACATCTCAATCGATGACCACGGACACGCGCTTTCAGAACGCTGGTGTGATGAAAGAGCAGCTGCAGCGGCGAGCGAATTCCACTTCGTGCTGCCTATCGCTTTAACGCGAACTATTCGCGCGAGAACACAGCGCATACGAAGCCATGAGCTATCTCAGGTCCACTTGCCTTCGACCCTCTTCGCAGATTGCCTCCGAGATAGGACGTGGCGGCCGGGCTAAGCAGCCCGAGCTGGAGTAGTAGAAGAAATGCTGACTAACCTGCCCCTTCAACCACCCCCTCGCCCCTCCTAGCGGGCGCAGGGCCACCCTTGCGCGCGCTGGCAAACGGCGCGGTGAATCGTTATGGCACGTACACACTAGCGGCAAAACGCGCGCGGCGCGCCGCCGGCGGCAAAACGCAGCAGCGGCAGGGCGGCCACACCAACCGGCGGCGCGCCGCTGCGGCAATCACGTGACAGACTAGACTCCTCTCCCCGTCTCGAACTATCCGGGAGCTCACGCGTGCAGATGATAGTACGAAACGAGAAACAAGCGGTCGGGCGGGTCCGCATGGCACCAGTTTCCCGCGCGCACGTCACGGAAGCGGGCCGCTATCATTGGTCTCCTTCATCCGCGGCACGCGGCAAACCGCAAAAAATCGGTCCAGGAGCGATCCCTGCCGCGGCAACAAAAACCCGTTTCGCGGCTGCTTTCGCGGCGCGCGTCTTGCCGCCGGCGGCGCGCCGCGCGCGTTTTCCCGCTAGTGTGTACGTGGCATAATACAATAAAGTCCCTATATAAGTACCGCCATCCTTTGAGAAACGCCGCTTCTCTCTCTCCTGTATCTCCGATTGGGCGATGATAGCGCGCGCTTTTCACTTCTTTATATTTTCTTTTTTTCCGCCTCAGAGCCATGTTGAAAGTCCTCTGCGCAGCCGCAGTCGCCGGCGGCGGCGGCGGCGCGCGCCCGGCCTGAAAGCTTCAACGTGGACTTTCTAGGTGGGCCACCGTCGACTTGGCTTTCGCAAGCAAAGTGTAAAGAAAAAAGCAAGCGCTTTAGGAGAGGAGGCGGCGGAGGAAAGAGTATATGGCGGTGCTTTTCTTATATAGGGACTTTATTATAGAACGTTGGATACAGCAGTGTGAATGGATGAATGAACCGGATTGCTGGCGACCGAGGCGGGGAGGTGGTTCCATTCGGATGCTGTCTTGGGCAGGAATGAATTGAAGGAAATGTTCGTGCGGCAAATTGGTACTTGTACCTTGATGTTTTGGTCGATTCGCGATGAAATTTAAGGGTGCTGATCACCGGATATAATCAGAGACGGAATGTGCGATGTATTAGGACACCACCTATTGATGCGCCGTTTTCGATGGTAAATTCGGCATGTTATTCAGCGAATATATCCCTCAAGTCACGGTGTAAAAAAAGAAGAACCCACCTTTCTCTCAATCACTCTCTTTTTGTGTACGTGTCGTAACTTTTACGCAGTTTTTTGTACTCCGATCTATTACGAATACAAGAAAAATTGAAACAACATCGAACACATATTCTACTGCAAAAACAAATCTTAAGGGGATTTAAATGAAGCCACAGCGACAACATCTGCCGAGTGCCAACAAAGTGGAAACTACGCATGAAATTGTGCTGTTTAAAAGTCTACCACACTTTGCGGCGTCATCATCTGGTACTCATTCGCGCTGCCCTAGAAATACGACGGTGGTGCTGTCGCTAATGCCAAATCACCCGGTGGGTCATGTCGTGGATTCATATACAGATGCAAAGTGTTCTTCTAATGTCAGCACTCTCACTTCGTGCTTCTTTGAAAGGTCGACCTTGATATGATCCCCATCGTAAACAACTGGGCACAGGCGTATTAAGAACGCACTAATTAGCACGAAATACCGCATGGCACCGAACGCTTTAATTATATACTGTCTTATTCGTGGACATTGCCTGTTTGGTAAAGTGGACTCTTTGTGCACTTAACTACTCGGTAATATGTAAGTGATTCACTTCCGGCTGTTGCATTACTACAACTTTTTTCAATGTCTTATTTTCTTCCCTGTACTGTGAATTCTTAGAACTAATCCTGTAATTTTTCCTCATGCACTGTAATCTCGCCGATCCCATCTGCAACGTTTTACAATGTACCTTGAGGGTCTCACAATTAAATAAATAAAGTAAGTCAGTCAGTCAAAGAAAATAAATAAATGCATAAATAAATAAAATCTCCTTCTCCACACAGTCTTCCTGTCATTCTCGTCCCGCGTTGTGCGCTGCCAAAAATGAAAAAAAAAAAATAAACATACCCATCGCGAAAGTTAAGAACAGAACAAAAAAACTGGGACGGGGAAATGTCTCATGTCTCGCATCAATTTATTGCGCTGTTGCCAATTGTGAATCAATAAGAAATTACTCACTTACTGTTATCACAAACTAAATGCGAAAATCCCGTGTTTTTTTAGCGCGCGACTTGAATTGGCGGCAATTAGGTTCTTCATCGTTTTTGGTTCTGTTGCGCAGTCAATCTCGCGTCTCGCAAAGGAATCTCGCGACAGCGTGCCACTGGCAACGCGTGCCCGCAAAATCGCGCAGATGCTCGCGTGAACCAGCTCGGTTCAAGGGATTTCGCCTAGCACTGCGTCCAAACCTAGAGGCGGGCCAGCTACGCGGTGGACGATGCCGGTGGACCTGACGCAACGGCGAAACCCCAACGAAAGCGTAAGGCCCTTCCTTCGCTCTCTGCTTCGTCGCTCAATGCGGTAAAGAAAAGCTTTGTCAGACACCGTGGTGGCTTAATAGCTCTATCGCGCTCTCCTTCTGAGCGCGAGGTCGCCGGTCTCTCGAGATAGCCGTGTTACAATGGCAGCCGCATTACTACTTTCCTAGAGGCGGGAGACATTTTCGGACTAATTCAAACAAGGGAAACTAATTGAAACACCTTTTATGTAACCCCAGCTGATCGTTATCGGCAGTAGTTCTGTAGCTGGTCTTTAAGGATTGTGTCGACCGAAATTCATCTTGCGGCGCATGAATTAGGCCGCCGTTAAAAGTGCATGTGAAGCTGAGTAGCGTTCGATGCGTTCGCGTTTCAATTTATGCTGTTAGTACCTAAGAATAACCGCGGCTGATGCGATGAACGTATCACGTCACATCAGGAACATGGGAAAACAGAACTATACCGATTCTAAACATTTCATTGTATTTTTCACTTCACATACACGTGGTGTACGTGAATATAAAAGCGCAATGTACTGGTGTAGTGAAACGTTTAACCTATACAGTAACGCTTCCCCAATACAAGAAGCCCATTCACAGCAACTACATAAGCGGGCAGGTTTACTTACCGGTAGTCATTTGCTGTTAAATTCGTTCATTTATATAATAAAATGCCGCTAAGATTTTGCTTTGGGAAATGACGTTGACATTATGCGTGAAGAAATGAAGGTTTATGTAGTCCCTACGTCGGGTTGCACAATTGTATGGCAGTGGACTGGAGGCTACGAGGCGTTCTATGGCACTCCAAGGTTTCCCCGCGAAGTAGTAGACAAATCTGTGACTTTCTGGGACACACTGCACGAGGTCACTAGCACCCGCGTGGTTCTTGTTCCTGCCTGGGAGACGCCAGTGGTACTTTCAATCACAATGCCTCACTACCGTAAAATACAAATTAGAGATGCTGCACATCATGACGTCACGAACACCTAGCCGGCAGCCGTCAATTTCAGCATAGACAAGGCATTTTTCAACAAACATTACACACGTTGACTTTCCGTAAAGATGAGATGAATATTGGACTTGTTTTCTAACGTTGCTTTTCGATACCTACTCTTTAAGTATGCCGAAACCACGCATTGGCGATGTACTATGTGAACAGCAGTGTGGAGTACTAGCACGACAGGTGTTTGTCCACAGGTCTGCAAGATGGGGCCACGCAGTGGCCGCCTACGAGAGTCGGCTGCGTACATGGTCGGCAGCCATCCCAGCGTGTGCCCGTCGGTCAACCCGCTCTTCTCCAACCTTCGCGGCATGCGGAACATCATGGGCCATCACCAGGTGGACCTCGACAAGTCATGCAACCCCAGCGCCGCCGACGGCTGCTTCCACCTTGCGGGCTCCGGTCCCTATGCAACAACTTCCCGTGGGTCATCAACACCGAGCTACACGAAGGACTGCTGGCCCTGGCTTGCCTGCGCGGACTCGTGGTTTCATTGGCGTCCAACATGCAGCGGAGGCGCTCGTTCATTCTGGTCCACTGGCTGCTGATTCACCGCCGCTCCCCCGAGTTCGTGGAGCTGCGCGAGTCACGCATGTCACCAAAGCAGTTCCGGGGCGGCCTCGAGCTTAGCGGCAACCTGAGGCACGCTATGCTCTGCTACCACCTTCTGGACTACCCGCCCAGGGACCTGATGGACACGCTCCGCTACTCAGTGACCACGCTGGACACGCTGGACATCGTGAGCCTGCGGTTCTCGAGCGTGGGTGCGAGGATGCTGTGCGAGCTGCGCGACAGGTGTGACGGCGTGGGCTCGCTCGTCTTCCTCGAGAACTGGATCGATGTGCCCTAGACTCAGGCGCTGATGCGATGATGCGTCGCGCTCCGCGGCAGCGCCAGATCCACGTTGACGAGCTGTTCGCGACGGTCGACTCCTGCTACGTGCTGGCCGACCTCGTGTCCTGCAGCGCAGCCATCGAGGAGCTCGTCGTGAGCCACTGTGCGACAGGCACGTACGGGACGCTGAACGTTCACACAGCGTTGTTCGTCGTCGTTGCCAGTCGGCGCACGACGCTGAAGATGTTCGAGGTGTACAACTTTGAACTGAACGCGCTAGACTTCGAAGACTTCTGTATAGTGCTAAGCGAATCGCTGAGTGGCCTGGCGGGTTTGGCTGTCTTTCCAGCCAGCGTGATATTCTTGTGCATTTGAGCGTATAATAAAGCGCTGGCTTTGTTTAACAATCCTTAACTACTTTCTTCTTTTCTTCTTTCTGGGGTTTTACGTGCCAGAACCAGTTCTGATTATGAGGCACGCCGTAGTGGAGGGCTCCTGAATATTTTTGACCACCTGGGGTTCTTTAACGTGCACTACAACGCAAGCACAGGGGCGTTTTTTTCATTTCGCCTCCATCGGAAGTCGGCCGCCGCGGCCGGGATTCGATCCCGCGATCGCGTGCTCAGCAGCGCGACTCCTTAGCTGACTGACCCCCCCCCCCCCCCCCCGGCGGGTCCTTAACTACTTTGAACGGGAAGAAAGGGAACCGAGGGACCCTCGGTTTCCTTTCTTCTCGTTCATTACATAACGAGCGCTCGAATCCGGCAACATTGCCTTCAGGTAGCATATGTGGGTTTATTG
Source organism: Dermacentor silvarum (assembly GCF_013339745.2). Taxonomy (NCBI): domain Eukaryota; kingdom Metazoa; phylum Arthropoda; class Arachnida; order Ixodida; family Ixodidae; genus Dermacentor; species Dermacentor silvarum. Next base: position 366,796,476 of record NC_051154.1, read on the forward strand.
GGTTATATGTGGGTTTATGGGTTTATTGGGTGCATATGTGGGTTTAGGTGGTTTTATTAACTATTCTTAACTACTTTGGCCACATTAGGTGGTAGAATGATCTCGCAAAATGAAGGGGACGTACAACACTGACTGAAGTTGTTGATACTAGCTGGGGCAATTAGGTATGTGGTGGCTGCTGTCTTTCCAAGCATACTACCTGTGCCATTTGGTGTGTGCCCAAAACACACTTGCACGTAATATATTTCACGTAATATAATTACGTGCAATAAATTTAATGTTTTACTCGGTAACGATCACTGCACTTCAATTACTTGTTACAGTGCCCAATTATATGTAACCAGTTATTTTTGAGGCAAATTGCAACAGGCGACAGAGCTTTGTGAGCAGTGAATTTGGCTGGAACTACGTTAGAAGGCCCGCGGTCTATGCCGCGCAGAAGCCTCTCGGACGCTCGTTTTCGAAGTGCCAGACCCAGGCGATGAGTATTTCATCGATGAGTATTTCAATGGTCGACGATTTGCACCGGCTTTTTTGTGGCTCGATGGCGATGGCCTCTTAGGAAGATGATGCCAGGTAATTACCTACGGCCGATTTTAAAGCGAAGCTTTATATGTCTAGGCGAAATTGCCTGTGTACCGAAAACTATCATCATCAGCATTGGCTCGAGCGTCGTCGTCTTCTTCCACAGCTGGCTCGTTGGCGCCCCTTGGGTTACCTAGTGCTCGTGCTCGGCACGAGCGACTCCTCCCGCGTACGCCGTCGTCATCTTCTTCTACAGCTGACTGCGTTGCCACTCATCATTCCAACGTAGAATTTCACTTCTCTTCGGTCGTCGTAATGGGGAGGCCGCGTTTACGGGGGTATGAGCCATTGCTTGAGGGGGTATGAACCGTTCATTGTTTTACTTGGCGGACAGATTTATTTTGAAGCAGTTTAATTTCGAAGAATACCAAGAGGAAATGGGTACGCGAATGCGGCTAACCACACGGCCGAGCAAACTCGAGACATTAAACGCAAACGACAACGGCAAACTGCGGGCACATCGTCAGTGACGTCGTGCTCTCCGTCGCAGCCGAACGTGTGTATAACCTCATAATTGAGAAATACTTTAATGAACCCCGGGATTAACACAGTGATAAACTCGGGGGCCGCACGTTTCAGCTTCGCTGGTTAACCATCTTCACGGAGTGGAAGGGCCGACGAATTTTTTTAGCTCTTCTTTGGCCATATATGAATCACCTTCTCCGATCACCAGCACCAATGAAGTGTTGTGGTTCCTAGAGATCTCGGACGCGAGCTATAAAACATTGACAAACAACGATCTTGTGCAGAATATATTCGTACATCACAACATTGCCCTTTTCACCAGCGCGTACATGACCGAGTTTTTATTTTCGGTGCTGGCTTCTTGAAATAATCAAAAAAATGAGGGAACATAACCGCCGAAATTTTTGAAAAGCAGCAGTTAGAGAAGATAAACTTGTCAAGGGCTGCAGAGCAAGCACTGGAAGAGCCCCCCAGGCCACCTCGTTCAATTTACTGTGTTTCAGCAATCTTGATCGAGCTTGAGAGGAGAGTAACGTAAATGTAATCGACTGCTTTTCAGAAACTGCTCGATTACTTTCATGGAGCAGTAATTATTCACTCTAGTCAATTACATTTTAATGGAGTAGTGCGTGATGGTAATCGCCTACTTTTTTTCTGTACCGTGTACAAGTCTGGCCCAAAATGACAGCTTACTGCTTGCTGTTGTCCATCGTAGTAGACAACTTGGGTCACTTTGTATATGACTCAAGTTGTCACACTACACCTTCGGCAGTGCGTGTGCAATATCGACATGTGCCCATTCTTGGCAAAACCCTGAATGGATGTTCCGAGCTGGCACAAGGGCTCATCATCATCATCCTATAATTTATGTCCACTGCATGACGAAGGCCTCTTCCTACGATCTCCAATTACCCCTGTCTTGCGTTAGCGGATTACAACTTTCGCCTGCAAATTTCATAACTTCACCATCCCACCTAGTTTTCTGCCGTTCTCAACTGCGCTCCCCTTCTCTCGGTGTCCATTCTGTAACTCTGATGGTACGCCGGTTATCCATAATACGCCTTACATAGCCTGCCCAGCTCCATTTTTTCCCTCTCAATGTTAATTAGAATATCGGCTATCCCCGTTTGCTCTCTAACCCACCCTGCTGTCCTCCTGTCCCTCAAAGTTAGGCCTAATATTTTTGTTCCATCGATGGAACGGAAAAAACGACACAAGAGCTATGTAGCCTCAAATATATTAAAATGATATCACCCCATACGCAACGGACACGCCCGCGTCGAGCGCGACCGCTTCGTGAATAACCATTGCGACAAAGTTGCAGCCAGGTTACTAGGGATAGTGGGGTTTGCTGCGGAGTTTCAACCGGGGTGTAGTATATGCAACGCGGTACACTGTAACGTCGCATCATTAGGCACTGTAGTTGGCAGTGAGATTGCCACTTCTGATGTGATCCACGTTCGATTATTACGCAGCCATGCACTGCTTTTAGTGAAATGCTGCGCTCGAGTAGCACCCTGAACCTTGTTAAGGTTGGCGTGGTTTTGCCTAAATCCGCAATCATGCCTAAGATGGAGCTGTCGTGTGGCCTGCAAACCAGCTGGACGCTGGCTGTCGATCGGGGAAGACTACAAGCCGCTGGACTACGAAAAAATGTATTCGAGATGCGTGACGCACTGCTGAGTAACCTTTCCCTACTACAGCACGCGAGGCGATATGTAGTGGCTCCTAGCTCTAACTCCAAGACGGCGGCTGCGGGGTTCCAGAAAGAGCGCGAGACGCGGGTCTTCATTATCTTCACTGGTGGGTCTCACCGGGGCCGAAGCGCCCTGGGCCATCCATCACTCGCCGATTATGATACTTGGCCACGAACTTGCTGAGCCTTGCTGGTGTCAGAAGGGACCCCCCTCGCCAGATGGACGAAATTTATTTCCGCAGTTGGGTGAAGAGAATGTCGCTGTAGAATGTAGATTTGTCGCTGCATTCCCACAGATATTCGCAAGTATCTGTAAATCTTTTTTATTGTCCACTAGTAGCACAATGTCGTCCTCGTACATCAGTCCAGGGACCTTCTGTTGCACCATTTGTCCATTACACATGTAGGATAAATCAAAACCTAATTCACTGTTTTCCAGTCTTCTTCCTATACCCTTAACGTAAAGCGTGAACAACAATGGTGACAGAGGGCATCCTTGCTTCAATCCTTGGTGAATTCCCACCATTTCATTACCTTATCGACCTTCCCATACCACTTGTACTTGGTTGTCTCTATATATCTCCCTCAACAGCTGCACGAGATCGTCATCTATGCCTTCGTGCTGAAGAATATCCCATAACAATTCCCTGTCAACGTTGTCATAAGCTCCTTTAATATCTAGAAATGCTACCGATAAAGGTCTTTTCTGAGCTACTGAAATCTCTATGCACTGAGTTAGTACAAACATAATATCCTCTAAGCGTCTGCCTGGCCTGCACCCATTCTGTACTTTCCTCAAATAGTTTTTCCCCACCCACTTCGACAGTTCTAATTTTATTGCTTGCATTGCCATTCTATATATCACCGACTTTACTGTCTCTGGCCTGTACGAGCTCGTCTTATCCTTATCTCATTTGCCTTTGTAGATGAGATTCATCTTGCTTTCACGCCATCCAACGGAAATTTTCTTTGTTCTAATCACTTGCTCTATGGCATTAGTCAGCAGTGCCTTGCTTTTTGGACCGAGGTTTTTGATTAGCTGTATTGGGATTTCATCGGGTCCTGCTGCCGTGTTGTTAGGGACATTTTCTGCTGCCTTTTTCCAATAAAAGCTTTCTATGCTAAATTTTGATCTCTCTGGCCTCCCTGCTGTTGCTGGATCTGTTGTCTGAACTACGCTTTTTCTCGTGCCGAAGTTATCCCTAATAACGTCTGTGATGTACCGCAGCGCATCGAATCCTTCGTAGATGTTACCGTCTTCATCCCTTATTGCCGTTTGTGAGTTTTTAGTGGGAGCCCCGAGTGCTTTTATATGGTTCCAGAATGTTTTCGGCGCGCCTTTGTCTCTTTTGTGAATGTTATGCACCCAACGTTCACTTGCGCATTCAATTTTCTCTTGCACGAGCGCACTCGCCACCCTTTTCTTTTCTCGGTATGTATTCCATCTAAGAAGCAGCTCTTCTTCTTGTAGTCCCAACTTTTTGGCTTCTCGATGAGCCCTAGATGCCTCTTTACGCTCTTATATAGCTTGTTTTATTTCCGTGTTCCACCACTTACGTGGTTTCCTCTTTCCAATGCAACAATTGTTTTGCCATGTCTGCCTTATTTCATGCTGATTAACGTCCACCAGTTCCTTGTATTCCCAGACTGCTGTAGGAAAAGCCTCAATTTTCTTCTCTATATTGTTTGCGATCTCTATAATTTGCTCGTCATTCATTTTTGAGGCTATTGGTTAAAACTGTGAGGCTGTTGGTTGATGTTCTGCGTTGGTATCTCACCCAAACTTTAATGCTAAACGTTGATGATCGCTTCCCAGGCAATTTTTTTTTCATTTTAGTCTATTATCATTTGGTCTAGTTGTTCGTAAACCATTTCTGAGACTAAGGCGTAGTCGATACATGACTGCCTGTTTCCGCATTGCCACGTTACCTGTCCATGAAACTTATTCTCCCTGTTAACTACTATACGGTTCTATTCATCACACAGATCCAGCACTAGAGAGCCGTTGTAATCAATATACCCGTCTAAATCATCCATGTGTGCGTTCATATCTCCCACTAATATCACCTGACCCGATTTACTCAACTCATTAATATCGCTTCCAATGCAATCAACCAAATGTGAAGCATCGATTGCGATAGCGAATTATTAGACAGCTAGGCGAAAGAAGGATAGTACTTTCATCGGTCGTATAAACCTGTCAACCTTCGCATAATAACTAAATTAACAAACATAGTGTCTTCTCCTTTCTGGGGTTTTACGAGCCAAAACCAGTTCTGATTATGAGCCACGCCGTAGTGAAGGGCTCCGGATTAATTTTGACCACCTGGGGTTCTTTAACGTGCACTACAACGCAAGCACACGGGCGTTTCTGCATTTCGCCTCCATCGAAATGCGGCCGCCGGGAACAAACATAGTGTCATGCGCGCTCAAGCAAACATGAACACCTCTCACTCGACGACGGCAGACACTCGCTGTTGTGCCACGTACACACTAGCGGAAAAACGCGCGCGGCGCGCCGCGAAAGCAGCCGCGAAACTGGTTTTTGTTTCCGCGGCAGGGATCGCTCCTGGACCAATTTTTTGCGGTTTGCCGCGTGCCGCGGATGAAGCAGACCAATGAGAGCGGCCCGCTTCCGCGACGTGCGCGTGGGAAACTGGTGCCATGCGGACCCGCCCGACCGCTTGTTTCTCGTTTCGCACTATCATCTGCACGCGTGAGCTCCCGGATAGTTCGAGAAGGGGAGAGGAGTCTAGTCTGTCACGTGATTGCCGCAGCGGCGCGCCGCCGGTTGGTGTGGCCGCCCTGCCGCTGCTGCGTTTTGCCGCCGGCGGCGCGCCGCGCGCGTTTTGCCTAAAGTCCCTATATAAGAAAAGTACCGCCATCCTTTGACAAATGCCGCTTCGCTCTCTCCTGTGTTATCCTGTATCTCTGATTGGACGATGATAGCCCGCGCTTTTCACTTCTTTATATTTTCTTTTTTTCCGCCTCAGAGCCATGTTGAAAGTCCTCTGCGCAGCCGCAGTCGCCGGCGGCGGCGCGCGCCCGGCCTGAAAGCTTCAACGTGGACTTTCTAGGTGCGCCACCGTCGACTTGGCTTTCGCAAGCAAAAAGTAAAGAAAAAGCAAGCGCTTTAGGAGAGGAGGCGGCGGAGGAAAGAGTAGATGGCGGTACTTTTCTTATATAGGGACTTTAGTTTTGCCGCTAGTGTGTACGTGCCATTAAATCGCTGGCGTAAAGAAAAACGGCAGCAGCCGCGAGCGAATTGCTTTTGCAGCTTCCACTCGCTTCAAGGCGAACTAAGTGTCGAGAACACAACGAATACACAACGAATACACAGCCGTTAGCCCTCGGCTCGCCGAGACTCTGTGCCTACCACGCACGGCACTCTATACCAGGCCACTCTGTACCATGGGTACGTGCCTGGTAACCACCGTAGATCGATTTCAAGATAGGGCCCGCGCGGACGCGCTCGCCAGCGCCAAGTGCAGGTGCCACCACAGTACAACTGCAGCCTTGCGCGCGGTGGAAGATTGCGCACTTCCTCCTCTCCTTCCTCCCTTGCGAGCGCGAGATCGAGCCACTATCCTTTTCGGGTCACCGTCGCCCGTTTTCACTCGCACCCAAGCCGTGACATTATCGCACTAGGACTTAATACGAAAATTCACGGCGACGTCGTAAATGCGCCTGAGTGTCCACATAATTGCTATTGCAATAAAACGAACTTTACACTACACAGATATAGTTTCGCAGGCGAAAATCGAGTCACGCTCTCCGCTCCCAGGGCGCCTGGGCTTAGTGGGCAAAGCTTTGGCACATCTTCCAACGTGGTAGCACTACTTCAGAACGAAGCGGCGTGATCTAATAGGTGCAGTAAAGCCAGGTCTCCGAAAAAAAAACAGACCGCAATAGTGCAAGGTTTTCTTAAGAAGCCCCACTCTCAGGCTGATGCGCAGCGGAGAGAAACAGCACGCCTGTGGTCCGACCATCAGGAGAAGGACCGCAGCGAGCCGGATCCGGCCAACACCACCCAGATAGCACAGGCCTACGCACTCCTATCACGTCATGCTACCTGGCCCGAAATTTCCATTGCCAAGGCTGGCGTGACGTAAGCGGTGACGTCACGATCACTTTTGCTTACGCGGGAGCATCCCCATTAGATTCTATGGCAGTCGGGCCAGATAGCATGACGTCAAGGATGGGAGCGCATATGGCTTTTGCTATCTAGGTGGTGTTGATCCGGCCCCTCTGCCGTACTTTCGAGACCTCTGATCTACACCGATATACTGATTGCAAGAGTTCTCTAGTGCTAGATTTTTCCGAGGAACCGCGCCTTGTAGTAGTGAATAGAAAGAATAAGTGTCTCAGACAGGTAACGTGACAATGCTGAAATATGCAATCATGTATCGACTACGTCTATGTCTCACAAGCAGTTTACGAACAACTAAACAAATGGTGGTAGATAAACACAGAATAGATAGCTCGGGTGGCGTTCATAGTACTTTCAACCCAGGGAGAGTTACCGACGCGAAAAAGGAAGGCACAACAGCAGAATGATTTATAATATGTAAGGTTTCGTGGCGCAAGGGCCAAACTGCGCCAAGAAAGCGGTCATAAGTTGTGAATGGCGAAATGAATTGCTAATGGTAGACATAACATCGTTGTATAGGTGACTAAAAACGTTCGCTAGAAAGAGTAACATAGATATCCATTAAAACTATAACAATGACTTGCGAGGCGTGCTTAGAACATAAGACACTTTAGCCACTAGATTCTAACGAAGTTACACTTGTCTCTCGGACACTGTAAGGTTACAGCACTTCTACCCTAGCTGTACATCGTGGACGTACACGGGATGAGAAGATTGCTTCAGGTAATGGTGTGCGAAGTGACTTCATCTTTGATATAAAAAGCGCGCAGCTGGACCCATCTCCCGGAGGTATGCCAGTTTCTTGTGTTAAATGAAGGCATGAATGTATTGCCAGTTTTGACCCCGAAAGTGTGATTGGACAGATCCTTGCCACAGCGTAGAGCATCTTTTTTTAAATCGTCAAAGATTGTATACAATCAGTTTTATTTCACAGGCCTTCACATTCACAAGGCTTCAAGCAAGAACACAGTATACAAATTGGTGCCGCATTGTATACGATATACAACGTCTAAAAACAAAATAATGACTATAATGACAAACGAATTTTATTTCACGGCCCTTGACTACCACAAGGCTTGCAAAAAATACAGAGTATACAATAATCTTTGCCGCAGCCTAGTCTTTAAAAGCCTAATAGAATGCTTAAAATAGATCGTAATTATCGAGCAATCACTTTCCAATGATTAAATTGATTTTCTACCCGCATGGTGATGAATCTTTACAAAGTGTGGCCACAACTGTATGCCAGAATATCCGATATCAGCCAATGCGGCCCCAGTAAGCTTTCTCACACTTGCAATTCTAGCGAATTCACGAAGGATAACGAGATGCTGTATGCTAGCACATCTGAGAACAATCACAGCTAGCCATAGTTCTGAGAATGGTACTGTGAAAGGCGTCCATCTTGGATATTCCTGTACAGCGCTTTCCGTATGGCGTGGGCTGCCCGGACTTCGTCTATGGACGCCGTTTCCATCACGTAATCAAGCAGGCCGGGGGTGTCCGAGACGTAGTGGAAAGCTTCGGCGCAGCGTCGGGTTCGTTTGGTCCCTACTACGAAGTGCACTGCGCACGTTGCCATGGCGCGGTTCCGGCGCAGCACGTCCTGCACGGCATTGTAGTGTGGCGTGTAGAATACCTGTGTGTGATGTAGCCAACAGAGTGTGCGGTTCACTTGCAGACCCAAAGCCAGGTTGCGCAACAGTTCATCAATGAGCGACAACTCGCTGTCGCAAAACAGTGCGAACTCGCACAGTGTAGTATTTGCACAAAGTGTGCTAGCCAATTCCCGTGCCTCTTCCAGGTTGGTGACCAATCCCCTCTCTATATGCAGTTTTCGAATACTGAGGTTGCGGAAGATTGCAGTTAGGAGGCATCGTCGAACGTCAACCAGGGTGACGGGTCCGTCGACCAGCAGTTTAAAATTCCTCAGCTTGGTCGCTTGCTCCAAGTACGGCACCAAGAGCGCGTATCCCTTCACCAAACCATCTGCAGCGAGGCTAAGGGTCAGTTCTTTCACGTGCCCCCAAAATGGCAGCAGCATCATTGCTCTGTTGAGAAGCTGACTGTATTCTGGCTGCTTGGCGTTTATGCAGATGGATGACAGTGTCCGACATGCGATCAGCGCCTCGACAGGCTCCTGGACGTTGAGCACGCACTGCAGGGAGATTCTGTCCGCCATGCCACTTTCTCGTATCATTTGGCATATGCTGTGTGCGTCTCCATTACGGATGCCAACGACACCGACCTTGCTCAGGGTGGTATTTTGACGAAGCGCTTGGAAGAAGTTCCAGCATTCCTCAAGGGATGATTTAGACAGGTCGACAGTGAGATGTTGCAACCACCTGTTGTGCGGGATTGCATTTGTAATCGAATTTATGTTTCCCACCTCGCTGTCCGTGTAGTCCACCTCACAGGAAGCACACTTGTAGTTTACATAACATTCGCACAACTCCCCACCTGCTTCCGACGGCACGACCTTCAAACTACGCAGAGCATCGTTTTCAGAAATAATTAGCGGCATAAGCTCCGCGAAAGCCTCGGTATTGGTGAATCCAATAAGATAAAGTGTCGAAAGCCGCCGGGTGGTACGGAGCGCGTCCATAATGACCCGCAAGCCTGGTGTGCAGTCGAAGCAGCAGCGGTCTAAGATGAGCGACTGTAGGGCGGTATTAGCGCCCAGGCAGTTGGCTAATTGGCTGCCGTGACCCAGGAAAACACCCCGATAGCAGAGGCATGCGCTCAGCAGCAGTGTGCGGATTGTCGAGTTTTGCTCCAGTGCCATGAGCAGCTGCTCGGCGACACTGGGATCTACGTGCGTATGAGCCAGCGAGAGAGTGCCTAACCTCGCGGTTGTTGAGAAATAGTTGCTTAGAAGCCGCACGCAGTCCGCGTTCAGGGAAATGGCCTCCAAGCGCAGATTCTGAAGACAGTGAGCTGACATCAAAGCCCCTGCGAGACCAGTGAACCCTTCGTTCCTCTCAACCACGGCTCGCAGCCGCAGCATGACGAGGGAGGGCACCTTCCGGATTAAGATATCGAACGGGATACCTGTGGGTTCCTTCTGCTCGTCGACGTAGAGAGAGATGACACATAGATGCTGCTGCAGGACGGCATCAAGCAGATGCCATGCCCAGGGATTCCGATCGTTCACCATGTCCTGGCGCAGGCGCAGATGGGGCGCCTGTGTCAGCGACAGCGTTCCTGGGGATGTCTCCCGAAGCTCGAGCTTGATTTGTCGCAACAGGCCGTTGATCTCGTTTAGTTGAGAAAATATCGAGCACGTGCCACCTTCGCCGTAAGTGCACGGCGCGAGGCTCTCGGCTAGATCCATGGCAACGTAAAGCAGCGAGCCAGAGAACGAGTGAGTCCGTACAGCTGCATAAGCAAAACGAAAAAAACAAAGAGGGGCGGATTAGGTTTATTTGGCAACAGTAACAATGCGCAATGTGGTCGACTATGTTATGCCTTTGAATAGTATTTTTACATTTTCTTAAATTTTTGCGCAAACAAACAGGGACGAAGGAAAATGAGAACACAAGGACCAGCGCTTTCTAACAATTGATTTTATTATTGAAGAACCACTGGCTTAAATACCCACAGATCTGCGCTATCCGGTCAATAGAACACGTCAATAGCGCATAAACAACGCTTGCCATAAAATGCCGCTACCAGGTCAGCATAAAAAAACACCTATGTTCATAAAACAAGCACATAAGGCGATAATGCGTTAAAGATATGATGACAGGAGCGAATTCTCTTTATGTAACAATGAAACAGAAGGATGACTGCTGCATTTTTCCTTTAGTTTTTTAATCCAGTGAGTTTCCACAATTTCTCTTGCGGTTTGATTTCTGTGCCTAAACAAAATGGCGGTGCTTCCAAGACAAGGTGAGCCCGCATGTTCTTCACAATGCATCGCCAAATGCGTACTAGTGCGACCTTTGAGACTAGACAAGTGTTCCCTTAGTCTCGTGTTAATGCATCTCGAAGTCTGCCCTACGTACACATGACCTCATCTCAAAGGAATCTGATAAACAACGTTCATCGCGCAATCGACAAATTGGTTCTTACGTGGATGTTTATTATTACATTTTTTCTTAGCATCATCCTTAGTTTCAAACTTACTTTTGACCTTAGAACACACACTACCTATTTTGTTTTTTTTTTGCCGAAAACACCACTTTTATTTTGTAACTCCCAGCCACCTTTTTAAGTCTGTGTGAAAGGCCATGAACATACGGAATCACTGAAACCTTAGAAGCTAAATCATTCTGTCTTTGAGTACTTTGGCATGATTCTTCATCCTGTTCATGCTGGCGTCATGCTGTAGACTAATGAAAAAAATGTCACAGTTTCGCCCTAAGGGCGAAGCAATGAATGCGATAGCAACACAGCAATGTCATACGAAGTAAGGTGAGCGGCTTTGGTAGCAACAACACGCAGAACTGTTGTCGACGCCATCGGCGTTTTGCCCGCGTTAGCTCAAAATGCGTGCGGCGTTGGTGACTGTTGCTGGAGCCTCTGATATAAATAGGCACTTGGTGCCGCAGCTAAACGTCGCCTCCCTTCCCTCCCCCTCCCCCACGGCCTCTCGCACGTCTCAAGAAGGCGCGTTTGCTCTACATATATGGTGATTGTAAAGGAGAAAAGAGACGCCTACTTCTGCAGCCCTTAAGCGAGCACGGCGCAGAACGCGCGTTTGTTCTCCGCCGCGCGTTCACTCCCCGTGAAAGACGCGCCCCTCGCGCCCTTTCACTCGCACATACAGCGTTCGGCGCGCGGCGACGATTTCATCTCCAAATGACGTCATACGGAACCTCACGGCGACGGCGACGGCGACGCCGACGGCGACGCCGACGGCAGAAATCTGCTTTTGAGTGTCCATATAATTGCTATCGCAATAAAAACTTAAACAGGATGAAGAATCATGCACAAGTAATCAAAGACAATGATTTAGCTCCTAAGGTTTCAGTGATTCCCTATGTTCATGGCCTTTCACACAGACTTAAAAAGGTGGCTGGGAGTTACGTAGTAAAAGTGGTGTTTTCGGCAAAAAACAAAATAGGTAGTGTGTGTTCTGAGGTCAAAAGTAAGTTTGAAAGTAAGGATGATGCTAAAAAAAGATGTAATATTAAACATCCACGTAAGAACCAACTTGTCGATTGCGCGATGAACGTTGTTTATCAGATTCCTTTGACATGTGCTCATGTGTACGTAGGGCAGACTTCTAGATGCATTAACACGAGACTAAGGGAACACTTGTCTAGTCTCAAAGGTCGCCCTAGTACGCATTTGGCGATGCATTGTGAAGAAAATGCGTGCTCACCTTGTCTTGGAAGCACCGCCATTTTGTTTAGGCATAAAAATCAAACCGCGAAAGAAATCGTGGAAACTCACTGGATTAAAAAACTGAAGGAAAAATGCAGCAGTCATCCTTCTGTTTCATTGTTAGATAAAGAGAATTCACTCCTGTCATCATATCTTTAACGCATTATCGCCTTATGTGCTTGTTTTATGAACATTGGTGTTTTTTATGCTGACCTAGTAGCGGCATTTTATGACAAGCGTTGCTTATGCACTATTGACGTGTTCTATTGACAGGATCGCGCAGATCTGTGTGTATTTAAGCCGGTGGTTCTTCACTAATAAAATCAGTTGATAGAAAGCGCTCGTCCTTGCGTTTTCCTTTTCCTTCGTCCCTGTTTGTTTGCACAAACATTTAAGAAAATGCATCTGTTCCAACTAGGCCGACTCGCAGTTATGCCTCAGTAGTTTTACAGTTGAAAATGGGCGTTAATGGAATTGTGTCCCATCACCGTTTCTGTTACAAGTGATGTGGAAAATGGCCTCCTAAAGCAGATGGGCGTTAATGGAATTGTGTCCCATCATTATTTCTGTTACAAGTGATGTGGAAAATGGCCTCCTAAAGCAGTTTTTAACAAAATAACCTAGCTCACAACCATATAGCAAACCGTACGCATAGAAAATCAATTTATGTGGAGGCTCCTGGCCGTTTGATGACCCTAGCACTTCACGTTAGGTTACAAAATTTTTCTCATGGCAGAAGTAGTGTCGGCATGTCTCAGCCTTGGTCAGTCACGCGCCGGTTGCCAAAACAAATAAAAAACTGATATTACTACCACAAATACACGTAACTGAATAGATTGCGTCATACGGAGAATGGATAAGTATTCTGAAAGAAGGCCACGACATCGCAACACTTCGGACGCTTGCTCTCAGGTTGCTTGTAAACGTTTCCGAAGACAGCGCGGTGCCAATGGCGTTATGGATATGGTTTATACGACGTGCATCCCGACGTTATTCTCCATCAAGCAAATTTCCCTGATTGTGCTAACTACGTGGTGTGATTCACCCATTTCAGGCGCGTTGATCTGCTTTATCGGAACGTTTTTGCTGGCTTGTCATCTCTGTTTATTCGTTTTATCTTAGTATGTCGAACGAACTGAACCAACAACTCGTGCTCTTTTTACATATGCATGTAATATTGCAGTTTGTCGAATCGGGAAGCCATGATTTGTTGATGGCTCGTTTGCGCGAAGCTACTCAGGCTTCAGAAAATCAGCTCCCCCGAACGTAATGGCTGCTCTGGAGAACGTGAGCTAGGTGTTGTGCAGCTTGGGCTATTACGAATACGTATGTTAGGTTCTTGACGTCTGTATATACTGGCTTCAAAATGTACACAAACAAGGTTTTACATCCAGTTAAAGCATCGCTAGCGGGCTATCAATAATGAGAGGCAGAAGCAACGGTGAACGAAATTAAATTACAGGTTTTCACGTCCCGAATCTTCACAGTGGCTATATGAGTGGCGTTGTAGTGGAGGGTTCCAGATTAATTTTGACCACATGGGGGGTCCGCCCTCATTGTAATGTTGCGGACGCGGCCGGGAATCGAGCCCGCGACCTTGTTCTCAGCAGACGAACGCCACAGCCACTGAACCACTTCGGCGAGTAGCAACGCCAACGGCAGAGAGTCGAGACAAACGTTTCCGCTTGCTGCACTGACAGGAAAAGAAGTTGAGGAGAGGTGAGCGAAAGTCAAGTCACTAGATATGCGCAAGTGAAGTTTGAGTAACACAATGACGCCTAAACCTCTCATTTTCTCCCGTAAATGTCCGATGAACGCTTGTAAATATGACTTCTATGCTGGCTTGGGTTTCGCTTCCACTTTCCTTGATTACGTGTTGAAGTCAGTCCACATTTTGTGACAATGTGTCGGCATGTCTTATTGCAATCTTTCTTTCGTTATAGGTAAAGATATTGAACAACGGTCTATGCAAAGAACGTCGCCGAGGCCGCAAATATCTTCTTTTTGGGGTTTTACGTGCAAAAACCAGTTCTGATTATGAGGCACACCGTAGTGGAGGGCTCCGGATTAATTTTGACCACCTGGGTGGGAAGAAGAAGAAATGAACAGTACGGATGTGAAAGTACGCACCCGCTTCCATGACTGTTTTCGGTCTGTTTTTTGCTTTATTGTGAGCTAATGTTCACACCAATGGACGCATAAAATCACACGGAATCCGTGGATATCAGCATTTTCACGGTGGGTGGACTTTTTCACTGTTTTCAAGACTTTTCTGTGTGGACCACATCGTGCGCGAGTTAAGCCTAAGGGCTAACCTGCATTGGGGCGGCGGCGGCCGCCGTACATCTACGCCAAGTAAACCCTGGCCAAAGGCGAACAGCATGTCGATGCAAATGCAAGTCTTTGTGGAGGAGGAGGACATCACCCCCGAGGAATTTGAGTCTGCCGGTTGGTCTACGACCAGCAAACGACGCAAGTCAAGGGCTAAGGCTACTTCTGAGTACGTAGAGGCGAGTACGCCACCCGACAATGGGAAGGCATTGCCTCGGCGAACGCCTACAACGGTGAAGAAGAGGGTCATCGCAGCCTCCAGGCTACCGCAGATACCCAGGGATCACTACCGAGTCGTCGTGAGGCCTAGGAACGGCCTCGTCATGAAGAACGTCAGCCAAATCAAGTTCGCTCAAGCCTCAACCAAGGCGGCAGCGCTCAGCGAAGAAGACGTCGCCGAAGACGTAGTTTGTCCCAGTGTAATACAAAACATCGCAGTCCTCAGCACGCCGGTGGAAAGAAACGCCATTGCCTACTCCAAAATCAGCAACATCTTCCTTGGAATCACCAACTACGAGGTGAGCGCCTACACGGCCGCTCCAGACGACACCTGCAAAGGGGTGATCAGAGGTGTCGACGTGGACGTGAGTCCCGCCCAACTCCAGTCACTCATCGTTCACGGAAGGTATCCCACGGCGCTCCAGGCCAGGCGGATCAAGAACTCCACGACGATCGTGATATTGTTCGACGGTCTCACAGTTCCCAACTACGTCATTTGCGGCACGAGCATGTTTCGATGCACCCTGTTTAGAAGACAAACGGACGTCTGTTACATCTGCGGATGGGTCGGCCATCGCGCCGACGTTTACCCTAACCCGGAGAAGGCAGTATGTAGAGGCTGCGGTAAATCATTCCCATCGGAGGGTCACGATTGCAAGCCCGTTTGCAAGCTATTTGGAGGGCCTCATCACACAGCGGACAAGAAATGCCAGCAACGTTTCCAAGTACCGTACATCGTTCGTCACAGGAGAAGAGAAAGGCAGAGAATGGCAAGATCTACCGCCACATTCGGCACGTCACCAGACTATGACGAAATTGAAGATTTCCCACCGCTGGTGAGGACTGGCGAAGCGTCGCTGCAGCGCCAGAAGAGTCGCTCCCGCTCGAGGGGCGCTCCAGGATCCAGGGGACGCTCGAGATCCGGCGGAAGATCGCACTCCAGGGCCCCCGTCGTCCGCATCGCCGAGCGAAACGAAAGCTGAGGGACGTGTGCTTACAAAGTCACAACAACAGTCAAGACACAACAGCAGCAGCCACAGGTAAAGGGGGGCACAAACCCAGAGCAAATCAGGGACGCGCTAGTCGCGCAAGTTCAAGAAGAAAATGCTAGTCTGCGCAGCATGGTGGAACAACTCAGGGCACAAATTGCGGAACTGACGAAAGAAAGGGAGACATGTTCCCTCCCTCCGCCCGCGCCTTCTCCACTTCCACCCCCAGCAGTCGTTGCTGACGAGGTTACTAACTCGGAGGTTCTTATGGATGCCCAGTCAGACACTAGAGCCACTAAAAAGAGGGCACTTGACAAGCAGGCAAGAAACGAGGAAGCTGATTTCTGCACTCAGTTCAAGGACAGTCTAGCCGAAGTCAAAGACGTGCTCAAGCAATAACTAAAGCGGTAGCGTCCCTTAACACTAGGATGGCCAGATTGAAGAAGGACGTGGTAAAGATCCAAACGGACAATGCAAAACCACAGATTAGGAGGTTAGTTAAGAGCAAGGCGACCTCCATGGCGACGCCTGGTAATAAATCGCAGGTTAATGTAGTCGCCATTTCCGGCGATGGCTGCGAAACGTAACGTTGAAAATTTCTCGATCTGGCAGTGGAACTGCTGGGGTTTCCTTCAGAAAAGGGCGGTCCTTCGGCAGTTTCTCAGATCACAGGTCGATAAGCCACAGGTCATTCTATTGCAAGAGACACTCACGGATAGAGTCACCCTTCCAGGGTACCCATCTCACGTTGTCAAGAATGCGGAAGGCAGGGGCATCTGTGCACTGGTAGCCAAAATACACATTCATAGAACACGATCTACACATGGGGCGGAGCACAAGAGAGAGAGAGAATAAACATCTTTAATGTATAAATGCAGCTTTGGAGAGGCGTCCTCATTCCAGGATGCCTTGAGCTCGGGCCGCGTCCTGGGCCCTCGCAATCAGCCGTTGCTGATCTTCGAGGTCGGAGCTGGCCAAGGCTCAATCCTTGCGCGTTTCCTTTCATCCTCAATTAGTTTGAGGCCCTGCTCCTTGCTGAGCTTCTGCTTGCGAATAGTGGCCGATATCGCCTCCCAATCCATCTCTGCAACTTCCGCGAATCAGTGACTGGGCTGGATAGAATCCGGGAACGGATCCTGGCAGGCTCGCCAATTGTGATGTGTTTCGTTGTTTCAGATCTCAATCTTACGTTGGTCACGGATCCCGCTTTTCCTACCAGAACACACTGTAAAAAATTTCCGTCAATATACGGAGGATTTCCGTCGTTATACGGAAAAATTGCAGTAAGAATACGGAAAATATCTCATTTTCAGAAATGAGAAAGCGAAGTTGCGGCACGCCTGTTGGGAGTCGGTAACTATGACTTCAACCTGTGTTTGGGCGAGCGCGAGGGCTATGGCCGCTTCCTCGGCTTGGAGGGGATTGTATCCGGTGAGCGAAATGCTGCTCCGATGTTTTTTGTTGACGATTACGGTGGCTGTTGTGGCTGCGCGTCTGGGGTAAGACCCCGCATCCGTGTAGGCTGTAGAGGGCAAAGTCCCGTATCGCTTGTGTATGGCCCGAGCCCGGGCCTCCCTTCGCTGTGCGTGGTGCACTGGGTGCATGTTGCGAGGTAGAGGAGGTACGGTGATGTTGCTCCGGATGGCATGAGGTAAGCTAACAGTCTGAGGCGGCGGATGGCTGAGAGGAGCAGATAGCCCCAGGCGTAAGAGGATGGACCTCCCCGCTTCCGTAACAGCCAACCTTGTTCGCTGGCTGGATAAATGTGCCTCGATCAGCTCCTCGGCCGTGTTGTGCACGCCTAGTCGTAGTAGGCGTTCTGTGGACGTACTGATCGGCAGGCCCATCGCCTGCTTATATGCCTTTCTGATCATTGTGTTGATTTTTTGTGAATTCCGTTGCGTTCAGTAGTGCGTATGGAATAACGTAAGTTATTCGAGACACGACGAAGGCTTGGACAAGCCGAAGCGTGTCCGCCTCCCCCATGCCTCTTGTCTTGGTTGTTATTCGCCGGATCATGTGGGTAACTTGGGCTGTAGTATTCTTAAGCTTGTTAATTAATATTGTGTTGGTGCGATCCGACTGGAAAACCATTCCCAATATCTTTACGCTCTGAGACGGAACGATGGTGTGTCCCTCCAGTTGTATTTTGATAGTGGGCGAGTCGGATGCATGCTTCTTTCGCGGTGAGACCAGGAGTAGCTCTGACTTTTGGGGGGCGCAGTTGAGGCCGCAAGACTTAGCATAGTCGCTCACCACGTCTGCTGCTTCTTGCAAGCGGTTCTCCATTGCCCCGATGGACCCCGTGGACGACCAGATGGTAATGTCGTCTGCATATAGGCCATGCCGGATCCCCGGGATGTTATCGAGGAGCGGCGGGAGGCCTATTAGGGCGATATTGAAAAGGAGAGGGGATAACACTGCTCCCTGTGGTGTGCCGCGCCCGCCCAGTAGAAAGGGGTCTGTGGCTTGGTCCCCGACCTTTAGAATGGCTTTTCTATCTGAGAGGAAATCTCTGATATAGGAATACGGAGCACAATAGAACACTCCTTTGTCGAAATTATTCCAAGTGGTGGCCTTAGAAACAGTTTCTTTCTACTCCAGATCTATAGTTCGCCGAGCGGTAGGCATCACCGATTCCATACAATTATTTCTAAAGCGGTCTCCATGGCACGGAAAGAGAAGGCACCCATCGTGGTGGCCGGGGACTTTAATGCACCACATCACGCGGGGGGTTACCCTCGTATTGAGCCGAAGGGGGCCGACCTCTGGCAAACGGCTTCAGATCTCAATCTTACGTTGGTCACGGATCCCGCTTTTCCTACCAGAACACACTGTAAAAAATTTCCGTCAATATACGGAGGATTTCCGTCGTTATACGGAAAAATTGCAGTAAGAATACGGAAAATATCTCATTTTCAGAAATACAGCAAAATTTCCGTAAAAATACGGAAAGTGCTCCCCGTTTTCAGTTTTACGGACATTTTTCCGTAATAAATACGGAAAAATTGCAGTAAGAATACGGAAAATATCTCATTTTCAGAAATACAGCAAAATTTCCGTTAAAATACGGAAAGTGCTCCCCGTTTTAAGCTTTACGGTCATTTTTCCGTAATAATACGGTGACTACACTGTTCTGTACGAAACAGACAGAATTCCGTATTTTTGTTATGCGATCATCCGTATTTTTGCAAGGAAAACTATACACGCTGTCTGCGTGAACGCTTGTACTCACAAAGTTTCCTCTAAGAATATTTTATTGCAATACAAATGGCGCCTGTGTTTGTACTGACGTTTATTTGGTGTCAGCACTATATATATATATATATATATATATATATATATATATATATATATAAGTTTTAGTGAACGAAGAGCGGTGGCCATACATGACAACGTAAACAAACCTGCGCCGTTCAGGTGCTGGTGCATTGGCAATTACATTGGTGCGCTATGCAAAAATTGTGCGCACTCTAAATCAGTACCTAAACGCAGTATAATGACCACGATTGCGTTTACATTTAACAAGAAATGGCCGCGAAGAGAACTGGCGGCCTATAAATCCAAGTAGTGCGGCTATAGATGAAATTTGAGAAGGAGAGAAAGAATTAAGTCAGGAGTGGAAGGGTTTTACTGAACTGTACAGTATTTGGTTTCAATCGCCCCATAGTATTTGCAAAATATCTCATCTCTGTCAACTGCCATTCATTGACACACCCCCATTACGCATATTCTGCACTGTTCAATTGTTGACAGTCTTGTCAATTTTTGCGGTAAGATGTAATCGCAAGCATTTATTCTTATTTATTTATTTAGTTACCCTAAGGGCCCACAGGGGCATTACATAGGGGGGGGGGACATAAAGCAGAACACAATTTTCACAAATGAAGGAGCATCGCAGGTGGTAAATACAGCACTTTGGGGTACAGCAAGTCGTGAAACATATTAACAAGGTAAATATTCTTACAAAATTCACACTCAACGAAGCAAGAACAAAATAGCGAAAGCGAATAAGTGCTCTGGGAGAGAAAAATGTTACTAAAAGTGCTAGGATTGTAAATACGTTAGTAATGCTGAATAAAATAAGGAAGACTGTGTGTTATCGTGGCAATTCTGGAGGGTAACTGATTCTATTCTTTTATTGATAAGGTTAACGGCGAATTGTTGGACTTTTCCGTCCGGGCAAAGATAGGGTTAACTTTGTAGGCATGATCGATGCGATGTGAAGTATGAGGTGACGGTAAAATGTGTGACCGGGCAAATGATGTGTTGCTGTGATACAGTGTGTGAAAAAAGCATAATCTGGCGAATTTTCTGCGCATTGCAAGTGGTGGCATGTTGAGTGTTTGCTTCAAAGATGTAACGCTTTGAAATCGGGAGTAGGATGACATGATGAATCGCGCTGCTTTATTCTGGACGGCTTCGAGTGGATTGGTAAGGGCGATCTGGTAGGGATGCCAAATGACTGATGCATATTCCAGGGAGAGACGCACGAAGAAAGTGTACTCTTGAAGCCTGGTGTCCCTGTCGGCCAGATGCAAGCGTCGCTTCAGAAAGCCAAGTTTCTTTTGCGCTTTAGTTGTGATATATTTTACATGGTCAGTCCATGTTAAGCTAGAATTTATGTAGACACCGAGGTATTTAGCCGATGTAACCGAGTTTACTATGCTATTGTTTAAAATATAAGTATTAGTTTGAGACTTTGGAACGGAAGTGAAGTTCAGGTGATTGGTCTTTTCTGTGTTAATTTGCATCTGCCATTTGCAGCACCATTCCGTTAGTTTATTAAGGTCAGATTGCAGTGTTTTAATGTCGTTAGGGCTAGCCATATATCTCTCTGTAAATCACACAATCATCGGCAAAACGGCGAACTGTTGAATTAATATTTAATGCTATGTCATTAATGTATATCATCATGCTTCAAGATGAAGCGCTAAATGATACAAGACCGGCGAGCGCACACTTTCTTGTACGGAATTCTGCTGTACAATAACAGATGGACGCATTGTGAGTGAAGAACAGAAACAATGGATGGTTAGGCTGCTTGACTCTCGGCATGTTTGAATGGGCAAAGTTCCGAATTTGTCGCTGTGTGGTGTATGTTTGTGTGCTCGTCATGTGCCGTCATAGCGCGGGTATACTTGCGCAGAATGTGTTTCACTCGGCTGCAAAACTTTGCACGCTGCGGCATCGAACACGCACCAATACGTGTGCAAACTACGGGAAGGTGATCGAAGATGAGGGATATAGCACTGTGTGTACTGTCAAAAGGAAAGAAAGAAAGAAAAAGAAAAAAAACGCCCTGTCCCGAGTTGGCATAATGATTCAACCTTTATTTCTTCTTTAACCCGACATGTAACACCATTTATTACATGAGCTTTATCCGTGGGTAAAAGTAATGGCACAACTCATTATTTTCCCGTTCATTACATGCATCAGCCAGTCCAAATTAACACTATACTAGAGCTTATTGACGCATCGCATTACACTCTAGCACGGCATTGCAACGCTCACCGGACTCTCGTCTGGTTGACTTCTCTGCCTTTCTCTCCTTGTTTTCTCTATCTCTTTGTATACAATGTATACAATGCAGAGAAAGCGATCTTCTCTTCCAGAGTTCAATTATTTGTCAAGCAATCATTTTACTCTTCCAACAACTACTGCATAAATGGGAAAACGAAACCGATTTTGTTTTGTTCTCCGCTCTCCCAGCACCAGGTGGAACCACGCGCGGCGCTTCCGATCTCGGAGGATGTAACAAGACGAGCGGTTGACGAAGCTGCATTGTGTAGCCAGCCGGTTTATCTTTTTATGTTGTACAGTTTGTTAGTTTACCGTAAATATGTCTTGATTTGTACTCAAGAGTGGAGCAAGGCCCTATGGAACAGAGATTGACGCATCGTGAGCGAAGAACAGACGCGATGGATGGTTAGGCTGCTTGACTCTCGGCTGTACGACTCTCGGCATGTTAGGACTGGCAAAGTTCCGAATTTGTCGCGGTGTGGTGTACGCTTCTGTGCTCGTCAAGTGCCGTCAGAGCGCGGGGATGTTTGAACGGAACGTGTCCCTTCGTCTACAAAACTCTGCACGCTGCGGCATCGAAGTCCTGTGTACGGGTGCACGTATGCGCTTGGATACGGGATAGCCTGCCCTCAACGGATGTTCAACAGTGTACGCACGCTGCGCGTACGCGTACGTATGAGGTAAGCCCGTTGTAATTCTATTTGTTCGGTTTGCATAGTGTAGCTGTTTAGATGATGTGTGGTAAGCTGGCGTCGCGAACAGAACTATTTGTTTTTCAAAAGGCCAGTAAACAGCGTCATAGGGCAAAAATGGCGCGTGAATGGGAAAAAGGATCACATAATTTCACATCGATCTCCATGGTAGCGCGATCGAAATTTTTTGTGTGGCGCGTATAACCTATTGCTCATGCGCGTTAAAAACTTAGAATAAGAGTGCATTCAGTTGCGCACACAATTCCTATTGACGCTTGTACTGTCACTATACGTGCGATAGTTGCCTCCTTGTTTGCATGCATTTTCATTATAGTTACCAAAAAAAAAACAATTGTTAGCTCTGCTGTGTCTTTCCTTGGTGCAACTGCTTGTGGTGCAGCAAGACGTTTTGCTTCTAATGATGTCTGGGCAATCCAAGCGTTCGTGTCGTGTAGCTAGCTGTAAATGTATCAGTTGCAAAAAATTGTACATGCCAGAGAAGCAAATGCAATCAATATAGACTGTATTTTATAAATCCTTCAGTTGAACTGCTTAAGCAGAAAGTAGATATGCGTGAAAATCAGATTGTGCTGATGCTTAGCAAGAGCAAGGTAACATAACATTACTGATTCAATATTTTCTTTTACTGAAAGACTAGTTGCTGGTGTCCTGCTGGAGCTGAGAAGAGATCTGCTGCCTGCCATGAGGCCATGTCTCTCTAGTTACCGCAATATTGTTGCCTTCAAAGTAAGTGGATTTGTTTCTCTCAGCATTTTACTACCAACCTGCACCATGGCAATCCACTTAGCTGTGTAGGTGATCACTGTTACTGACATTGGAGTGCTGGTGGACAAGCACCCTTTGAATGTTACAACACACAGCTGTAGCAATATGTGAAGCTGTTAATATACAGAGTGTCCCAACTATGATGCATGAATATTTTTTTAAATAAAGATGCCACGTAGCTGGACAAAACCAAGTTATTATTACGTTTGCCATTGCTTGGAGATACTGAGAATATTCTTTGCATTCTGCCTAATTAGATCATTAGTCTTAATTAATCCACCTCTCAATTACTCTAATCAGATGAAAAGTGTAAATGAGGAAATTGTAGAACACCATGAACTCCCTATACAGCATCCTGTTGTGCAAAAAGTGCTACATAAAAGTGTTCTTCCGAGCGGGAAAGAAGCTCGCGAATACACATAAAATTGCCGCATGAATGGCCGCTCGAGGCTCTTTGCGTGTATTCGTGGCTTTCTTTCACGCTCAGAAAAACTTTAATGTAGCATGTATTTCATGTAATTACAATATTTGAGAAGTTGATTAAATAATTTACACTTAATTATGCAATTAGGCAGAATGCAAAAAAGTGAGTATCTCCAGGTGATGGCAAACTTTACCTTGGTTGTGTCCAGATACGTAGCATTTGCGTATTTTCAAACCTTTGTGTGTTGGGACGCCCCGTATAAGCCAGATTTGTTTCTCCAAGTTAATATACTGATGGCATTCGATTGTGGTCTAGCAGGCAAAAATGCTAAACAGGAAGAAATTTTAATTTGCTCTTGATAGGTTGTTCAAGCAAATCAACCAAGTTGTTACGCATGAAATGCGGCATTTGTAGGTGTGTTCTGCAACACTGCAGCCCTAAATAACTTTGAGTAAAGTGCTACTACTATAATTTCTCTAAAGCATGCAGCAAGGCTCAGGATTCCAGGAGGCTGGCATCAAGAGAGATCTATTTATATGAATTTCATATGTGAAAATGAAGTGTTATTGTTTGGATGACTGTATAAACTTATGCTTTAATTCCAGTCTTTCATAAGGCAGACTTGGACGGGAAAATTGATTTCCTTTGGGTGATGTGGTACAAATGCATGGGGTAATGCTTGTATGCATACACATTACATCCCTATTGCTTAGCTAAGGGGTGCCCCTGCGTGTTAAAATTTACAGGGCTCAGATTTAAGAATGTCAACTTTTGTAAAATCAGCTACACCTTTTAGATTATGAGATTACAATTATTGCATACCGTCATAGTGTGGTATATGGGCTGAATGTTTTTCACTTTGTCTATAAAACCCTGCACACTGCGGTATCATGAAAATTTATTCTATGTAAAACAAGCCATGCTGCTTGCCGATTTAAGCAAATATAAGGCAACTTTTCTAGGAATGTTTCTGGTTTTGTAATGTACTTCATGTTATATTCTTTAAGACTATAAAGCAGATTGTTCTTCTGTACATTTTCTGGAAACTTAAACTGCGGTGATCTAAACCACTTGGCAACAATGCTGTGATCGCTACTGCGTGTGGAGCAAACGCAGCTTTGCCTTGTTCAATTGTGTCGCGGGCACTTCTGAAGCGCTGCCTATTTAGTAAATAATCTTGGTGGCATGGAAGCGCCATCTGCTTCTATGCATTGCTTTGTTTTCTTGTGGCATCACGTCACATTATAATCGTAATATTTTTTTCGTTTTCTGAGAGTCTGATATTGGCCCCCCTCATCATGCTGTAATTGTGGTTCCATTATTTATGTGCAAATATTTATGTATAGATGACCACTGCTCCAAGTTCCATTTTATCGCAAAGTAAGCTACGAATACCCAAGGAATTATGTATAGCAAAATACCAAAGTCAAATTGCCGAACACAACCAAGCAGACTCAGTGCACAGTCTCTCACCAGATTGCATTGGTCATGCAAAGGTGCACAGTATACCTCTCTATTACTTGCTGAACAAGCAGTGATAAAACTGAATATGTAGCTTCAATTAAGTGCTGTCAGCCATTACTTCTCCCCTCGGCAATTGTGGACTATTATCACGGCTTTTCTTTTTCTAACTCATTTTGCTCATTATAGAGGGATTACTGCCTGTCTTCATAGGAAATAAATCACATGGGCTATCAAACGCCAAGAATGTATAAACCTGGAACATTGATTGTGCAGTTTGATGGTTCAGAATAAGTAGAAATACAGCATAAACACTTAACTTTTACTTGAAACAACAATAGAGCATACAGTAACCATACTTGCCTGCTGTAGCCCCTGTGCCAAGTAAATTTCAATTCTGCTTTTTGCATCCTATCAGAGCGCTGGTAACATGTTTCACATTTCTGTCAGCCAACTAACCTGTCTTGTAACAGTAAAAATGTGCCAACTATATTTTTTAACAACATGCTAGAATATGCAGGCAGTTCGCTTAGAAAACTAAAGCCATAGAATCAATACAGTGATGCCACTTTCGGTTTGCATGTTGAGAAAAGTAAGGTGGGCGCTGTTTCCAATGTTCCGACTAGATAGCAAAGCTAGTATAAAAAGTTGCACACCACTGAGCTCTACTATGGGGGGCTGGATAGCGCATTGAGCGCCTTCGACTGAAGCCAACCTTGTCCCAGAAGTTGGTACTTCACGACTTTGCTGTGGCATTTCACCTGCACAGGAGTGCGGCATTTCTTCTGCTATAATGCTTGCCCTTTGTGCCGCAAGCTACCGAAGCAGTCCAGAGAAGTATTTCGAGAAGACGTCCAGAATTTTCCATCACAGCACTGACAGCATCGCTAACATGAGTGGCGCGTGCTGAAAACACTTGTCAATCAGAAAATGCTTTCTGTAAGAAAAACTTATCACGTACGGGTTCAGAACATCGTAACAGCTCTCACCAGACATGTGGAGACATCGCCTAGATGTGGAAAACCACGAAGAAAAATTTTTATGGCAGCAATATTGTGCAACAGCACACACTAGTAAGTGCAGCGTATGCCCTACTTTTGGGACAAGCCGCTGCACGACACTGCATTTCTGCTGGCTTCATCTACCCCTGGCTCTGTGGGCAGCGAAGCGGCATCCAGCAAAACATAGTAGAGATCAGTGGTGCACATAGTATTTTATGTCCCCTTTCTCGATGCCAGCTGAACACACGGTAACTGTTTCCAAAGCAGAAAAACTAAGGTCAAGGGCTCTGTACACATTGCATCGTAAAGTGGCTGATGCTTGGGCAAAGCAAATACTGTGCATGGTAGATTTGTGTGAGGCAAGCTAGGAGTCGAAAAGCCTGCTGCATACTAGGAAATGACCAACATATTGTTGCATGTTGAAATTCTTTTTTTATTCCTCATCACTCATTTGTGTAGGGGAGACGGCTTTCACAACTGGAGAAGCCTGGGAAGCATGCAGTACTCCACAAAACCGGTTTCAACGTAAAATGTGTCTGCATCATAATTTCATGGTTGCAAGAGTGAGCCCAATGGTAAACACATCTGAGTGTTCATGATGTCATGCATTATCCACTTTATCTGCACGTCATACCTATCTTGACAAAGCTGATATTGCCTTTAGAGAAATTGTAGATGTTGTGAGCTTGCATTTCAGAACGCACAACAAGCTTAACACGTACAACACCAGAACAATTTGTTGAGAATTTCGGATCAGGAATCTTCGAAGCACGATTTGTTTAGTGGTGTTAAGATTATGCTTAAGGTTGTTGATTATTACATTCATATAGTGTGCAAGCATTGCTGTAACAACATTCTTCGCTTGGAGTACATAGTAAGGGTGTACTCCACATTAGCTGGTGGCATTTTGCTCCATATTCAAAAACTGGTTTCTTCTTCAGTTGAGATTTTCAAGTTTGCATTCTTTATTAGCTGTTGTATGTAACCTATCCTAAATGTTTGAATAGTGAACACCTGACCTTTTTGATTGATTTTGTGGATTGTACACCCTTGCTGCAAACAATTTGAGATGATAACTGTTTCCGCCTTAATGAAAAATAATTGCTTGAAGCAGCCATAGCCACCAATAATACTAGCATGACACGATGATGAAAATTGTGGTATTGTCATTGATTTATAATGTTTTTAAACATATGGAGCTCTGCCTGTGGTGTAAATGGGTTCCTGATATCCATTCGTGATGCAAGAATTTGAAGAATAAACTGAAGCAAGAATGTTTACTTACTTTTCAAGAGAAGCTCATGGCAATTTCCTCATGAAAAGTAAAATAACTAGAAATAACTTTACTGGGCTGAGAAGAGTGCTACAATTGTCTCATTCGAATAGTGCCATATACAGAAGCTACAACAAATGTTTACTATTTTGGTTGCATTTGTATATATGGTCTTGTCACGTGTTGCAAGCTGTATTCAGAATGGCCACAGCTCAGTCATGATTGTGGCATTGTGCAATGAAGTACCGCTAGCATCACCCGGAAAGTGTCGAAAAGTTACAAATACAACTTTAAATGGGTTCTTTTAGGAAAAAAGACTTAGCTCAGAAAATTATCCTTTTTTATGCAGCCTGTTGAGACAAGGTTTCTTTACATGGCCATGGCGCTCAAGGAAGAAACCGAGACTGTAGACTGCCAACGTTCATTCCTGTTCCGGCAAAGACGGGCGAGCAGTAACCAGCAGGATTTTACAAAGTGAACTCATCACAGCTTGAGCCACTCCATGCCACAAGCAGTTGCTCCTCGAGCCACCGTGCAAAGGTTCCTTGGGGCACAAGTCCAACTCAGCACCACAACCTTTCTTCTGCAGTTTTTCTATCTACTTAGCTAACCAGGTGGGTCAAAGATGGCAGAGGGAAAGGGAATCACAGCTTTAAGCATAGAACCTGCTCAAGCTTAATGCAGTTTGAGAGTGAACAGTGAACGAGAAATATGTAGAGAGAAATAGGACACCTCTTCTCCCTTAGAGAATTGGCAGTGAAAAAAAAACTGCTTATGAAGGCTTGAATATTGGTCGGAATAATTTGGCATAGGTAGGATAATGACTATGAATGTTTCTGGCTAAGGTAGTGGTAGTAGGCTGAATAATCAAGGAGTTTAGATATAGAGTAGAAAACAAATTTCATTACACTACCAGAATTTTAAATCATCCCATTAATTCTTTTGACGGTTTATGCGTGTTGAGTGACAATGCTTGATGCCTGCTTCTTGCTGAGATCATTCTTATGCTGCATAATTCACCTGTTCAAGTTCCATGTTTCTCCCGTCCAAGCAAATTTACATTCATCACAAGAAAACTTATAGATGATTTCCAGAAACTTGCTGATTAAATGACAGAGCAGCATGCACCCCAGGCTTTCTTAGATGTGCGTTCAAGAGCCTCAGATCTCGTGAATGTTAGACATACTCCTGCTGAGCAAGTTCTTGGTATCATCTACAAGGTCATTTCAGAATATGAGTTTGCTTAAGTTGGAGAAACAGTCAATCGAAGACATGTCAAGCGATATCGCCGTCGATGCATCTACATTCCAACTGAAATAAAAGTAAATATAGCACCAAATACAAGAATTATTGGGATGATGCCATTCTTGCAGTGGAATGAAATCCTTCTTCTAATCTAAATATGCAATCCATAATAATTCGGACTACTAAATACTTCTAAAGGGGTTGCGTCGTGAATTATGCATGTTGTATTCCGTATTTTCTTACTATAAGACCCAACGATGCTTAAACAGCAGAGAAAACATTAAGAGCTGAGTACTTACTACATTATATTGCTCCATAAATCAGTTTCCCTGCCAACCTCAGCGACCCGCGCTAATAATGCTTCGGAGAATGTGTGAAACAAGGCACCTGACCCATAGGGTAGTGCTGTTCACTTTGTTTGGGAATGAAGATCATACTGTACATGTATGTGATAGCCATACCTGTCATTACCTTTAAAAAAAGGAAGCAAAACTGCAAGTCTGCTAAGTGGAACAGATTCATTTAAAAAAAATGTTTTGTGCATAAACAAACAAGGACGAAGAAAAGGAGCAACACAAGCACGATCGCGTTCTAACAACTGGTTTTATTTTCGAAGAACCATTTACTTAAGAACCCAGGTCAGTGCTATCCAGTCAACACAACACATCAATAGCGTATATAACAACACTTGTGATAAAATGCCACGGATAAGCGCGACCCGGTCAACATAAAAACAGCAATGCGCATTAAACAAGCACTTAAGATGAAAAGACAGGAGCGAATATAGCAGTCAAACAGAAGGATGACTGATGCATTTTTCCTTTAGTTTTGCAATCCAGTGCGCTTCCACAATTTATCTCGCGATTTGATTTCGATGCCTAAACAATATGCCGGTGCTTCTAAGTCAAGGTGAGCACGCATGTTCTTGACAAAGCCTAGCCAAATGCTCACTAGGGCCAGCTTTCAGACTGGACAAGTGTTCCCTTAGTCTCGTGTTAACGCATATTGCAGTCTGCACTACGTACACATGACCTCATGTCATAGGAACCTGATACACAACTTTCTTCGCGCAATGAAGAAATTGGCTCTCACGTGGATTTTTAATACTGCATTCTTTCTTTGCATCACCCTTACTTTCGAACTTGCTTTTTATCCTAGAACACACACTACCTCTTGTTTTTAGCCGAAAGCACCACTTTTACTTCGTAACTCCCAGCCACCTTTTTAAGTCTGTGTGAAAGGCCATGCACATACGGAATCACTGAAACCTTGGAAGCTAATTCTCTCTGGCTTTGTTTTTTTGTGCATAGTTCTTTATCCTGTTTAAGTTTTTCATAAGTCTAGCACATGACGCCACCATCACAGCGAGCAGGCACCTACCCGGCCTCTCTCAACCGATCAACTTGCTCAAGAAAGGCAATGTTTACTGTGCGGTATCACGACTTCAACAATGCTGACCGGCAACATGAAATGACTATGCCATTCTTCACAAGCCTGGAATGGTTTGAGGCATAGTTCATTAGCGGTTTTCCAGCTCGGGGCGTGAATAACCAACACACATGTTCTGGTAGAATTTCTAACTTGTTATAAAGGAACTGTAGCTTGTTATCTACCGGTACTTCCGAAGTAAAAGTCAAGCCTTCAATAGTAGTAGAAGCTTTTGACTCTAGGCAAGGGCTTAAATTTTACTTTGCAAGTACTGGTAGATAAGAAGCTACAGTTTCTTGTTAACAAGCTACATGAACTATGCCTCAAGCAATTCCAGGCTTGTAAAGAATGGCACAGTCATTTCATGTTGCCACTCAGCATTGTTGAAGTCGTGTTACCGCACTGTAAACATTGCCTTTCTTGAGCAAGTTGATCAGTTGAGAGAGGCCGGGCACCTGCTCGCTGTGATGCTGGTGTCATGCGCTAGACTAATGAAAAAACTTGAACAGGATAAGGAACTATGCACAAAAAATTTAAGGCAGAAAGAATTAGCTTTCAAGGTTTCAGTGATTCCATATGTGCATGGCCTTTCACACAGACTTAAAAAGGTGGCTGGGAGTTATGAAGTAAAAGTGGTGTTTTCGGCTAAAAACAAAAGAGGTAATGTGTGTTCTAGAGTAAAAAGTAAGTTCGAAAGTAAGGGTGATGCAAAGAAAGAATGTAGTATTAAACATCCGCATAAGAACCAATTTCTTGATTGTGCGAAGAATGTTGAGTATCAGGTTTTTATGACATGTGGTCATGTGTACGTAGGGCAGACTGCAAGATGCATTAACACAAGACTAAGGGAACACTTGTCCAGTCTGAAAGGTGGCCCTAGTAAGCATTTGGCCATGCATTGTCAAGAACATGCGTGCTCACCTTGTCTTAGAAGCACCGGCACATTGTTTAGGCAACGAAATCAAACCGCGAGGGAAATTGTGGAAGTGCACTGGATTGCAAAACTAAAGTAAAAATGCATCAGTCATCCTTCTGTTTCATTGCTAGATAAAGAGAATTCGCTCCTGTCATCTTATCTTTAACATCGTTTCATCTTAAGTGCTCGTTTTATGTGCATTGCTGTTTTTATGTTGACGGGGTCGCGCTGATCCGTGGGATTTTTATCACGTGTTGTTATATGCGCTGTTGATGTGTCCTGTTGATTGGATTGAGCAGAACTCTGGGTTCCTAAGCAAATGGTTCTTTGTCCTTGTTTGTTTGCGCGCAGAAATGTTTTTTAATAAAAAGTGTTTTTCAAAACTGTAAGGAGGTTTTTACTGTGTGCAGTTTAAAAAAGAAAAAAGCTTCACAGCTGTTACTAAATGCACTCTCCAGAGCTTTACACTATGCAGCTGTACTAGTTTACAAAGAATACACTTCACGTCTCGTCACGACCCAGGTGGCTATTCAGCTTTTTCAAAGGTGTTTCATTGTATGGGACGGCACATACAGCATCACTTATTTGCAAGATATTGCATTCCAATTCTGCCATATGAGATAAATTCATTAGAGAGTTTTAAATTACCCTAAATGTATAACAGCTGTGGACCAGTACACTGGCAGTAGCTTGCAGTAACTATAGCTTGTGGAAATATAATTGCAACTGCCATGTTATGTGTACCTGCTAGTGCACAGGCATCGGCCACAGAAATCTTTAGGGTACACTAGTTTCTTCTATTTTGGAGTACGCATCCTCCACCAGATTAAAATGTGAAGTGGATTGTCATTTGCGGCGTATACTCCTGCGTAAACTTTATAACCATTTCTCCTCATCTGCTCTACAGATCATTGTTGCTACAACTGCAAAAGCAGGGTGCCTGTTTACAGCACCTGTAGAGAGCAAAGTCGGTGAATCTTGAATGAATAACCATATAATTTTAGTATTTTCCAGCAAAGTTAACACTTTGTGTCTTCCACTGTGGTGTTTTTCAAATTCTAAGGTTGGCACATGTGCACAAGGTTTGACTACAGTATGTCATTTTGCAGGAAAAAGTGTATTTGCGCGTGATGTTCTGCTGCACAGAATGTCATGAGTTTTCTTATGTGTCGGTCACCATCTCGCAAACTGCTCCTTTCGGAGTTGGAAGGCAACATTAATGCGAAGCACATTTAATGTTTAAAAAAAAGGATGTGCCCTCTGATCCCCTTATTTCGATGGGGGCGAAATGCGAAAACACCCGTCTACTTAGATTTAGGTGCACGTTAAAGAATCCCAGGTGGTCCAAATTTCCGGAATCCCCCACTATGGCGTGCCTCATAATCAGATCGTGGTTTTGGCACGTAAAACCCCACAATTTAATTTTTTTGATCTCCTTATTCTCCTCACTTGATGCCTAGTGTTCTAATAGCATGATCGACACAATGAGCATCAATGTGATGTGCAATTATTGTGTATTGGGGGCCAGAGTACATTCATTTTAGCAGCTTTTTCGGTTGACTTGAATCAGTATTGTAGAATGCTGTTTGCTTCTTTTACTCATTGTTACCAAATATCACTTTTGACTGCGGCAACAAGTATAATGTTTGCTAGCACTCCTGCCAACCGATATAACTTGAAGGCATCTGTGATAAAAAAAACAGCTAATGATTTCCCAAGAGCTAAGGTCCAGTGAGACCAATAAATTTTAAGCTAATACCTGTGGATGGTACTGCTGAATGAATGCCCATCCAGTAGGACTGTCCATACCATTTTCTTCCATAAAATTACATTGAAGATTTGAACAGAATCTGAACGTAGACTTGTCTGCAAAGTGATCCATTTCCTTATCCAAGTAATACAGCTTCAGCAGGAAGACTGAAACTTCAAGTCGTCAGTAGTGGCATGAACATACAGTAAACAGTGCTAAACTTTTCCCTATCTTGCAGCTTTTATCATTTCCCGTCCCATTTTTTTCACAGGCTGTTCTTTACTATTTATGGTCATACCCAGTTTAATTTGGTGTCCTTACTTATTTAATATTTGACCAATATCTTTTTTTCTTTATCGGATCTTGATCAAATGTTTATTGATAACGTACCTTCATTTGCCATTTCCACTGATCTTAACCAGACACATCATGTTACAAAGTTTATTTTGCCTAATTCTTCATTGCTTTTTTTGCCAAATGTCCAAACAGTTTATTTTAATTCCTATGTTGATTTCTGGGAAGAATAGGTCTACTAGGTCTACAGATCGTTTTCTGTTTAGGTCATCCCTACTCATTGTAACAACTTACAGCAGTGCCCCTACACACTCCATCACAATCACTGCGAAACACACCCTTCCTACCTTTATTTTAACACTTTAGTTTCTCTTGACCTACTATATGTACCAGATGAGGGTAGGGGCCAGTGAGCTATGCACATCCAAAACCGCTGCCAAGGAAAGCAGTTGCTGCCCTGATGACACGTATCTGTCGAAATGTTGGCTACAGCAACATCCCTTGTTTTGACAATGTTGAACCACGTTCATGGTTTTTTAATATTTCAGTTACCGCTTTGTTGTGTTCTGTGATTGTCTTTTGTTGCCACTTCCTTTAGGATGGAAATTCACCAATATTATTTGTTTCTCCTAACAGCAGCAAGTTTATCCTTGCAAGGCATGTGCGAACAGCTTTCACCAGGAAACAGTGCAAGACGAGTGGTCGAAGAAAATAAAATTGCTTCTGTGATCTAAAGTACTTGACGAATAAAATTTTGCACTTATTTGTATATATGTCGTGCAATTCATTCATATCACAAAAAGCAAAGTGTTTGATCTTTTGAGCTATTTCAATGTGTTGGCCAGACAGTTTTCTCCATAGCGACCTGCTGCTTCTGCAATGAGCTGCATTCATGACATTTGCATTAAAGGATATGTACTATCGGGGACAAAAGTGCCCAGGACGTGCGAGTGTCGACCAAATTGCATCTCTGCACTATCAGCCGCTATCATCTGCATTGCAGACCACTTTCCGAATGCAAATGTTAGCGTGGCTGATCCCAGCAGAAAGTGCACCAATAAAATTCGGTCGTCATTCGCACATTTTTGGCACTTCTGTCCCCGATAGTACATTCTCTAAATAATCAATATGCTCTGTAAAACATAATGCATGAAACACCTCTATTTTAACGATTGGACCGTATAGTACAGATTTAGCATACGGAGCCTTTTTATTTCTGAGTACGGAAACACCTGTATGTTAACGGTTGGACCGTATAGTAGAGATTCAGCATACAGAGTCGTTTGTTTTCTGGATACAAAAACGCCTGTATTTTAACGGTTGGACCGTATAGTAAAAATTCAGCATACGGAGCCTTTCGTTTCCTGGATACGAAAACACCTGTATTTTAACGGTTGGACCGTATACTACAGATTCAATATACAGCGCCTTCCGTTTTCTGAATACGGAAAGCACCTGTACATTAACGGTCGAACCATACGATTCAGCATACAGAGTCTTCCGTTTTCTGAATACATAAGCACTCGTATTTTGTAATACGGTCTCTATTTTTACGGTTGTCCGTTCTACA
This sequence comes from Dermacentor silvarum, assembly GCF_013339745.2. Taxonomy (NCBI): domain Eukaryota; kingdom Metazoa; phylum Arthropoda; class Arachnida; order Ixodida; family Ixodidae; genus Dermacentor; species Dermacentor silvarum. Next base: position 366,830,605 of record NC_051154.1, read on the forward strand.
GAAATGACCGTTCTTTACTTACGGAAAGTGTTCGGTCACAAATTACCAGCAGATTTGCCGTAAAACCAAAGCAATTTTTTTTACAGTGCAGGCAAATCATGCTCGCGTGATTCCACTCCGGATCTCACTTTTGTGGGCTCCGAGGGGGAAGTTTCGTGGGTTAATCTCGGCATTTATTTGTGCAGTGATCACTGCATACTCAGCACGACTATCCAATTACAAGGTAAACCCCCCAAAACGTTCACTTTCACGGATTGGGATCTCTTCCGTAAAAGCAGATCGGAGAGAGTTGGCGACGAAGGCCTGTCCGACTTTGACAGATGGCTATCCCAGGCCATCTGTGACGTCGAAACGGCCACCAAGTTCATCCAAACAAACGTTGTGGTAGACAAAATAGATAGCAAGTTAGCTCATCTCATAGGGGCCAAAGAGTCTCTACTTTCCAGGTGGAAAACCCAAAAACTTAATCGGAGGCTTCGCAAACACCTCGCGGAATTGAACCGAGAGATTGCCGAATACTGCCAAACACTAGAGAAACAGCATTGGAACGAGGTTTGCAACATGGTGGACGGACAGATGAGAATTGGAGGGAAATGTAACTTCCTCAGGCATTTACTTCATGGGGACAAGTCCAAGTCAAATCAGAGTCGTGCGGTGGACAATATTTTCCACGCAGAAGGAAATAAAGGTTCTAAAACGGAGATTGCGGACTCGTTCGCCAGGAGGTATTTGCCCTTGGCTGGAGAGCCCGCTGCTCCTGCCAGAGATTATCCAAACTATGAGGGAATACCGGCAGCCGAGCTGGACAAACCCTTTCAAAGCAGAAGTAGGAAATGCGTTGTTCAACCTGAACGGAAGGTCAGCTCCAGGACCTGACGGAATAACGAACAAAATGCTTCGCAATCTCGATCATAATTCCATAAAGATTATCACTGAGGAGGTGAACCGCATTTGGGAGTCTGAGGTCTTCCCTGATAAATGGAAGATAGCCTCAGTTAGTTATTTGGGGTTTAGTGGCGCAAAAGCGACTAAGGCTATGCTGCGCCAAACACAAGGTGTTATGAGTAAAAATTTAAAAACAGCAAAGGCTGTGTTGGTCTATAGCCTGTTTAAATAGCCGGTATCGTCTAGAAATTTAAAAAGGTCTGGTAATGGCACTAGTGCATCATCTCCTAAAACTAAGGCAGGGTGTAACGGTATGTGTAACTTGTATAAGTTTTGCAAAAGGTTTCGTCTCTGTGTTTCGATATGTTTACATGTTAGTAAAATGTGTATCACTGTGAGCGGTTCTTGGCAGTTCTCGCATATTGGTGGGTCTTCTTTTGTGAGCAAAAAATTGTGTGTGAGGTGTGTATGCCCAATCCGTAGTCGACATAAAACTACTTCAAAGAACCGTTCCTGATGACTACATGACTTCCATTCGCCAAGTACGGGTTTAGTGAGATGTAGCTTGTTGTTTGTACAATGGTCCCATTCGTGTTGCCATTTTGACCTCAAGGCCTCCCGAATTGCGCGGATACAATCTTTATATGGGAGTGTTGTGTTTGTTATGTCTTTGTGTGCTGCCATTGACGCGCATCTATCAGCTTCTTCATTACCCGGTATTCCAACATGGCTTGGTACCCAGCAAAACCTGATTGATCTGCCATATTTGTTTGATCTTACCAGGGTTAAAATATCCCCTAACAGGGGCTCACATTCAGATTTAACATGTAGAGCCTTCAGTGTGCTTAAGGAGTCAGTGTATATGACTGTGTTTTCGTGTTTGTCGGCGATGATCTTTTTAACTACAGTCCATATTGCGTAGACTTCGGCCGTGTAAACAGAGGCGTGCTGTGGTAGACTAATACTTGTTTCCCAATTTTTTGTCACGACCCCCACGCCAACGTGTTCTTTTGTTTTAGAGCCATCAGTGTAATATTCTGTGTAATTTTTATATTTGTCCTGAAGAGCGCGGAATTCTTGTGTGATGTGTTCGTGTGGGGTGTCATTTTTCTTTAGAGGGGTTAATGCCAAGTCACATAACTCTATGAATTCGCACCACGGGGGTAATCGTTGTGGCTTTTTAGCAACCTGAAGGACCTCATGAGGAATGTCATAATCGCGACAGTATTCCTCATATCGCAGCAGAAGTGGTCTAATCATGTTCGGTTTATTTGTGTAGTGTAAGCGTGAGTTGCACTGTGTGACGATGTTGTAGCATATGTGTTGTGGTGATGACTGGATTCTGAGTATATAGGAAAATGTTAGTAGCGCCCTGCGCTGCTGTAAAGGAGGCTCATTACATTCAGTGTATAAACTCTGGACAGGTGATGTTCTGTAAGCACCACTTGCCAGTCGTAGTCCAAGGTTATGAATTGGATCAAGTCGTCGGATGTAAGATGGTCTGGCTGAACCATATATGATGCTACCATAGTCTAATATGCTGCGTACTAAAGAGCGGTATATGTGTAGCAGGCATTTACGGTCAGAGCCCCAGCGCTTCCGGGACAAGACTGAGGATGTTAAGTGCATTATTCCCTTTAATTTTAAGACTATTTATGTGCGCCAGAAAGTTCAACTTTTTATCAAACAGAATACCCAGAAACTTGTGTTCTTGTTTTACCGGTAGGACGGCTTCCTGTAACTTAAGGGTGGGTTCTGTTTGTAGGCCTCGTTTTTGTGAAAAGACAACACTAATAGTTTTTTCAGTTGAGAAACGAAACCCGTTTTCAGATGCCCACTGTGTGAGTTTATTTAATGTGATTTGAGTTTGCCGTTCACAGGTTGCCATGTTCGATGCACGACACGCAATTTGTAGATCATCCACATATAACGAGTGCATTACAAAGGGTGGGATTACATTATTTACGGAGTTCATTTTTACGACAAACAGTGTTGTGCTTAATACACATCCCTGCGGCACACCATTTTCCTGAATGAATATGCGTGACAGCACCGTTCCTAAACGCACTTGAAAGGTTCGGTCGGACATGAAATCAGCTAGACATTTAAGCATTCTACCACGGATCCCTAAATCCGCTAAATCCCTCAAAATACCAAACCTCCATGTTGTGTCGTACGCTTTTTCTAAGTCGAAGAAGACTGTGAGACAATACTGTTTGTGTAGAAAAGCAGTACGTATCGTGTTCTAACCGGACTAGATGGTCTGTTGTAGAGCACCCTTTCTTGTACCCACTCTGATGGTTGTCCAGCAGGTTCTCTGTTTCAAGGACGTATGTCAATCTTATGTTTATAATTGTTTCATATGATTTTGCAAGACAGCTCGTGAGTGATATAGGCCTGTAGCTGGTTGCTGTTGTAGGATACTTTCCAGCTTTCAAGAAAGGAATTATAATTGCTTTCTTCCACTCATTCGGCATTTTTCCCGTTTCCCAGATTACATTGAAGAAGCGAAGTAAGGTATCCACTGCTTTAGGGGAGAGATGTGCGAGCATTGTATAATGTACTCTGTCCGGACCGGGAGCTGTCTTTTTGCCAGAAGTGAGTACCCTGTTGAGTTCTTGGAGTGTTAAGGGGGTGTTATACGACATCTCGGAACTTCCTGTTGTCGGAAGCCTTTGTTTTTCTGCTGATTGCTTATATTTTTGAAATTTAGGAGAAAAGTTTACCGAGCTTGATATGTCATAAAAATGCTGCCCTAATATGTTTGCTTGATCTTCTAAGTTTGTTTGCTTGCCTGGGGGTGAGAGTATGGGGATCGTGTAAGGAGTGTAGTTCCCTCTAAACTTTCGAAGTTGATCCCATATTCTTTTGGATGTTATCGAGCTATTTATGGATGATATATAATTTTTCCATGACTGTCTTTCGGCTTGCCTGCGTGTGTACCTGGCTTTCGCTTTTGCTTTTTTGAAAAATAGGAGGTTATCTTGTGTTGGGTATCGCCGAAAGATACCCCACGCTTTGTTTTGTAGCTTTTTAGTTTCCGTACATCCCTTCGTCCACCAGGGCTTTAATTTTTTCCCTAGAACGCCAGAGGATTGAGGGATTGTCTGTTCTGCTGCAGTAAGTATACTGGCAGTAATTTTTTCATTTAGTTCATCTATAGGTAATCCATCTGGTATGTCATCCAGACTGGCTTTTTCGGTGAAGAGAGGCCAGTCTGCTAGATGAAGTTTCCAACGGGGTGATCTCGATGGTATGGTGGGGAAAGGAGATGTGTTTTTAATAATAGAAGGCATATGGTCACTACCGTAAGGATTCTCGATAACACTCCATTGGAAGTCGTTAAATATAGATGGGGAGCACAGCGCCAGGTCAAGACAGCTCATAGCTCCTGTGCTTGGGGAACAGTAAGTTGCAGCACCAGTGTTTAACAGGCATACGTCATTTGTTAAGATAAAATCTTCAAGTGTTTGTCCCCTGGTGTCATTTGTTTTGCTACCCCATAACGTGTTATGTGCGTTAAAATCACCCGCGATTAAAAAAGGTTCTGGTAGCTGGTTTAAAATTAGCTCTAGGTCTCTTACAGTAAAATGTGAGTGTGGTGGAATGTATAGTGAACAAATGGTGATGGTTTTGTGTGCTAAAATGGTCACAGCAACGGCTTCTATGTGACTGTTAATGGCAACTTCCCTCGCTGCGATACCTCCTTGCAGAACAATGGCTACACCACCCGAAAGTCGGCTCGCCTGGGTACGGTCTCGTCGTACCACAGTGAAGCCTTTTAAAAATTTTTACGTTTTTCGCCTAGGTTTGTTTCCTGCAAGCGCAAGGCCACAGGAGAGAAGTTGCTTAGCATGTCTTTGATGTCACCTAGGTTACGTAGGCGTCCTCTACAATTCCAGTGGATAATAAAAGCCATGTTGAAGCAGAAAGGTAAAAAATGGCATTACGAGTGAATAAGAGATAAGAAAGATGTTTGGTGACATAGACCTAAAGAAGGCTAATATAAAAAAGAGCGATAACCTTTACGTTGTCACTTTCTTAATTAGTGTGGTTATTGGGACTTTGTCCCTCTTTGCGCCCTCGAGAGAGCGCTTGTCCTTCGGCGTCGACGACACCGGGGTTTTTGAGTCGACCTCCATCGCTCTCCCTGAGGCGCTGGAGGACCGAGAGTTGGGCGCCGAGACACGTGTCTCGGGCCTTGGGGTTCGATTGATTTTAGGGCCCAGCGGCACTGGTGTCCGCGGGTCCTTCGAAAAGGATGGAGCAGTGCTGACTGCTTCCACCACGGGGGCGGGACGGGTCACTGCAGGGCCACTGTGTGTGGGCCCGCAGGGCTCCTGAGGCCTCTGTGACGCTGCCCCCACCTACGTCACTTCGGCATAACTTCTTCTCGAAAGGTAAGACAGTCGCTTCCTTGCTTCATAGAAAGAGATTTTTTCTTTCACAGTTAGTGCAATTACTTCTTTTTCTTTTTTCCAGCAAGGGCAGGACCGCGAGTAAGCGGCATGGTCCCCTTTGCAGTTTACACAGTGAAGAGAAGAAGTGCAATTGTCAGATTGGTGATCATTTGAGCTGCATTTAGCACAGGTTGTTTGTCCTCGGCATGCGTGTGAAGCATGTCCAAACCTTTGACACTTGAAACATCGTCTGGGGTTCGGGATATATGGCCTGACATTTACTTTTACATATCCTGCATTGAGAGAGGTAGGCATTTCGCTTGTTCCAAAGGTGAGTATTACATGTTTTGTCGGGATTTCTTGATCGTTTCTGCGGATGACAATTCTTTGTACTTTGGTCACGTTTTGTTCCTGGAAACCCTCCAGCAGTTCCTCATCGCTCAAGCCAAGGAAGTCCTCCTCGGATATCACACCTCTACTTGTGTTTAGAGTTCTGTGGGCAGAAATTGTAACTGTGGCATCACCAATACTAGTAAGTTCTGAGAGCTTTTGTACTTGATCTTTATCATTTAGTTCTAGGAGGAGGTCCCCGCTAGACATTTTTGAGGCTTTATATGTCGGTCCAATTTTGTCTTTTAGGCACTTGGCTACCAGGAAAGGAGACAGCTTTCTCACGGGTGTGTTGTTTTCACTATGGACTACATGATACTTGGGGAATGCTGGGGTGTTGCTCCGAAAGGAGAACTGGAACGTTGCTTCGGTGCGACCTCTTTTCAGAGGTCGATCATAGACGACAGAGGTTTGCGCTGCCATAAGAAGGTGTACATGTTCGGCAACAGCGCCGACCACCCACCACGGAGCCCAACGAGGGGACGCGGCAGAGCTTGTACACAAGTCTGCACGACGCCAGTCGTACGCCGCTACTATAACCAAATATGGTGTACCCAAGGTAGGATAGCCACACACGGTTAACCCTTGCCGCCAGGGAGAATGGAAGTAAATGGAAGAAAGTAGAAGACAGGACAGGCTAAAAAGTGTGAGAGAGAGACGAAGATTGGGGAGAGAGAGACAGGAAAAGGCGACTACCGATTTCCCCCGGGTGGGTCAGTCCGGGGGTGCCGTCTACGCGAAGCGGAGGCCAAAGAGGTGTGTTGCCTCCACCGAGGGGCCGTAAAGGTCCACACACACGGCATCGGCTCAACCTCCAGGATCCTCTTTTCCCCGGACACGGCTAAGCCGCGCACGGCTACACGCGAGAGGGTCCAACCCTCGTGTGCTCGGGTACGTGGTGGCGCAACTCACCAAACGCCTGCTGACGCAGACGCCCCTGCGGGGGGAAGATAGCCTCAGTAATTCTCATCTCGAAACCAGGCCGCAGCCCAGGGATAGAAAACTTGCTGCCCATATCCCTCACATCCTGTCTAGGGAAGGTAGTTGAGCACGTGATCAATGACAGAATCTCTAAACACATCGAGGACGAGGGGTTGTTCCTCAATAAAATGTGCGGCTTTAGGCCACACCTGTCTACGCAGGACGTCATGCTGCTCATTAGGCACACCGTATTAGAATACTAGAGACATCAGGGACGTTCTGGGGCTTAAGCTTGAAAAAGCCTTTGACAATGTAACCCACCATCACATTCTGGACTCCATCTCACACCTCAACCTCGGAGAGAAGTTTCACAGCTTTGTTAGCTCCTTCCTTAAAGATGGGAAGGGCGCCATCAAAGTCGGCGATCTCAAATCAGAGCTTTACGAGCTTGGTACCGTTGGCACGCCACAGGGGTCGGTTGTTTCACCTCTTCTTTTCAATATTGCCATGTGCGAGCTCGCGACCGAGCTAGAACATCTAGGCGGTACCCGAAGCGCCATTTCCGCTGACGACATCACCGTCTGGTGCGCTGGAGGTTCGGACGGACAAGTCGAACGATCTCTACAGGAGTCAGTCGACTGCGTTGTTAGTCACATACAGAAAATGGGACTCAAACTCTCGAGGTCCAAATCTGAACTTCTCCTGCATCGCCCAACTAAAAGGGGACCAAACGGGAAAATTGGAAGCCCTTAGACGAGATCAATATCAGACTACACTCGGCAACTGGGCAAACGATCCCAAAAGTTGACTCTATCCGGGTTTTAGGCGTGATTATCGAGGCCAACGGGCACAACGGTCGCGCGCTCAACAGACTAACCTCGCACGCGGAGGGAGTAATTAGACTAATTTCCAGGGTGTCCAACAATAGAGGAGGGCTCAAAGAAGACAACCTTCTCAGGATTTACCACGCGTTCCTAATGGGTCATGTAAACTAGGTTGCACCTATGCACAAATGGGAAGTTCACGAGAGAACCAAACTAAACACCCTCATTCGCAAGAGTATAAAGAGGGTCCTTGGCCTCCCGATGCGTACTAACACCGAGAGCCTCATGAGTCTAGGTGTTCTCAACACCCTAAGGGAAGTCATTGAAGCGCAGCAGACGGCACAGCTTGCTAGACGTTCGTCCACCATCGCGGGGCGAAAAATCCTTGAAGGCGTCAACATCAATCCCATTTTTGCGATGGAACGCAACGCGCAGCTGCCAAATCACACGAGATCTTACATTAAGGTTTCTCCACTGCCGAGGAACGTACACCCACAACACAATACAGGCAGAAGATTGGCTAGGGCCTCTGCACTCCTCACACACGCACACGCGTCGGACTCATGTTTCATCGATGCCGCTCAATACGAGCGTTCCGCTAGCAGCACCTCCCGTTTTGCGGCCGTCTCCGTTGACACCAAGGGCCGGGTACTTTCGGCCGCATCAATCATTACCTCGTCGCCCGGTAAGGCAGAACAGCTAGCCCTAGCATTAGCACTGTTAGATCCAAGCAAAACTGAAGTCTACACAGACTCGAGAGCGGCAGCCAGAGCATTCGCATCTGGGGCCGTCTGTAAGGAAGTCGCCAAGATACTCGAAGGAAAACTACTTGTTCATCACACCATCACCTGGTTCCCGGCCCATGTAGGGTCGAAAGTAGGGGGGCTTGTCAACGTCAACGAATTGGCTCATGCTCAGTCGAAGGCCTTGCTTGCCGCGCCGGGCTATCTGGGGCCAGTGCACCGGGCGGGGTCCGCGACGGGTCTGGTCCGATCGTGGCGGAGACGGAACCCCCCCGCATTAGGGACATCCTCTTCATCTTTAACGAAGTCACCAAGCATTATCAACTTGCTCGCAGGGCATTTCCGTTGCCCCACTGAAATCTATCACGGCCTCAATCGGTTACGCTTAGGTTATTACAAACTCACTCTTATTCCAGCCTCTCGATCTATAGTCGTTTCACGGAGGTCTCTCCTTCGTGTCCCGACTGCGGCGGATACAGCGATTTTAACCATATGCTCTGGGAGTGCCCCTCTTTACAGCACCACACGGATCAAGAGATCCCGCAAGACATATTTTATTTACTGATAAAGAGTCATGACTGGTTCGATCAACTCAAGGCAGTCCAGAAGGCCCACAATGCGGCGATGAGGCTTGGCCTTCCCGTCCCGACGTGGGAGCGGCCCGCGGTCCTCCCTCAATGAAAACTAGGGGTGACTACTTCAGGACGTCAGTAAAGTTTACTACCTACCTACCTACCTACCTACCTACCTACCTACCTACCTACCTACCTACCTACCTACCTACCTACCTACCTACCTACCTACCTACCTACCTACCTACCTACCTACCTACCTACCTACCTACCTACCTACCTACCCACCTACCTACCTACCTACCTACCTACCTACCTACCTACCTACCTACCTACCTACCTACCTACCTACCTACCTACCTACCTACCTACCTACCTACCTACCTACCTACCTACCTACCTACCTACCTACCTACCTACCTACCTACCTACCTACCTACCTACCTACCTACCTACCTACCTACCTACCTACCTACCTACCTACCTACCTACCTACCTACCTACCTACCTACCTACCTACCTACCTACCTACCTACCTACCTACCTACCTACCTACCTACCTACCTACCTACCTACCTACCTACCTACCTACCTACCTACCTACCTACCTACCTACCTACCTACCTACCTACCTACCTACCTACCTACCTACCTACCTACCTACCTACCTACCTACCTACCTACCTACCTACCTACCTACCTACCTACCTACCTACCTACCTACCTACCTACCTACCTACCTACCTACCTACCTACCTACCTACCTACCTACCGTTCTTTAACGTGCACTACAACGCTAGCACCAGGCCGTTTTTGCATTTCGCCTCCATCGAAATGCGGCCGCCGCGGCCGGGATTCGATCCCGCGATGTCGTGCTCAGCAGCGCAACGCCTTAACTGACTGAGCCACCCCGGCGGGTTGCCGCAAATATCGAAGAATATTGCTAATCTGACACGACAAAAAATGCCAGTGAAATACAAAATTTTGCCCAAATTTAGGCCTTTACTGCGCAAATGCCTTTTTGCAACACGTTAATTCGCTACCACAGCAAGAGAGATACATGAAGGCAGAGTGGTCGGAACTGTCTTGGCCTGCTACTGTAAACTGTAGAAGGAAAACGGGGAAAACAGTTATCAAAGACTATGATCAAGAGGATAAAGTGCGCATTTACAACGTAATCACGTTTCTGCATCTACCACAATTTACTTCATTAATAATGCAATTCTGAAGTACACTAATAGGACCGGCATAACGTCATAACGGACGCCCATCGATACATGCACCGTGCAAGAAGACATTTTGGCAGCCGGAGGGTTGGCCCACATGAAAGTCTACTCTGCAATAGCTGAGAGAGACGTGAATCTAAAGAAACGCGAGGGGGCGAAGCTTCGATACTTTCGGGTAAACTACGAAAATTAATACCATAACTGCACGTGGACAGTTACGACGTGGTCCTCTTATTGCGACAGCATGCATAAAGAGCGAGCTAGGAAAAGTACTGCACTTGTTTTTTATTGATAAACGTTCTTCGGCGACTACAGCCACTTTTTTGCACGTACGTAGACAGGCGGTGTACTTAGCTGTTTGAGTGGGTCGATCACGGTGATTGTGCAGCATATCCTCACCGTCGTTGTAGGCCGCCCCCGGTAGTAATGCAATGTCAAATTTATGTGCCACTGGGGCGACTGGGTATGTGCTACTCAATGTGTGCCAATGCTGCTTTCAACCTTACATTTTACCATTGCACATATTCTGTCTTATAAGTGTAAACGCTACAGCATGTATCTACAATAACCGTTCGCTACACAAAATTTACACTATTCGTACAACCGGTATCTACAAATCGTGAATGTCTCTGAATACGTAGACGTTAACTATCCTAGAGTTAGCCAATATTTTTTCTGCACATTCATACCACATAAGCTGGAACAATTCTGCGGCCCAAGTCCAGATATGGGAGAGGTGTGAATGTGTGGGCAATTTCAGAGATGCGCAGAGCCATTCCTAGCACACGAATGTTCCTGAGGAGTCAATGGCGCCATGAGTTGATGCGTGGTGAAGACCTCTGTGGTAGAAGCCGGAGCCTAGAGTTCTCGCTGTCATTGCATGCCGTTGCCACGCAAGATTCCGATCGCCGTTGGTGCCAAGGAAGAATCGGGCAACACTGCATATAAATGTACGATGGAATGCAAGACCGGAGCGAATAATTGGCGCCTGGTGTTTTTGTCGCATGATAGGTGAATGAAAGCGTCAAAATTGTCATTTGTGCGCCTTTTCAGCGGGTTTATTCGACATTACAATTACAGAAAGCTTGTGTGTTTCAAAGAAGCAGAATTACCGTTAGAATTTACATACAACAGTTGTACTGCATTATAATTAAATGAATAGTGCAACGTCGATTCTTTCCTCTATTGCACATTCTCTAATGAACGGCGCTAAACAGCAGCGTTTACTATTAACTGGTGGTGTGAAAACACTAGCTGATAGTGATCGCGTATCCTTCACGTCCTCCTGTGGACAGGTAGCTAGCAGGGTTTTTCGGAATGAAGCAATGCTTGTTTTATCAGCCGACTCACGTATGTTTTGTGAGCACATTCAGCTCCATAACACGTTCTTGTTTAATTGGCAGCAATTTTCGACCACTAAAGAACGTTTTGAGGACAAAACAGGCGACAAAGGTTACAGCAATGACCCAACCTTGGTAATCTTGAACATCCATCCGATCGAACTACATGTGGCAGCACTGTTACGTTGGTGTGGATAGGTGGTCGGCACATGCATTGAAATGTTGCGCGGCGGCGCTTCGCCGTGGGGGTGTTGGGCCGATTTTCTGCTAATAAAGCGTGCTGACGCAGTGAATTGATCATATTTGCCCTCCAATGCCAAATGTTTGCACGAATCGCGCTGAACATTCCCATTATACGTGAAAAGTGGAATCTCGTGCAGCGGAGGCCTGACACTCGGCCACACATTGTACGTTTCGGTATTTCATTGATGCTCTCTGTGCGTGTTCGGCTTGCGTTCTGCCTACTCTATTAGCAGTGTTGCTCATCGTGCACTAGTTAAAGAAATCTGCACTCCTCCACATGGAAGTGAAAGTAAGATGTTAATGTGCGCTCTACATCAGCGCATCATTGTAACTGCAGTGCTTCCCTCTTGTTCCCACTTCCATCTTCAAATAAGATGTCCACGCTCGCCGACACTCGCTTTTCTTTTTATGTTTGGGCCAATATGATTGGTCAGGAAACACACAAAAAGCACGTTTCACAAAAATAACGAGGATCGCTTTCCGGGCCTCGGCGCTGGTCGTCCGTTCTTCGGCTACCGGTGGTCGTTAGGCCACCGAATACACAACAGCATATAGCCATTTTATAGAGCACAGCTCTTAGGCCCCCGTTCCTGCATTGAGCTCCGGTGTCCTTCGGCGTAACCAAGCAAACGCGCACATAGAAAAATGAAAAACGGTGATAGCGAAGAGAGCGTGAGGAGGAAAGCGGAAGTGTATGGTGCAGCGGAAGCATAAAAGTGGAGGAGGAGAGTATAGCGAAAGGGTGAGGAGGAAAGCGGTGTGCGGCACGAAATCTGCTTGACGGTGGTGACTAGTAGAGACCGGATTTTAGGCAAATGCCTTTTTTGTCCGTTGCGCTCCTATCGCCCCACTTTGATATACGAGGATGAATTAAAGGTTAAGAAGGGCTTTTATAGTGTTTTTATAGTGCCTATAAATGCCTATTTTGGCGTTTGTGCCTAATTGCCTATAAATGCCTATTTTTGATATCGGCGCCTATATGAACACTATTTACCCTCAAGTTTCGCTTTCGAGTGCAGTTAGAGACCGTTATTCATGTTACCGGGCAACATTGACGGTTCGGAACTCTATGGGGTTTAACCTAGTCCTCTAGTTCAACCAACTCCTGGAAAACAACCGCAAGCAGCAGTGAAATGGCAGGCGCCAGCCAGCATACGCCGCAGCACTGACAAGGCGCGAGCGGTTGGCGAATGCCAAACCGCGGAGAGCCGTCAGGGGAAAGGAGAGTGAAGAGCAAAGAAGGAAGAAAACCGGGATGCGCATGCGGCTTTTGTTTTGTTTGTTTTTAGTTTTTAAGGTGTTCACGGCCGTCAAGCATTCCTTCTCACCGTACAAGATCATTCTCTGTGACAAGAGGTACAATTTTTAATCCAAAAATCTGGAGATGGTGGTAGTTCGCTGTTGTTTCCAAAATCTTCACAGTGATTCTTAGACTACACTCCGCGTGCCCTCTAAACAGATTTCTTCAAACAGGTGCACTTCAAATGGGTGGAAGTGTATTTGGCAGTGTTGGGACGTTTTGCCTGTTCAATTCGGATAATGTCATTGTATATGAGAAAATTGCCAAAGTTGTACCTAACAGCCCTCAGTTAAGAACATGTTAATTTCTCGATGGGGGGAAATGCGAAAACACCCGTGTACTTAAATTTAGGCGCACTTTAAAGAACCCCTGGTGGTCAAAATATCCGGAGTCCCCCACTACGGCGTGCCTCATAATCAGATCGTCGTTTTGGCACGTAAAACCCTATAATTTAATTTTTTATGTTAATTTCTTAATAAATCGTAGTTTCTCTTGCATTTATTATTTATCTGTTTTTGTTATGTTGCAATTTAATTGCGTCAGGCAGACATGTAGTAGCGTTCTTTTTAATCAGTATTCCTAACTTTCAAGTATTCTTTTTCATGCCTGTTTCACTATATGCGACGCTCGAGTACAGTGGCCGTTGAACATGAATATGAGCAGTGTGCTTGTAGAATTAAGCCAATTGATCGTCATTAGTCCAGCACTTCATGGGGCAATTGCCGGCTATGTTCGACTGTTGGCGCCTTTGTGCCATCATACACAATAACATTTCTTGTTTTTTTGTTAGATACAGGTCAGGCACGTGTTCGTTTGAAATAATTGACATTTATGCAAAGGTTTATTGTGCCTATATTTACGACCATGGAGGCCTAAAACATTGTTTTGCCTGCCTATTTTTGGCGCCTAGAACGCGCTTTTTTAATGCCTAAAGATCCGGCCTCTAGTGACTAGGCATGCGGCGAGTGCGTCCAACGATGCTATATGTGGCAACAAAGCGCTGGCGTAGGCTTCGGACCCACTGCGCATGCGCTACTTCACCTCCACCGCCGCAAGAGAATGCGCTCCGCGTGAGCCACGCGTTTCCGTGTTGGCGAGTTTTTAACGCGTTAAGGGCCCCGTGTGGCAGAAAATCCGGCGTCGGCGTCCGTGGTGGAAAAAATCATCTCGAAACACCCCAACCGCGCAGCCCCTCCGCGTGGTGCAAGGTATTATAGTCGGGTACAACTTCAGAAGGCAGCGGCATTTGCCCCCTCAAAGGCGGATGCATACGAGCCTCCACCAATAGGTGCGCACAATAAACTTGCGTCATGAGCCGGACAGCTGGTGTTACAGTGGCTAGAATGGAGAAGTGTGACGAGCCGCGAGCGGCATGCAGCGCCTACGGGGCGCATTGAAGCCGCCGGAAGGCAGGCGTGAGGGAGCGCGCGCTGTCGTTGACACGCGCGCCCCCTAGGTGCATTCATTCCCTAGGTGCATTCATTCAGAAAAATATGTATTGGCAAAGGGCCAAACAGGAATGCAAGGAGCATTTATGGCTAAAAGGGAAAGTGGCAGGAGAGCAGACACTCCTTGTCTTTGTATACCTGTGGACAGGAGCAAATGCCAAAGAGGAAAAAAATGCTGAAATGCATATCAAGTGACATTAATGAGCTAGGAGGAGGGTGCGAGATTATTATACTAGGAGACATGAACGCACACATAGGAGACATGGACGGGTACACAGACTCAACAGGCAACATGATGCTGGATATGTGTGAAATGCATGACTTAGTTCTATGCAACACTACTGAGAAGTGTTAAGGGCACATAACATGGGAGGTAGGGAGCCTGCAGTCGACGATACATTATGCACTAATGTCATATAGGATGGACGATAGGCTCAAGGTAATGAACATAGATGAATATGGCTCCAGAAGTCTAGGTAGTGATCACAAACGTATTATTAAGGTGAGTTTTAGAAGGGAAATGAAAGATGAACAACCAGGTGGGATATTTTACTCGGAAAAGCAGCTTGAAATCGCAACCCAACAAATTGCGGACGTAATTTCAGAAGATACAAAAACAGAACGGATATATGTGAATTTAACAGGGCTATGGGTGCTAGAGCTTGCTAAGGTACGAGTCAGGCCCAAAGGGAACAGAAGACGTAAACCAAAGAGCTGGTTAAGAAGGCCATAGAGAAACGTCAGGAAGCATCCAGAGAACACAGATATTCAAAGCGGAGGGGTGAGCCAGAAGCTGATGTAGGCAGAAAATGGAATAACTTCTTAAACTGTAGAAGAGAAGCATCCCATTTGATCAATGAGAAGATTAGAAGAAAGGGGACCCAATGGTTGTCAGAAGTAAACAAAAAGGATAGAAAAGCAGCGAAGAAATTTTGGAAACATCTTAAGTCCTGAACTCCTTGAGACTAGCCTAGAGCAGAGGTTTGTAGTTACAGCTCAAGGTGTTCGGCTAGAAGGAGATGAGGCAATGAAACATAAAAACAATGATGATAGAAAAATTTTAAGAACAAAACATAGCATGTGCTCGATCAGCTGAGGATAGAATAGTTAGTGCAGTGGCCCCACTAGCACAAAGCGAGTGGGAAAGTGCAGAGAATAGGGTTCCTAGTAGCACGTCGACAGGTCCTGATGGCATCCCAATTATGTTGATAAAGACATTCGGCCCAAAATCTAAGAATGCATTAAGAGAGGCAGTGAGCAAAATGATATTGGACGGTAAAGCCCCCGACGGGTGGAGACTGAGCAGGATGAGCATGATATATAAGGGAAAGGGGGACAAAGCCGACATAAACAACTACCGTCCCATAAAAGTGACGTCAGTGGTTTACAGGTTGGTGATGCAGATTATAAAGGACAGACTTTGGAAAGGAAAGGACAGACGTGGAGAGCGAGGAGGTGCTAGGGGAACTACAAAATGGGTTCCGGAAACAAATAAGGTTAGAAGATAACCTGTTCTCATTGACGCAGTGTATTGAAATAGCAGAAAAGGAACACAGGCCCCTATGGCTCGCATTTCTGGATATCAAGGGAGCCTATGACAGTGTAATCCAAAAGGATTTGTGGGACATACTGGGCACTCTAGATGTGGAAGAAGGAGTAAGTAATCTTTTAAAAGATATCTATAAAAGTAACAAGGTGCTTATATAATGGGAAAACAAGGTATCTGGGCCTATAGAGATACAGCAGGGGCTTAGGCTGGGGTGCCCTCTGTCACCTCTGTTGTTCATGCTGTATTTACAAGGATTAGACAAAAATTAGAGAGGAGCGGACTTGGCTTCAAGCTTTCCTTTTTCAAGCAAGGAGAATGGATTAAACAGTCATTACCAGGACTGATGTACGCGGATGACATTGTACTTATGGCTGACAGCAAGGAAGACTTGCAGATATTATTGCACATCTGTGGTAAAGAGGCAGATAGCTTAGGTTTGAAGTTTAGTAAAGAAAAATCGGCAGTCATGATTTTTAATGATAATCAGGGCAGCGAGAATAGGATACAGGAGGTTACGCTGGAGGTGGTGGATAAGTACAAATATCTTGGAGTGTGGATAAACAATGGGGCTGAGTACCTAACGGAACATGAAAAATATGTAACGGCTAAAGGGTAGCAGAAATGCAGCTGTGATGAAAAATAGGGCACTGTGGTATTACAATAGGTACGAAGTGGTGAGAGGGAGTTGGAAAGGGGTGATGGTCCCTAGTTTGACTTTCGGCAATGCGGTCCTGTGCATGAGATCAGAGGTTCGAGCAAGGTTGGAAGTTAAGCAGCGAGTGGTAGGTAGACTTGCTCTGGGAGAACACAGAAGTACACCAAATCAGGGGGTACAGGGTGACATGGGATGGACGTCATTCGAGTGCAGGGAAGCCAGCAGCAAGATAGAACTTGAGGAGCGATTGAGAGAAATGGCAGAAAAGCGGTGGGCAAGGAAAGTTTTCAGTTATTTCTACATGAGGAATGTTGACACAAAATGGAGGAAGCTGACCAGAAAATTGTCAATCAAATATTTGGACTGCAGGATGGCCGCAAACCAGGAAACAGCGGTTAAGAAAAAGGTTAAGGAAACAGAGAAGGGTCTGTGGAAAACAGGGATACAGACGAAATCAGCACTGGGAACATAGAACTTTCAAGCAAGAAATTGCTAAAGAAAATATCTATGATAATTCCAGGGAAGCTCTTTGTTCTTTGAAGCCAGGACGGGTGTATTGCGGACTAAGATGTACCGAGTCAAGTACCAAGGTATAGACACGTTGTGCGGTGCGTGTGGAGAAGAAGAGTAAACGGCTTAACACCTCATACTTTTCTGTAAAGGGCTTAACCCTACAGTGCAAAGCAACGGGGCTGATTCTTTCAAAGCATTGGGGTTTAGGGACAGTGAAGGCAAAATAGACTTTAAGTGGGCAGAAATAACCAAACGGAGGTTATCTGATTGGTGGCTAAAATCAAGGCCCAGGGGTGAAATTTCACCCACCACAAAGTACAAAATATTTTAATAGTCATGGCTAGGTGGCGTATGCCACCGCTCGATTTAAAGGGTTCAGCCTCATCCATCCATTCATCCAACGTCGCCCGATGCGAGTCTCGCCGGCTCTGCTGCTTCAGTGACGCTGCCCGCCCTGGTGTGTGGGAAGTTACGCTCGTTTCTTTTTGTGCTGCAGCAAGTCTATATGTGTACTCATGGCGCGAAAACATTGTTTCATGCCTGAATACTACTATTGTACAGCTGCCCAATTTTTGCTCACCATGAACTGCCTTAGTTTCTACGATTTGGTCAAAGCTCTCAGCTGTGGCAACTGTGAAGGGGGCGATCTGACACTTCTCCTCAGCATTGAGGATGTAAACCATGAACTGGACGCACTGCTGGATGGGGGGAAAGTTGAAGAAGCTTCCCACATGATAAAGAAGTCCTACAATGCTTTATATACACAGTAGCGCAGAAGCACACGGACGGCGAAATAAACAGACCGAACAGAGCGCTAATAACTGAGTGTTTATCGCACAAGAGCAGATGTGTATATATATATATATATATATATATATATATATATATATATATCACTGCACAAAAGGAAGGGAGAAGGAAGACACACAAACAAATCAACCCAGCGAGTTTAACTGACACAGGCTCTTAAAGCGACAAACACTCAGTTGTTAGCGCTGTGCCCCGTCTGTATCTTTCGCTGTCCGTCTGCTTCTGCGCTACTGTGTAAATAATGCCATACCAACTACGCCACCAGTCTGTCCTTTTGAATCCGCAATGCTCCCCGACCATGATTACCCTGAAAAGATGAGCGACTCGCGGCTAGTCTTCTGCATGACAAGGTATGTTACACGAAAAACAATCCTGCAGTCTGTGTGCAAGGAATGCTTTGACGAGCTCCTTGTTGCCGCCGGCGAAGCCAAATGAACAGGTGGCGATGTTCACCAAGTTCTGTGTCAATGGGGGCCTCATTTACCCTTCGAAGAAGCTATTCTCATTTGTATAGATGGCCTTGAAACCACTTTTTTATGTGGGGCAGTTACAACGAGCTGCACAGTGACAGCTCGGAAGAGCTTGTCTCCTGTCTGCACAAAAGCAATGTCATACTGGGCTGTGCACGGCATGGCCCCAGCCTCACCAACCAGGTTGCAAAATTATTTTTTGGTCAACTGTTTGCACTGCTACACGAAGGCACTCAACAAAGAGAAAGCGTCTTCCCGTGAAAATAAGATGCACCTCAAGCTTAGACGCATCAATGAGCAGAGAATAACCCAAGTCTCACAAGTTTCTGTTTGAACTGTTTGTGAACATGGCGCATCATAGCCTTAGTTGCTTTTGCGCCACAAAACCTTACATAACTAACTGTTTCTGAACAATTAAAATTTTTTCTCGTGAGAAAAAAGCACCAGCTTAGGTGCGTCGCGGAGGAAAACATCATCAATGACTGCGAAAGGTTTGTATTGAACGGATTGTGAGCCACTCTTCAAAAATGAGTTGTTTACGTAAACAGTGTGTCAAAAATAAAATGTTTGCTTCCGAGTTACCACTGGGAATTTTCTTGCTTTTCGTTCGATAAGGTATCAGCGGGACTAAATCTGCTAAAGCAAGCTACATTATACCACCGACGCGCGCTCAATCGGATTGTTACCTTGGTGCTTTTCAATTACGAAAGGGCTAGCATAGCTACTCTATCGCCATTTACCGCCATGCAGCGAGTATATATCGAAGCTTTCTTCTTTGTTATTGCATGTTAAGCTGCGCGTGCGTATCACCGCATTCCACGCAATGGCCTTGCACTGCGGCTGCTAGCCGCCGTCGCGGCCGCTGCAAGGTCGATCCACATGGGTCGCGAAGCTTCGGGCGAAAAGCGCTTCAGAACGAATTTTCACCGAAATCAGCAAGGATGGTTATAGGAGCAGCGATGAAAGCGCGACTATGTTTGGAGGGAACAAGCATTGGGAAAGAAAAAAGCGTTTTTTTAATTAAAGCGAGACACAGATTCATTCAACGAAAATGAAATTTCTAATCAATTTTATATACGCACCCCATGACGAAAAAAGAACTCTATCATACTTGTTCATTATCCATAACTTGTTTTTTTTTTATCGCCCACCGTAAGAGCGCCCGCCGATGCCGGCGGGCGTTGACGCCGCTATCACTTGCAATGCAATGCAGCTCTTGATGTGGACAGAAAGGCGCGCTCGTGTAGTTCACGCCCCCCTCACATGTTGTGTTGCTTTGCTTGTCAGCGTTTGTCTTTGTTGACGCGGGTAGTTTCATTGTTTCTTAACCTGTTCAGTCAAAAGTAGTGAGTTGCGACCACCAGATAATTGTGTACCTTAGTTGTTTTCGTGGGACAGCGCTGGCCGACCGGCTTAGCGTCCGACGAAAGGACGAGCACTCTACTCCCAAAACGTTTGTCGGCCTCCAAAGAAAGTATGTTCCACGCAGCGATGCGATTTCGACAGCCGTATGGCTGAACTTTTCCTGCATCTCTTTCCGTGCTGAAAGCTCTAAACGCCCATGAAGCCGAATGGCGGGGAATTTGAATTTACAGCTCTAAAGCAGGCCTGCGAAAACAAATTTCGCGCCTTTGAAAACAAATTGACGTCACTTCTGTTTTTTTCTTCCGCCGGAAGTGTTCCCTCCTCCCACAGATGGCTCTAAGCCCCATGAACCGCTAAAGCCCCTATATATATATATATATATATATATATATATATATATATATATAAACCGCATATCCACGGGGTGAATGATAATGAGTGGGCGAAGCTCCGGAGGGAATCATCGGTAAACCGTGAATCTTCCGTGTAATTCGCCCAGTCTCGCCGCACTAAATCGAACGATTGACTTCCACCAATGACACGCGCCATATGTGACGTCATTCCTATTTTATAACAGCGCCCTTCATTATAATTTCACCATCTCCCGCTTAAGGGGACGCTAGCACAAACGCGTTAGAAACGTGCAGTAGTCTCTAGTAAGGGGGAGAGGCCACCGCGTCTTACGCAGCCGTGTACACATGCCGGAACGTGCACCGCGTTTGCCAACGCCATCAGCGTTTATGAATACGGGGGTAAGGCGGAGAGGCCACAGCGTCTTACACCAGCTTCTTACACGAGCCGTAACGCGCTAGCACAAACGCGTTAGAAACGTGCAGTCTTTCGTTAATGTAGGGTATTGTCATCGTGGTGCGTGTGTCCATGTGCGCTTCGTGGCGTAGTGGTTAGTGCCGCGCGTTCTGAAGCGAGGGGTCCCTGGTTCGATTCCGCGCTACGGACACAACTTTCGGAATCTTTTTTCATAAAAGTAGACGTGGCTACCTACTACGACGACGACTACTAATACTACATACTACAGAGGAGGGACAGACCCACACCCTAAGGAGCTTCGCCCCTAAAAGTAGCGCCATACACTTCCCTCCTCCTCCGTTCCACTATCGCGCTCGGCGCAACCAGCGCGATCGAGGCGCGATATCGACCGTGGCGCCGCCTGCGTCGGGCCTGCCGTGGCAGACGACAGCTAACGCGCTACCAGAGGAAATCCGAGGAAAACTTCGATCGCGCCGTGCGGAGAAGTTTTTGAGGTGCGATTTTGCTTCGTCAGTCAGTAACTGGTCTTAATAATGCGGTTTTTGAAGTAGCAACGCGACGATGCAAGACGGCGCAAATATCAAGTGTGCAACAAGCGTTTGCGCACGCCGGGTGGTAAACAAAAAAAAAAAGCCTTTTGCACTCGCCTTGTCGGTTGCGGCAACTTAAGGCGCAGCAGCATGCCATCACAACGAAGTTCTTGTCCCTAACCCGTTTGATCCGTTTGTGCGTACAGCACTTTCGTCGCACAGGCCCGAGAATGGCAGTCGGAGCGCGTTGGAAAGAAAAAAAAATACGAAAGCGCAACCCGTGCTTCCACGTGACACGGATTGGCCAATGGGGGAGCGGAGTAGGCTGGGGCGACAGGAGGCGGCAAGGAGGAAACGCCGGGGTGAGCGTGGTGACGGCAAGATCTAAGAATGGCGCTACTTTTTATATATATAGGGGCTTTATGAACCGCTAGGGTGCCTCGATGCCCAGCGCCGCTTTAAGGGTGGGGACACCCACGCTTTTCGGCGCTTTTTTGGTTCTTTCCAATGCGGAGGCGCTGGGCGTGTGGCGGCTGCATATTAACCATTGGGCAGAAAGAAAGGGCGGCGGGCGTGCTAAGGGCGATACCGACGTGATTTAAATGCAGATTTTCTGCTTTACGATCTGATAAACAGTTCGCTTGCATAGAGTTCGTTTCAAAAGAGGTTGTTCGACACTTTTCGCGTGTATCGTAACCTGAAGGTGGCACGATGTGTTTGCGAGGTTACGCCCTTCTTTATTTACTCATTTAACTGGTCAACGTCCCACAAAAAATACTGGAATTGTACACTTGAATGAACTTTTAAGTTTGAAACTCTTTTAATAGTAATCTTGCTTCTTATGGTTCTCCCGTCATATTTATGAAACTAGGAGAAAAATTAGTAGACGTCGCGCGAATAGGTCTGCTGCAGTTTATGTGCCTACTGAAGAAGAAAAATGCACAGAGAACAGTTTTCAACACCCAAGCAGAATTTATTTACAAAATTAAGCACTAAATAATTCACTTTATAAGCTCTCAGCGAAGTTATCTGGTTAAAATGTGGTTGCTCTACTGCACGCTCGTACCTGCTACAGTCTTGCTAGCATAACACTCAGCTGCCTTTTCAGGAGTGTTAAGCCATCGCACATGCGGAGATTTGTAGACACAAATCGCTCAAGAATTTTCCAATGACATCTTCTACAATATGGGTTTTCTGGCAAGGTTACATTCTTTCATATAATTTCCTTCAGTGCTTTCAATGGTGTTTCTCAGGCAGCTCAGATCTTGAACTTCAGCAAAAGACTTCAGAGCACTGTCACGTTAAAAAACAAAGTGCAGAATTTGTATGCTTCCATAAATTTAAATTTTCCACCTTGGACATATTCATTTAGTTGAGTAAGGTCGTGTTCCTGTCCAGGTTCTTCAGCCACTAGCATGCACATGCACACAGAGCAGTGTTCCACAGCGCGGATAATCGGCTTTAACAAAAAGCCTGTCAAGTGGGCGAGCACATCTTCCTCAAGAGAAGAAACTTCCTTTAAGTAGAGAATGAAGCCGCTTCTATCATCACTCTTCCAACTGAGTGATGCTTTGTGCTTGTTTAATATTTGCTGAGAAAAAACCGACCAGGTAAGTACTGTCATCGATCTCGTATCCAGGAAATGAGTTTACAAGTGGCCCAATGCTTTTAGCTACAGAAAATTACAACTTCTCTGTGAACATGAAAAGGATTAGAAAGGGACATTATCCTTAACAAAATCATGACCCTCACTCATATGTCTTCGTTGTGTCCGTCGGTACCCAACTGTCACGTTTTACTAGCGCTGCCCTTTTCTTCCTTCGTTCAACGCGGGGATAACGAAATACCCGCGGCTCTTTTGCGGTCCATCCAGTGCACAGAGCCACAAAGCAGCCCGTCATGTTTCGTTAACAAGCATGAAGATCACAAGGAACTACACAAAACACGAGATCTCGCACCACAACGCCAGAAAGAAAGCAAATGGAGCGCGCGTCTGTTCAGCTCGACAGCCGGCGCTAAAGAACCAACATGGCGCCGAAAAGCCAGAGCGGCGGCGCGGGGTGGTTCAAAGGCGGTCCGTCCCCACCCTGTAAAGCGGCGCTGGGCATCGAGGCACCCTATGAAACGCAGATGAACCGCCAAGTTTTGAACGTATGGGCTTCTATGGAAGCTTCGCTACCAGGTATATTTGCCTTGGCCGACGTGTAAACGTGTGGCAGTGCCACCTAGCAGTTTCCTCCCGAAGCGCCACGCGCGAACAGGCGCGTTCAATACACTACAACATTCTAGCCACTGTACCCAACGTTACTAGACTGCATCTACTAACGGTGACTGTAATGGTGCCCCCGCCGACGGAGAACATGGCATCCCGCGCCACAGGCTGGGGCGAGTCGCGTCAGCGGGACTATTTCTTTAGTCGCGGAGGCAATCGGCTGCTGCGCTTCAGTCATCTGGGCGGGGCCTCTCCTGTCTTCTTACGTTGTACCCCACTATAGTGAACAAAAGTTTAAATTCTCACCGTGAAATCCGTCAGAAAAAATGGTAAAGTACGACTTGACCACAACCTACAGACAAGGTGGCGTCGGACTTATTTGAATGTACGAGAAAACATAATTGCGTTACGAGGAAACTGAAACATAAACCGATTTTGCCAGCATTTTTACAATACCAACAGCGGCGCCCTCGGGTAGGCTACTTGCAAAAATCTCACCCAGACGGCGCTCGCATCCTGGGCAGGACAAATTGGGACTTGGCCTGCCTAATTCGTTTGGACAGGCGCGCGCGTCGGGGCAATAGCAAACAATAAAATAAAAAAGGTCCCAGGGCCTTCACATCATATTATTAGACGACTTATATTGCCCCTGGAAAAGCGTCTTCCCAGCCATGCATTTGTTTAAAAGTGAAGCCGACTTTAAGGGGATCGGTGTAAGCTTGCTCTTTGTAAGCTTGCTTTCCCACGTTCTGTGTAGCAGTGAAGCCTACTGAAAGAAAAATGTGATTCGAACGGGTCGCGATAACGCTATCGCGTTCCACTCTTAAACGCGAAGCTTAAGCATCCTCCAATTTTTTTTTCTGAACAATGAGCGATGCGACCCGGAGGAAATGCTTCGTCTGCCGCTGCTGATAAACGAGCTGCCCGAGCAGAGGCTCAGGGCTGCCGCCAAGAGGACCCTGTAGTTTAGAATCGGATTTTTGCCACAATATATCGCGAATTCAAAACGCCTAAACAGCTGCGCTCAAAATTCGCATTAGTGAGGATCGTTATCGTGGGTAAATTTTTTCTTCACATTTTCAATTCTCTTTGAAAGAAACTATAGCTTAGTTCAGTTAAAGAAGGTACGTTACTCGGAGTGACAGAGCTTTATGGATATCAACAGATTGGTAATTTACTCAATGAAATTCCGGGGTTTTATTTGTCAGAACTATAATTTGATTATGGAGGCTTGACCGAGTGGGGGACTCTAAATTATTTCGACCACCAGCGCTTATTTTACATGCACCCAATGCACGGTGCACGAACGTTTTTGCATTCAGCCACCATCAAAATGCAGCCAACGTGGCCGTCATTAAACCCTTGAACTCAAGATCAAAAGCGCAACAACAGCCATTCAACGACAGCGGTGGGTCTCGGTTCCTACTAACCATTTTACCACGTTCTAGTGTCGCGGCCGCATTTCCGCGTGGGTGACATGCAAAAACCCTCGTGTTCAGTTAGATTTGGGTGCACGTGAAAGAGCCCCCGGGATCAAAATTAATCCGGAGTCCTCCATTACGGGGCGCCTCGTAAACATATTGTGGTTTGGCCACGTAATATCCCGAAATATAATTTCACGGCTGTGTCCTGCACAATATACAAACATGTTACGCAACAGTTCACCGTGCCTGGTGGAGCCCCCATCTGAAAAAAAGAAATTCAAAGAGATCTCCGCCGACTCAACGCGATAGACAACTGGGACATCGCCTTTGTCGGAGGCTGTTGATAAAGGGGGGAGGGGGGGGGGTCGACGACGATTGAATGTAATATTCTATGGATAGTTTCACGTGAAGTTGCGGACGCAGTTTCTCACAATGCTGGTACACAAACATAGCGGCCACGATAACGTCAATGCAAACCAAATGTAACACCTGCCCCCGACCCTCCGAGTTATGTTAAACAATGACAGATCAGTTTATTTGCCTACTTGAAAAACCCTTTCCAGTGTGCACCTGTCGGCATTCTTCTGGACATCAAGATATGAGAATCGTTGTCCTGAAAACATTCTGCAGCGCGCTTCAGCTAAACCACGCATACACACGTGAACAAGTAACAAACATGATTTTCCATATCTCTTGTACGAGCCCTGAATCATAGAGGTAGGTATTCAAGATAAATAAGGAAAATGTATCAAGTGATACTTTCCACAGTTACACGGCACATGCACACTGGTCACTTTGGCTCAAATGCTGTCAGCCTAGCTGTGTCATTCCACGTAATCAAAGCAATTCGTTCGATCCGAGTGCCAGTTGACCAAGGATAGCATTACAATGTTCCTCTCGTGCAGAAAAGCGTTCTCGTGATGATGTATAAGAAGGGTAAGCTTGACGCATTTTGTGAAAACGGCGCTATTATCACTTTGGCAACGAGGCATCATTACTTTCGATGAAGCATTCTAATCCCTGCCTGACTAAAATGTTACCACACAATACGCAATTACAATATGGTATTGGATCCAGTAGATTGCTTACGCGCTTGTCTACGATAAATATGACTAGCAATTACACTAAAGTACAGAACAAGCAGTGAAATATACCGCACTCATTCAGACAGCGCCAACAGCTGAACGGATAGCTAGATTGAGTAGCGAATGCCTGAAAAATACTCTCGTAGAACTTTTTATTAAATATAATTGTACTGCAATATTGAGAACGTCTAAATTCACAACACTTTTGGTAATGATAATGTTGGGAACTGCCGTTCGTATGTTCCTTTAATGGAAGTACCTTTCTAAAAGTGACCTAATCTGCGTTTCACTGCTAGACTTTGCGAGAAGTGCTTTCAAAACTTTTATTCATTGCTGTATTTCTAGAACGTGCCAGCACGACAAAAACCTACATGGACATCCAGAAGCTGCCATTACACATGCCCCGCTGATGAGCGATACGTTGCACGTGCACAGCGCATGCGCTGTTGTTCCGAACAGCTTTGTTCAGTTTGATAATCACTAGCCACTAAATGATTGCCTTTCAGATCACAGCCTCAAATAATAAAGCCGATAAAAATATTTGCGAATTGACACGCAGTGCAGTCGACGCACGCGCGATGTTAATAAAGAGTTATGGCTAAGTGGGTTTACGAGCCAGCGTAACACGCTCAGCTGTAACTATGAATTTTTAAACAATATCACGCTACCGCACGGCGTGCCTTGTAGCTGTGAGGGGCACTCCTGTGGCGCAGCAGAATATATTAGAATTCGCCTTGCACGACCACACATAAAGTTGCCAATACCGCCGCTACAAGGCCGCTGACACACCGTCCGGTCGCGTGATATTGTTAAAAACTTGCAAAGATGTAGTACATACATACGCTCGCACAAATTGGCCTGGCTCCAGAAGAGCACCGCAATGCCATGAGGATAGCTTGCGAGGCGAGGAAGTGAACAGAGGTAAATGTTACTGCATTTAGCGCCTTTACTTACCGGCCGAAGTCTGCCACCGCGCAAGCACTCGCTGTCCTCAAAGGGCGTCCACCAGCACCGTCCCCGTAGAGGTGCGTCCACCGACCCGCACGCTTTTCCGGCTAAAGGACACGCCATCCATGGGACAGATATTAAAAACGCGGTTGCCGCCTGTCGAGCAGTTTGGCGTACATTTCTTGCGCAGCATTTTTACGCTTACTCATCAAGCGGTTCGAACCAAGCAAGATATAGACGTGGTAGCAGAAGCTTCAAGGGCACTCATTCGTGCACAGCTTTCCTTTTCCGGGACAGGGGCGGTACTGCGGGGCAGCGGACCAATTTTCGTGGAAAACAATGGGCGCGTTAAGTTAGCGCGCTCCGAACTCCAAAGGAGCACGCTCGAGTGCGCTCGTGCGCGACGCCTTCGGAGCTTAACTTAACGGCGATTTTCGCCGACTGCTTTCGGGTAAAGCCCCTATATTTATAAAAGTAGCGCCATTCTTAGATCTTGCCGCCACCGCGCTCACCCCGGCGCTTCTTCCTCGCCCTCTCTTAGCCGCCTCCTGTCGCCCCAGCCTCCTCCGCTCCCCCATTGGCCAATCCGTGTCACGTGGAAGTTCGCGTCACGCTTTTGTATATTTTTTTTCTTTCCCGCGCGCTCCGACTGCCATTCTCGGGCCTGTGCGACGAAAGTGCTGTACGCACAAACGGATCAAACGTGTTAAGGACAAGAACTTCGTTGTGATGGCATGCTGCTGCGCCTTAAGTTGCCGCAACCGACAAGGCGAGGGCAAAAGGTTTTTTTTTTTTGTTTACCACCCGGCGTGCGCAAACGCTTGTTGCACACTTGATATTTGCGACGTCTCGCATCGTCGCGTTGCTACTTCCAAAACGGCATTATTAAGACCAGGTACTGACTGACGAAGCAAAATCGCGCCTCAAAAACGTCTCCGCAGGGCGCGATCGAAGTTTTCCTCGGATTTCCTCTGGTAGCGCGTTAGCTGTCGTCTGCCACGGCAGGCCCGACGCAGGCGGCGTCACTGTCGATATCGCGCCTCGATCGCGCTGGTCGCGCCGAGCGCGATAATGGAACGGAGGAGGAGGGAAGTGGATGGCGCTACTTTTATAAATATAGGGGCTTTACTTTCGGGCGCACGAACGCGCCGTCTGGCGAATGTTATGTTGCTTCCGCGACCGCTATCGCATTGCGCGCGCTTTTTGAAGATGGCGCCGCCGATAAACACCCTCCTGCAGTTTTTGATAGACGATGAAGAGCTAGAAGAACTTGACGCGCGGCGACGGACGCAGCAGCAGCGGCTTATGTATGCGATGCAAGCTGTTCGTGCTGTTCTCAGAGGTACCCTATCAGAGGATTTATTTCGGCTCCGCGGTATGCTGACTGATGACTCATTGCCGATCGCAAGAGGACAGAAAGCCTTATGATCCGAGGCATCCAGGATTATGTGATCGACCTTGCGCCCAGATAGACGGACACACAATTCAAAGAACAGTGCCCCAACATCTTCCATGATACCATGAGGACCTGAAGAAATCATACACATGAACGTAGCTACGAGAAGGCGCCAAACTGGGGGTTGAGCTGAAGCCGGGTGTTTGGACCTTTACGGCCCCTCGGTGGAGGCAACACACCTCTTTGGCCTCCGCTTCACGTAGACGGCACCCCCTGACTGACCCACCCGGGAGAAATCAGTAGCTGCATTTTCCTGTCCTCCTCTCCACTCTCTGTCTTTTCTCTCTGTCATTCTTTCCTGTCTTCTCCTCTCTTCTATTTACTTCCTATCTTCTAGGTAGCGAGGGTTACCCATGTGCGACGTAACCAAACTAGGTTATACCATATTCGGTTATAGCAGTAACGTACAGCTGGTGTTTGCAGGGCTTGTTTTACCTGTTTTGAGGCGTCCCCTTGTTGATCTCCATGGTGGGCGGCTGGCGTTACTGCCGAAAGCACACACTCACATATCGCTTGGAACTTTCCACCACTCCCTGATCGCCCCCAGAAAATGGGGCGCACCGAAGAAGTGTTCAAATGTTTTGGTACAAAAACAGAGATTCTTCCCCCGCTATCATGGTATACACAGTGAAAAAACAGGAAAGAAACAGTCAGAGTCATCTCGCCGTTCCCTGTGGCGAAATTACTCACAGATGCTCTTGGCCCCGGTTTTGAAGTCACGAAATTGGCCAGCGGTGACTTCCTCTTGGAAGTCTGTCATAAGAAGCCACACGAAAAGCTGCCAAATCTAGTCTCCTTTGGGGACATTCCACTGACTATTACCCCGCACCACACATTGAACACCACCCGTGGTGTCATTTCACACGACGACTTGATGGAGCTCACCGAGACAGAACTTCTAGAGCGCTGGAGCGACCAGAACGTAATCGATGTCAAAAGAATCAAGTTCAGGTGGGAGGGTAAAGAAATACCAACAAAGCATTTTATTCTAACTTCGGCTCAAGTATGTGTCCTGAAAGTATCGAAACAGGTTATATAAAAATCCGTGTCAGGCCGTACATGCGAAACCCGCTGAGATGCTTCAAATGTCAAAGATTTGGCCATAGTTCCCAGGACTGCCGAGGTCCAGTGACCTGTGCTAAATGCAGCGCACATCAACATGCATCTGTAACTTGCAAGAATGACCTATACTGCGTAAGCTGTGATGGAGAGCATGCTGCATACTCGCGGTCGTGCCCAACCTGGAAAAGAGAAAAATAAATAGTAGCAATCAAAGTAAAAGAGAACATATAATTCAAGGAGGCATGTAGGCGGGCATCATACCTGCCAAAGAACATCTTTGCCGATGTGGCGCTTCAGGGGGCAGCGACACAACGGTTTCCGGCGGCTATCCGGCTCACACGCAGTGAGCCGCCAGCGACGCCATCAGCCCCCTCGGCGGCTGCTGCTAGCGCTGCTCCGCCATTTCAGAACAAGGGGCTATCCGACCTCCGGGATGGTGTCCTCAATTAAGGGTCTCGTCCCATGAGTCGAGGCGTTCACGTCAAACCAACCGCTCGCAAGAGCTCGTGTCCAGCGCCTCACAAGAGGCGATGGACACAACCGCCCAGACGGCGCCTAAGGAGTGGCGGGAATCTCTCGACCACTCCAGAAAAGAGAAACATCGCGTCACGGCGCCTGGAAGGTGCACCGTGAGCTAGTCTTCATCTTCTGAACACAGAGCACAAACACTTTCTTTATTATGGAGACACAAATACTACAATGGAATGTTAGAGGACTTTTTCACAACCTCGACGATATAAGAGAACTCCTACACAAGCATAATCCAAAGTTCCTGTGTGTTAAAGAGACACTTCTGAAACCTACGAACACGAACATTCTTCATAATTACACCATTTTCCGAAAAGACCGTAACAAGGCTAATGCCTCCGGTGGGGTAGCAATAGCTCCTGACAATTCCGTAGCTTGTCGACACGTCGCATTCGGACGCCCCTTTTGGCAGTGTCTGTTCGGGCTGTCCTTTTTAATAAATTGGTCATGGTATGTTCCATTTATATACCCCCGATCCATCATCTTAAAAAAAACAGACTTTCATAGCCTCATTGATCAGCTTCCCGAGCCTTACATTCTCGTGGGAGATTTTAACGCTCACAGCGCGATGTGGGGCGACTCGTGATGCGACGCGCGAGGTCGACTCATAGAAAACTTCCCTTTAAACTCCGATGCATGTCTCTTCAGTAAGAAGTAGCCAACCTATTTTAATCTCCATCACAATTCGTACTCATCAATAGACCTATCGGTTGGATCTGCCTCCCTTTTCTCTGATTTAGAATGGGATGTCATCAAAAATCCATATGGAAGTGACCACTTCGCAGTAAGTCTGAACTTGTTAACGCAACGTGACTCCCCTCCACATGTCTCTCGCTGGAAACTAGCCTCAGCCGATTGGAAATGTTTTAAGAAATCCGCCTACCTATCACAAGATTTTATAAGTAACTTTAGTATAGATGATGCCGTATCATATTTTACCGCTTTTATCAGTGACGCAGTTGAGAAGTTCATTCATCAGACAAATGGGACTTAATCCAAAAGACGGGTCCCCTGGTGGAATGACGATTGCAGACAGGCACGAAGGAGACAAAATAAAGCCTGGGGCAAACTACGGGAACGTCCTACTGCGGAAAACCTCATCGAATTTAAACAAATTAAATCACAGGGGCGAAGGACGCGACGACAAGCAAAGAGGGCCAGCTGGGAGAAGTTTGTCTCAGGAATTACTTCCTATAAACAGGAAACAAAAGTGTGGAATGGACTCAGAAGGCTTAAGGGGCAATCAACCCACTCTTTGCCTCTGGTAAATGACGATGAAAAGAGCTTGGAAGACCAGGCTAACGCTCTCAGGGAGCACTTCGAGTACGCGTCTAGCTCAATGAATTATACACGGTCATTCCTTAAACACAAGCAACAAATAGAACGCATGCCATTAGATCGTAAGTGCAGCCGGATCGAGCCCTAAAGTAGCCCTTTTACCATTGCCGAGTTAAGAGCCTCCTTAAAGAAATGTCAGAGCTCTGCTCCAGGTCCTACAAGTAGTCTACGATATGGTCAAATACCTCCACACAGACACTCAAACGACTCTACTCACATGTTTTAACAAAATTTGGGCTGCTGGGTACATTCCTTCTACATGGAAAGAAGCAATTGTCGTTCCGGTTCTGAAGCAGGGGAAGGACCCTTCTTTATTGACAAGCTATCACCCAATCGCGCTCACAAGTTGCCTGTGTAAGCTATTCGAAAAAATGATTAACTGCCGTCTGCTGAATTTCCTCGAATCAAACTGCTCGATCCGTATCAGTGTGGCTTTAGATAAGGCCGGTCAACAACCGACCATCTAGTACGTATCAATGCAAATATCCGAAACGCTTTTGTCCATAAGCAGTTTTTCTTGTCCGAATTCCTTGGCATGGGAAGGACCTAGGACACAAGGTGGCGCTTTGGAATATTGCGGGATATGTCCGAGATGGGTATTCGGGGAAGCATGCTTAGTGTTATAGAAAGCTACCTGTCTAACCGTACTTTTCGGGTTAGAATTGGTAGTACTCGGTCCAGACCTTTTATTCAGGAAACCAGGGTTCCACAGAGTGGAGTACTTAGTTGTACGCTTTTCATTGTAAAGATGAATTCCTTGCATTAATCCATTCCACGCAGTATATTCTATTTGGTATACGTAGATGACGTACAGATAGGATTTCGGTTGTGCAACCTGGCCATCTGTGGGCGACATGTTCAGCTCGGTATCAACAAAGTATCCAAATAGGCCGATGAAAATGGCTTTAGGCTCAACCTGAATAAAAGCTCTTGTGTTCCTTTAACACGAAACAGAGGATTGAACGCTGATCCTGACGTAGAACTGTATGGACAGCGGATACCTGTAATTACCGAATACAAATTTTTAAGCATAATACTAGACACAAAGCTTGCATTAATCCCACACATAAAGTATCTTAGGAACAAATGCTTAAATAGAATGAACATTATTAAACTTTTGTCGCACACAACGTGGGGTAGTGATAGGAAATGCCTCATGAACCTATATAAGAGCCGTTACATACACGATTAGACTACGGGGCAATGGTGTAACAGTCTGCTACGCCGAGCGTGCTAAAGATGCTGGATCCCGTGCACCATCTAGGCACCCGCTTGGCCACAGGTGCTTTTAGGACAAGTCCTGTGGCAAGCCTCTACGTAGAGGCAAATGAGTGGTCACTCCACCTACAAAGGACATACTCCAGCTTCACATATTTTCAAAAGGTAAACACCAACTCTGAACATCCGGCATGTTCGACCATAAATGACACGAATAGTACCACACACTTCCAGAATCGACCTGCAGCGAGAGAGCCTTTCTCGTTTCGTGTGCGGAGCCTCAGCAAAGAAGTAAGTGTACCACTTCTTGAACAACGTCTCATGCCTCCAGCAAAGTTGTTACCGCCGTGGCAGTGGCAGCCCATAAAATCTGACACATCGTTTATTCAGGTCACTAAGCACGCCCCAGAAGCACATATTAAGATGCATTTCTATAACTTCAGGCGAAATACGCATGCCCGGAGTACTGCACCAACGCATCAAGATCACATTCTGGTGTCTCTTATGCTGCACTTGGACCTTCTTTCTCCGAATCAGATGTTCTGCACATTGAAAAGAGCATCTTTACGGCTGAAGCACACGCAGTTTGGTCGGCAGTTACACATATTAGGAAAACAAAGATACAAAATGCCATTATATACACTGACTCTCTAAGTGATGTAAGATACTTAAGTTCATTTCATAAAAGTAATAATCCTGTACTGAATGACCTTTACTCACTCCTGTGTGTAACATACCTGTGTAATCAACATGTAATAATATGTTGGGTTCCTGGACGCAGAGGCATCGAGGGAAATGTGCTCGCTGACGAAGAGGCCACATCCATAGCAGCAAAAGACACGAACTCCTCTGTAGCTGTCCCTGCCTAGACTTAAAACCTTTTCTACCAAAAAATCTAAGGAACTATTGGCAACGCTCATGGGACAATGAAGCATCAAACAAGCTGCGTGTCATTAAGCCACAACTAGGAAACTGGCCACCTAATTCAAAATCTCGGCGAACAGAGGTCATCATCTGTAGACTTAGAATAGGCCACATATATGGCACACTCCTACCTGTTGACTGGTGACGAGCCACCTACCTGCGGAAAATGTGGCACGACGTTAATTGTCCTTCACGTATTGCTGGAATATCATGCATTAGAGGCACACATGAAAAAGAACTTTCGTTTGTCATACCGTAAACAAGTCCCACTACACCCAGCAATGCCCTTAGGTAATAACCCACTCTTTAAAAATCAGTCTTAGCTTTTATAAATGATGTTGGTGTACTGTATGTTGTACACCCAAAGGATTCGTAGCACGTCCTCCACCTGGAGGTTGCTGCTATGGTAATACGCTTTTGCAGAGCCCGTGCTTCTAGGCCCTTGCGTTCAAGGGTCCTGCTGAGGCCTTAGTGCCGCTGACACCCACATCTCTTTATATCATCCTCTCAGTGCATATCTTTTATGACCACCGCACGTCTCACACCTCACGTATCATTCTTATAGTTTTAATGCATGTATATTCTACGCAATTCTAGGGGAAACAAGGGGATTGCGGGAGCAGGCCATTCAAGACGATGAGTAACGCGAGAACAAGGTGAGAGCAGGAGCCATCGTTTCGACAAGTGGACTTCTCTTCTTCAAGGCGGCATATGCTCTCCTCGGCACTGTATATATAGGTAGGGTTCTTCTAAAGGGGGGAGAAGGTAAGGCGGGTGGGTGAGGTAACGAGCGAGAGTGTGTTAGCGACGAGGGTGTAGAATTGAAAAGAAATATAATGCACTACTGATAGTCGGTGGAGGAGTTTCAGGCAGCGCCGTGGTGTTAGCGGGTTGACGTGTCATGGCAGGTTCCTCTTTTCATGCAAGGGGTCTGAACAAGGGGGGGGGGGGGGAGTCTGCTCCGCTGGAGGTCAGTGAACTATCGTGTCTGACAGGGAGAATAAAAGTAGCGGAGGAAAAATGGTGTTCAGATGGTAAAGCGGGGGGGGGGGGCGTAGATATATAGATAAGAGGCCGAAAGGATTGAATGAAAGCAAAGGGAGGTTGCAATATTATTGACAATCGAATAACGAAAGCAAACATTTAAGCAACTCAATGAACAATAACTAAGTGCTGTTGCCTATGCTTTTCAATTTAGCATAGCGAATAGATTCTAGAGCTCCCTTTGAAACGTTCATGCCTATTGGTTGCAATGTATTGAACTTATGAATGAGGTACGATTCTCTATATTTTCTGTCTCGGCACAAACGCGCTAAGCGACCTACAAACGGCACAAACACGGCAGAAACGCGCTAACCGACCTAATTAGACATTTCAACCGATTTCACCCGAGTATTAAGTTTACTGCTCACCACTCTCCTAGACACATCAACTTCCTTAGCGGCGGCGGCGCGGTCGCCTATCTTGAAAGCAATCTGCGACGTAGAGAAAGTGCGCGTCTGCGCGGGCTTCGTCTTCAAATCGATCTGCAATGTGAACAAAGTGCAACTATTGCCGGTAGCTTCATGTACGCTGTGCTTTCAACCTATAGTTCGTATTGATGGCACGAAGGTCAATTCACTGGCTGCTCTTGCTGCACCTCCTCACTCCAGCGTTGGGACATCCGAGTTTCCACGGTCATCGAGAAAGATGTGTTCATATTTAACTGTGCACGCTTTACACCGTGCTTGTTAACTTAGTTGGTAAGCGATTGTTTAAAACTTTATATGACCGATAAAACTACTAACCTTAGTTCATATAGTTACTAATTTGAAATCGCAATCGATGCTTCACCTATCGGATGAAACTGACATTTTTTCTTCATTGCGCCAGTGTGCTTGCGGTCGTGGTGTTGTCGTAGTGTTCTGTTTGAAAGATGCCGTCAACGCAGCAAGTGAAGATATTTCTGGGGTTTTACGTGCCAAAACCAGTTCCGATTATGAGGCACGCCGTAGTGGAGGGCTCCGGATTAATTTTGACCACCTGGGGTTCTTTAACGTGCACTACAACGCAAGCACACGGGCATTTTTGCATTTCGCCTCCATTGAAATGCGGCCACCGTGGCCGGGATTCGATCCCGCAACCTCGTGCTCAGCAGCGCAACGCCTTAGCTAACTGAGCAACCACAGCGGGTGGCAAGAGAAGATAACCAATTTCTTGCTGCCTACCCAAAAATAAAGCCGGTCCGAGAGTGAATGTTTGAGAGCATCGCGACGTAGTTCTTTTCCGGCCGGTAAGTAGCTGCTGAAGGGACATTGGCTGCTAATACATACATCATTTAAAGCATGCAAACACCATTCACGGCCGTCTACGTACTAACGAGGTTTGACTGTATGAGTAGCAATCAGCAAATGCAATGACTGTGTAAAAACAATGTAAGTACAATGTTTGAACTGCCGTACAAGCAGCCAAACAGAACCACTACATGTAACACAAATCAAGGAACACTGTGGCTTTGCTTTGCACAACCCTATTTATAAAATAATCTATAATATCACAGTGCGAGGTTTTTCCAAAGGTAAGGTGCAGGACACCAGGCACATGCCGCAACTGTGTCATGCACTGACAGCAAAGCCTAACGATGCGTGATCAAAATGTTTCCAAGTTGTTCAATGCCAGGCATACTAGAAATGGTGCTTGACTATAAATTTTATGAACAGTCAAGAGTATGAACTGCATTTCAAAAAGATCTCCCCAAAAAAAGTATAAATTTTCTACTAAAAGTCAAAATATCGTACAAGATAAAAATTGTCAAAAATAAGTTTTTGGTATAGAATTATGAATTGAACCATTTAATTAGTGTTTTTTGAAATTGTTGTGCAGTTTCAAAAATAGGTGCATTTGCTAAAATTTGAGCTATAATATCGATTCCTTTTCTGGAATAATTTGTTTTAAGCAAAAAAATTTTCAGCGCACGCAAACTCGCACAACACAGAGACAGATGCCACGCGCTGGCCGTGATTTTGTAGCGATTCCGTCTCTGATGATATTTCTTTTCGCACTTTTCGCGCTTTGTCAGTGGTCAGAGCGACGCCCCGCCCGCGTTATCAAAGCGATCAGCCGGCCGTGAACGGTGGATGATAAGAGGGGCATATGATCGAGCGGAAGGCATCGCTACAAAATCGTGGCCCTGCAGTAATCAAAAGGAGTTTTGGAAGTGAGCGCTTGCGTTGTAACTTCTCTGCCTGGGCATGCACGTTAGGTTCATCGCTCTGTCATGCATTGTCAAGCAGCTGACCGCGTCTATTAGCCCCGAAATATACATATATATGAAGGCCAAGAGCGCGCGGCCAATGCGGCTTACAGAAAAAAAACATGCTTTTCATGCCGCAGCAATGCAGCACACGCATCGTTAACGTAGGAGCTGATCGATTACGTATATGCACAAGGATATTATTATGCAAAATGACACCGCCGAAACAAGGAAACCTTAAACAGCTTGTTTCTGTTTAGAAACAGTGATCATGCATACAAACTAATTAGCAAAACACTGCACATTTCCGCTCGAGTAATAAATGAAGAGGAATTAGAAGCTTAATTGTAATTGCACCGACGCTGCGTGCGACACATTGGGCACTGAAATACAGTTCATATATAAGCACAAGGTTTCTCAACAACCAGAATTATACAAAAGTAATTGTTCTAGAAGCAACAGGTGCACTCCAAGCAGAGCATTATAGCGGAGATTAACTGGCCGCGGTGGGGCAGAACTCAGCATAGCAAGTTAGTGGTGGCTGGATATTTCTTTAATAGTTTTTTATTTACTAGTTGTAACAACGTACCATTATTTCATATTATTGGAGTGCAGTTGCCGTGACACCACAGGCCTCAAGAACACGGAAGTGGCAATAAATCACGAAAGCCACAACCCGGACTGGTCCATGGGTTGGGGCTCGCCGAGGCCCCTACTCACGGACCTCCTTGCTTCCAACTTTGATCCCCCCGCTGCCCCTTGGGTGCCCTAGAGATGCTGCGCTGCCAGCTTTATATAATGTCAGGTGTTCTCCAAAGGCCTCCGTTTGCCGTTTACATATCTGCCCTCCTGGAGCAGTACTTGTAAAAAAATCGAGTCTATCGTTGCGAAGAAAAGAGCACCCCGCAACGAAAAAAAGCTGTCCACGACTTCCGCAACGCCACTCAGGTCCTTGCCGAGTAATTATAGCATAGGTACGACGTGGTTTACTGAACGTGTAGATCGTGTGCGCCGCTTTTAGGAATGTGCTGCCACATGAAAATATGGTAGCATTGCCACTAAATATGCAATGACATCGATCATGGTTGACTCTATGGTAGGATCAGTTCACAAGGCACAAAAATACATCTAGCCATTTTCTTGTCTAGCATGTGTGTGTGCTGCTTAATTCACTAGCAAGCGTGAGTAAAATTAAGATATTGTATGTTTCTCCATTGCAATATTCGAAAACCATCTTCTCCGCGGTTGTGTTTCTCTAGCTTGTTTAGATCGCACCTTGTGCTAGCAAAATAAACCTTACAAAGAAACAGAAACACAAAGCACATTTTCCCTTTCGTCATCCCATAAGCAAAAACATTTAATCATTCAATCAATCAATCAATCAATCAATTGTATATGCATGCATTCCTTGTTTCTTGATGTGTATGCCTCCGCACTCCATGTCAGTTTTCTAAATCCTTTATTTGTCAGGTTATTTAAAATAAAAAACTTATCAGTTCGTCATTTTTCTTAATGCTTTCACGGCTTTCAGCAACTTTACAAGCTTTCACGGCGACCGATGTACAATACCATCCTTGCGTATGAGGCATTTGGCTTTAATCACGCCAAACAAATAAATTAGAACATTTTTTTCGCATTTTAGCAACCTGATAACCTTTATAATCTAACCTGTATTGTCACGTAGTAGTGACAGTGAAGAAAACAGTGGTAAAAGTGTGTATGACGAAACTGATTGTTTATTGGGCGAACCTGTGCCCATAGAGAAAGGAATTCAACAAGAGGGGACACTCCCGTAGGGCCCAGCGGCCGAATTGACTGCAGCGTGCCAAGCCGTCGGTGTCGATCGCTTACATCACTTCCGGTTTCGGTTTTGGGCGCGCGTATTTTGAACACAAGCTAGCACGCCGGCTGCGCCTCCCCCCTCCTTTTTTTTTTGCTCTTCGTGCAGAATCGGTTTATTATTTAGTAAAAATGATTGCGAACGATCTCGTAAAGTCCCATCGAATCTGTGCCACGTGAAATTTCACAAAGTAGACGCAAGACCTTTTGTGCAATGAGGAAATATTTATTTTGCTCTATATAAAAGCTCGTTCCGCGCTTTTTGTGCGCTCATCCAACGTTGTGACACCAGCAGGTAAGGCAGTAGTTCCTGTATGAAGCTCCACCGGACTGTACCAGCTGAAAAAAGTAAATTACAAGCATGTTACATTTGCAAGCACGTAACAGCATGTTACAAGCATCAGTCATTTTGGTATTTAGACATAGGAATACTGCGAGGCGAAACGTGCGAAAGCGGTGAATGGGTGGCATTACAAACAAAAGCAATTCGCTTTTGCATACATGGCGTAGAAAATACCCGACTCATCCCAAACATATATGAAAACATCTGATTTCCAAGCGTTCCCCAATTTCCGGGCATTATTTCCTGCACTTAGGCAGCACAAATACACGAGCGACTTCGCGTTTCCAAAACTTGGCCTCGGGCGACGCGACGGTACGCGACATACACAGAGACGGACGCAACAGGCACTCAAGACAAATGCGTGGGTGCAATGCCTTTTTTCAGTCCTTTAGAAGACGTAATTTTCGAATTACAAGTTTCTGATATGTTCGTCGTTCGCGCGTTCTGCCGGCGCCAGCAGCACACCCCATGTTATCACTCTTGGCAATCGCCCATCGCGTTTTCAACAGGCGTGAGTACCGAAAGAAAGTATATGTTGTTGCGGAGCCACAAAAAACGCCACAGACTTGTCCCTCTAAGATTCATTACACGCCAAACTAACTTTATCACCACGGCCGAGCTGCTTATCGCTAACTGCGTCACAGCGCGCTGTGCGGCCAGCGTGCCTCAAAAGTACCCCAGAAAGTAACGAAATTACTTTTCAGTAATGTCTGGCGTCAGAGAAAGCGGCACAAACTTCTCCTAGCAAGATGCACTAGACTACACACCACGGCTGAGTTCTCGCTAACTGCGACATGGCGCCCTGTGCGGCCAGTGTGGCTCAAAAACCGAAATAAATTACAATAGTCCCCTAGGAAGCGTCGGAAACATGCCTCAGCACGATTCATTTACTCAAATTAACTGCGCCAGGATGGCCGAGCTGTTTTTCGCTAACTGCGTCTTAAGGCTCGGTCCCGTGCCGTAAGCCTAATTGCGTCGTAGACAATGAAACAAGATTTCTCACCTTGCCGTAGTCCAATAGTGCAGTGGTGTCTTGTCCCAGTGCAGACTGAACGCAAGAATACGCCGAGAGCCCAATAAACCAGGTTACATTTAAAAAAGAAAAAAAGAATGAGACAGACGGGTCGCCGCGCGCGAGCGCTCAAACGCGCGCGCAGCCATCCTCGCTGGCTTCGGGGGAGTGTCTGGTGGATGACGCATGTAACTGGCGCGTCGTCGACCTGTGGCTAGGTAAGGCAAGGAAAATAAGTCGCAAAGCTCAAGTTCATTTATACGCAAAACGTTTTAGTTTTCGCGGCAAAGAATTTTAAAAATAAATCAATGTCTGGTAACTTAAGTTCATTTTCTTTTTTTTCGATGCTCGCGGCAGCTAACGTTCGGTGTCAAAAGTATAGCGTGACGTATGACGACGTGTTTCCTGTTGCCAGTTTTTGCCGAGTGTCCCCTCTTGTTGAATTTCTTTCTCTATGCTGTGCCCACAAAAGCAAGCTGCACTCAAAGCACAACGATAGCGGCGAACACAGTCGGCGATCGTCGAAAATCTGATCTGCGGTGAAACGCGCCGGCTTTTATACATGAGTCATTCAATGTTCCAGAATAATCCCTGGTACCCGAAGCATAGAGAAAGGAATTCAACAAGAGGGGACACTCCCATAGGGCCCAGCGGCCGAATTGACTGCAGCGTGCCAAGCGGTCGGTGTCGATCACGTACATCACTTCCGGTTTCGGTTTTGGGCGCGCGTATTTTGAACGCAAGCTAGCACGCCGGCTGCGACCCCCCCCCCCTTTCCTTTTATTTTTTTTTTTTTGCTCTGCGTGCAGAATCGGTTTATTATTTAGTAAAAATGATTGCGAACGATCTCGTAAAGTCCCATCAAATCTGTGCCACGTGCAATTTCACAAAGTCGACGCAAGACCTTTTGTGCAATGAGGAAATGTTTATTTTGCTCTATATAAAAGCTCGTTCCGCGCTTTTTGTGCGTTCATCCAACGTTGACACCAGCAGGTAAGGCAGTAGTTCCTGTACGAAGCTCCACCGGACGGCACCAGCTGAAAAAAAAAGTAAATTACAAGCATGTTACATTTGCAAGCACGTAACAGCATGTTACAAGCATGAGTCATTTTGGTATTTGGATATAGGAATACTGCGTGTAGAGGCGAAACGTGCGAAACCGGTGAATGGGCGGCATTACAAACAAAAGCAATTCGCTTTTACATACATGGCGTAGAAAATACCTGACTAATCCCAAACATTATGAAAACATCTGATTTCCAAGCGTTCCCCCCTTTCCGGGCATTATTTCCTGCACTTTGGCACCACAAATACACGGGCGACTTCGCGTTTTCAAAACTTGGCCTCAGGTTATGCGACGCTACGTGACATACACAGAGACGGACGCAACAGGCACTCAAGACAAATGCGTGGGTGCAAAGCCTGTTTTCAGTCCTTTAGAAGACGGAATTTTCGAATTACAAGTGTGATATGTTCCTCGGCGTTATCTTTCGCGCGTTCTGCCGGCGCCAGCAGCACACTCCCATGTTATCACTCTTGGCAATCGCCCATCGCGTTTTCAACAGGCGTGAGTACCGAAAGAAGGTATATGTTGTTGCGGGGCCACAAAAAACGTCACAAACTTGACCCTCTATAAGATTCATTACACGCCAAACTAACTTTATCACCACGGCCGAGCTGCTTATCGCTAACTGCGTCACAGCGCGCTGTGCGGCCAGCGTGCCTCAAAAGTACCCCAGAAAGTAACGAAATTACTCTTCAGTAATGTCTGGCGCCAGAGAAAGCGGCACAAACTTCTCCTAGTAAGATGCACTACACTGCGCACTACGACCGAGTTGGTTCTCGCTAACTGCGTCACAGCACGCTGCGCGGCCAGTGTGCCTCAACAGAACCAAAATAAGTTACAATAATCCCCTAGGAAGCTTCGGAAACATGTCCCAGCACGATTCATTAACTCAAATTAACTGCGCCAGGACGGCCGAGCTGTTTTTCGCTAACTGCGTCTTAAGTCTCAGTCCCGTGCCGTAAGCCTGAATGCGTCGTAGACTGTGAAACCAAATTTCTCACCTTGGCGTAATCCAATAGTGCAGTGGTGTCTTGTCCCAGTGCAAAAGGAACGTAAGCATACGCCGGGAGCCCACGAAACCAGGCTACTTTACAAAAAAAGGGGACAGATGGGTCGCCGCGGGCGAGCGCTCAAACGCGCGCGCGGCCGCACTCGCTGGCTTCGGGGGATTGTCTGACGGATGACGCATGTATCTGGCGCGTCATTGACCTGTGGCTAGGTAAGGCTAGGAAAATAAGTCGCAAAGCTTAAGTTCATTTATACGCAAAACGTTTTAGTTTTCGCGGCAAAGAATTTAAAAAATAAATCAACGCCTGTTAACTTAAGTTCACTTTCTTTTTTTTCGATGCTCGCGGCAGCTAACGTTCGGTGTCAAAAGTACAGCGTGACGTATGGTGACGTGTTTCCTGTTGCCAGTTTTTGCCGAGTGTCCCCTCTTGTTGAATTTCTTTCTCTATGCCCGAAGTGTCTTCCAGAAAGTTCTAGACAACTCGCGTCGGTGAAAACAGGCAACGGAAAGAAGCATCGATAACGTCCTAGAATCTTCCGATACAGGCGCGTCCTGCGCCGAGCGATAACGTTTAACATATGTTAGCCGGTGGAAGGTGGCCACCGGTGAAAGATAAACATGTAGACGTGTCAGTATAATTTGACATTGGAATAGCAGTGTGTGATTTCGTCAGTAATACTGTGATTCTGATCACTAACGCAAGGCGAAGCCAAGCTTACTAAAGCTCACTAAAAGCTTGCAGTTGACGTGATCGCGACAAGGTATTGCTTACACCTTTATATTTATATAGTCCGTATAGTCACATTCGACTGCCTTGCAGTGTTCGCCCCAGTGAAAAATTTGTGCTTCGAGCGTCGCAATGTCCCAAAATCAGAGGAAGCATTATAGGCAGTACCTGCAGCCGGACTCGAACGTTCAAGTGCCACAGCAAACTCTAGAGTACATGCTGAAAAGGCCAAGGTCATCCACTGCTGCAAGTCAGGTACGTGTCATTATTGCAAGTTTCAGTATTTCATACTGCGAATAACAAAATGCAGTTACGAGTCTTACTGCTTGAGAGGCAAACTATGACGTGTCAAAGCCGCCGGTGTGCTTCCCGAGCCAAGAAACGCGTAGTCTTGAGTGCTGCCTTGCGTATCGATCGGTCACGACGCGGGGAAAGTGGGAATTGTTTCGTGCTAGCACTCGATCGTGACGCGCACGTTTCTTCCGAGTGCAGTTACAACCAACGTTGCTTGCAACCAAGGATCACGAGGGTAGCAATGTGGGCTTGTTGGTAACGTATTTGGAGGGTTTATGCTAGCGCGATTTATTTTAGAAGTTAGCGCCATGGGCGTGTGTGTCCCTGTCTGTCTTCTTTTGTCCAGTCTTTTAAATCGCGCTACCATAAACCCTCCAAGATGCATCCAAGGAGGTTTGGTTACTACGTGCCTCGATCAGGTCACGGTTACCGCCGCGCAATACTTTAGCAATCACAGTTTTCTTGCAGAGCGAAGTCCAAGAGATGTCCTAATTGTGTAGCTACTGTAATGTTTCGAAATTTCCAATTTCCAAGCCTCCAAATTTGGTCAAAATTTTTTAATCAGTTATTACTGGTATAAAATTATTATGCAATTTTACTGACTGACTTGTTTGGAGCCAGTGTAATTATTTGGGACAGTCAAACATGAACATCCTTGAACATTCGATAATGGTATTTGAATTTTATCAATTGATTCATACACATCTTAATGTGCTGTGCTGCATGTGGTAAATGTTTAATGCAACTACTGGCAGCATCTTTTTTCTTTTACTTGTTCTCATGCAGTATTAGGCGTCTGTAAAATCTTGCAATAGATTTTTATGAGGTGAAGCATGTACACACATTGTGGCACTTGTATTTCAATGATCCAGTGAAAGACTTGTTCATTAAGGAGCGTTGTTGTTCACTGTGAGCGGGAGAAACTGCGTGCAGAGTTCACCACTTGGTCACATGGATACTGCATCTGCATGGTTGATTTTTTTACACATGGAACAATAGCTGGCTACATATGGGCAGTCAGGTTGATTCATTTCCCCTTGGCGTCTGTGTTTGTTGTTGCAGTGCAGGAAGGGTGTGATAATGCTTGTGGAACTAAGTGACATAGTCAGCAAGGGAGATTCTACAAAAATGCAATACTTGGTTACGTTGGCAGCACTTCTCGACATGTCAGAGGCTGTCCGCATTACAACTGGTGCCTGCAGTAATGCTGAGGGTCTCACTGTTTTTTTTCATCTGGGCCTCTGTAGTCTGTATCAACTGTGCTGCTGTTACTGAAATGTCATCTGAAGAGGCGTTATGTCTTTCTTGAGCCTTTTTAACATTGATCCAAAATGATGAAGAGCTCTGTTTGGGAGTTTTACCACTTGGTAATGCTGTGACCAATTGGCCACCTTCTCTGAGAGCTAGTGCTTCAATTGCACACCCTCTCTTCCATTATGTAGCACAGACTCTGACACATAGCACATCATTTGTTTCTCATTTGCGTCAGACTGGAAAGCTGGGTCTGGCTTGATACAAGCACATTTATTCATTAGTATATAAAACGTCGTTTAAGAACCATGCACGCATTGCAAGAGAAGTTGGTCTGCATTACGTCAATTGCTTCATACTGCTGCTAAACTTGGCAGAATAGCACTTCACTAGCTGTCAGGCGAAATACATTTCCAGTTCTTCAACATTGCCTTATCAAAAAAAGAATGAGGGTGGCCCGAGTTGCGTACTTGAGGTGTTTGGACAGCTTCTTAGATGATTTGTGTGACAGCAAGGATGTGCAGTTAGCAGGACTTATGATAGATTTAGCATGCTGTTGGTGATACTTTGTTGACTTGACAAGGTTGGTTCAGGATTTATAAGCTGTACTCTGGAATAAAAAGCAATATCAGCAAACATACAGGGTAAATCAGTTCACTCACCTAATATTGATGAACCAAAACAAAGATAACTGCAGAAACATGTGTTCTGTTCAATACTGTACAGTCCTATGAAGGTCACTTTGTAGTTGTGCATCTTCTGACTGTAAAGCTGGTAGGTGCTCTGGTAGTTGGGTCCTGCATAAATGCAACACTTGCATCTCTGCAGTGTCCTAGGATTATTGATTAGGTATTACTAGTAGCAGTGGGTCTAAATGTGA
Organism: Dermacentor silvarum; assembly: GCF_013339745.2. Lineage (NCBI taxonomy): Eukaryota > Metazoa > Arthropoda > Arachnida > Ixodida > Ixodidae > Dermacentor > Dermacentor silvarum. Next base: position 366,875,405 of record NC_051154.1, read on the forward strand.
TGTAAAATGGTGGGATCTTTGTTTGGATGATGAAGACACCACAAAGGAAGGACGTGCCATAAAATTAATTGAATCATTCACGTGTAACAGCAACGATCTTAGAACAATGCAACGTACAGGATCGACCATTGTAAGAGGGAACAAGCGAGCATGTGGCCAATGCTCCATGTGGTGCTATCTGCTGGTGCCTGGCACTGGCTTGGTGCAGAAAGCTACTGGCGCTCTCTGCTTCGTGTGTCGTCTGCTACTACCAAGCACTGGGCGGTGCAGTTGCAGACAATGCATCGAGCGTACTGCCTCAGCCGCACTCTGTTCCAATATTGAGTGGGCGCCATCAGATGGCACTTTGCAGAACAGCCACATGCGTGCGCGTTCCTTCTAATAGTGGTACCTAAGCTGACCTACGTCCTTGTGCCAACACTGCTTCTATGTACAAGGCAGGGTATTTGCAAAAGGACACAGCCGGAGGTGGCTAATGGCAGAATAATAGCCGACTTTCTAGGGAGCACATTTTATCAGGGTCCTGTTGATTACCCGAAACAGAGTTGGTAAACCTGCACCTTCCTACGGGGGACATACACTGTCGCACCCATAATTCAATTCAATATATAAATAGAGCAGCAAAGTCTTTTTTGCGCTACATCTTAATCGGTGAACTGGCTTTGCGCAAGAGTGGTAATCTGACCCTTGCCTTCCTATGCCCTATGTATGTTTCTTGTAATTGTGACACTTGTTTTGTCGTTGGTATCTCTAGAAGATAAAATTTCTTATTTGTTTGCTCTTTCAGATGAACCTGCGAAACCTGAACAGCCCTTCCACGAATGTCAATAGTGATGAATCGAGCGAAAATGAAGCTGATAATCCTAGGCACATCAACTCTAACCTTGCTTCAGAAATGTATGCTTGTGCAAGCATGAGTGCACATGTCAGCGACGTAGAAGACACTAACCAAACTGCAAGTGAAATAGGCACTGTGTATGAAGATACAGTGAACTTCAGTTGCGACGAATTGAGTTCTGCCTTTGAGTTCAGTGATGATGGTTCGGAAGTGGATGGATGAAGGGTACAAGGGTGATGCAGACAGTGCACCAGAGAATGGTGCTGAAGAAAGTGAGCATGCAGCCCTTGAAGATGATGACTTGACATGTAATTCACAAAGCTCTCGGAGGAGTACCTTCCAAACCAGAAAACAAGGGCACAGGCTATGCTGCTCATGCTGGCATATGTTGCTATTTCAGGTCTTACGTGGGCACAACTACAAGGACTTCTCACTATAATAAATGCTCTCTTTGGGGAGAAAGTTGTGCCATGCACTACATATGCTGTGAGGAGGCTGTGGAAAAACAGAAAAGCATTGAGGATCCATTTATACTGCCAGACCTTTCATCAATATCTGGGAAGATACAATGATGCCAAAGACGAAGCCACCATTAATTGTGCTTCTTGAGGCAGTGAGAAGAAGCTGCAACATTTAATTATTACTGCAAGTTTTTTATGATATTTAACATTAAGCAGCAGCTTATGGTACTGCTAAAACAGGTTGGCAGTACCTTGCTTTCTAATTTGCAGAAGATGGCATCTGCTCCTCATGTGTCAGGTGTTTTTGCTGACTTCACGGGTTGAATTCTCTACCGCAGTGTTAGAAAGCAGATGAACATGACATGGAGCGACATCACTTTGACCATGAACACAGAGGAGCACCTGTGTTCGATGCGAGCAAAAACTTCATTAGCCAATTCAAGTGATGATTAATGAACTTCCAGTTTTAACTCTGTGGCAAAATGTGCTAGCTTCAGGTGTGTGATATTCAAATGTTCTCCCTGAAGCAGTTTGTCGAAGAGATCAACAGCGTTGGAAAGCTGGTGTGGTCACACACTGGAAGAACTGTTGAGTCAGCAGTGCACATTGTTGTCTGTTGTGTTGACTCCCCAGCAAGAGCAGCTATCCTAAACAGGAAGCAGTATAATGGGTACTTTGGATGCAGCTGGTGCTTGGAGCAAGGTATGACTATAGATGGTGAGCTCAGTTAAACAGCATTTTGCCATTAATTGTAATGGCTATTGTCTATGATAGAAGGAATGTGGGCTCTTTGCTTATGCACGCTGGTATTCTTTGAATGTGATGTGCACACACTAAAGCACAGGCTGTGAAAAAAGCTTTGTCTCATGTTTCTCTGATCCGTGTTTTAGTGTATGCGCTGCGGATTTGAAGAATACCAAATAGCTTGTCAAACCTATTTACTACATTTTACATACACAGGAAAGTTCGTAGTGATTGACAATTAAACTATCCACTTACTTCTTTTTGTTTTAATTGTTTGGTGCATCAGCAGCTCTGGTTGACCATGCCTGATGTATTTTTATATTGACTGCATACTTTCCACACTATTTCATGATGCAATTATGTCATCAGTTTCAGTGGCCTGCCGATTAATTGTTTTGACATTTGTTGCAAATCTGACAAAACGTGTAATACTTTCACGATATCGTGTTTGGAGTTGGCAGACAGCAGCCTATGATCGTAGTTAAGTGGTGTGCCTGGATGTAACGACACAGATTTGTGCAGAAAGTGCCCCTAGCTAGGAGATGATACTGTAGAAGAAGCGCAGAATTAGCTTTTGCACTTTCCAGTTTGGCCGACTGCTGTATTTCCCAATCTAGGAAACAGCAATACAAAGCTGAAAACGAGCAAAACTATTTGAAGCACTATTAATTGTGGCAGTTTAGCTCACGCGCATCACTATTTAGTGTAATTTTTTTACCGCTGAAAAACTTGCAAGAAGAGTTTCTGCTGTATGGTGGGATGGAAAAAAATAGAAACAGTGATTTTAGTGTCGTCATGAGGTGAGTGATGTTTCTCATCCAGGGCCAGTAGCATAAAGACGTATGAATTTAGGGTAAAGTACACACAGCAGCTGCATTCCACAAACTTGTTTTCCATTCTTCTTGGAATTTGCCAGTTTGCATTTTTTACCATTTAGACGTGTGGTTTCTAAGTACCATTTGGCCCAAGGCACAGAAGCTGACCTGTTAGTTATTCGTCTAACAGAAACTGCATGGCAATGCCGCTACAGTCCTTACGCAAAATGCGTGCACCATATTAAAGGACTGCACCCGTCACAAAACTGAAAGAACCTGACTAGGACCATCCAAGACGTGCGGTACTCGTGAACCATGCGAAGTAACCTTAACAACACCACTTGCACTGGAGTGATTGTGTTTGTTGAAAATTGAAATTATTTTAATCAATGCTCACGGGCCACTCGAAACATTACAGTGCACTAATGTTGACATTGCCATTCACACCTCAATTAAGTGTAGTTCAGGATGTCGTGCAACTGTAAGTTTCAAAGAAACTTGTCAGAATTACAAATCGAAAAAAACAGCAAGCGTTCACTTCCTTGCATAAAAATGCATAATGTAGTTAAATCAATCATATTTCACTTCAACGGTAGCTATATCTCTAAAAGACCTGGAAAAATCGGCTGTCATAAAATACTGCTCATGCTGGTTGTTTTGTGGCATAGATGCACAAGAAAAAATACTTGTCCTTCGTTTCTAGCTGGTATCTGAAATTTCTCTTTCGTAGCCCTCTTTGTCGCGGTAAAAGATGAACCCGGGGAATGTTAGGAATATTTTGCATGGCTCATGCAAAACTGCAGGTCTTGGACGGTCCTAGGCAGGTTCTTTCTCTTTGCGGTGGGTGCAGTCTTGCAACATGGCGCCTTTTCCCCACTTGTGCTGTGCCGTCGAGAGATGCCATCAATTTTGCATGAGGGCCATCTGTGAAGTGTTTGACTACTGGAAGTGTTTTAAAATCTTGTATATTTTCACTGCAGTGTCCATCTGAACATTCTAAAGGCAGATATCATTCTGATGTTTATTACAATTGATGCTTTGCCTGCAGGCACAATGAAGTACCCTTTCAACAGCCAGAATGCACCTGACAGGACTTACAGTGGTGGGCTCAAAGGAATGGTTCAAACAGCTCAGTTTAAGGAACCTGTTTGTGGCATCAAGGGACCATCAATGCTTATCAAGTTGCAAGGTCTTGACCTTGGTTGGGGGCTGCCACCTGACTATATGCATTGTGTTTGGGAAGGCATTACAAGGAAAGTGACTGAATTTCGGCTATCATGTACTGGTTCTTCGTGGTACATAGGCAGGCACTTGAAGCTTAATAGCGGTTGCAAGATTACGTTCAGTAAGGCGACCCATAATTTTGTCAAGGTCGGGACGGCTCTTGTCACATCGGTCATATTGGAATGCTGCTGAATGGCGCTCTCGGCTTTTATTTTAGTATTGTCTGTCATGATGCATACTTCCTCGAGCACACGTTGCAAATTATTGCTACTTACACAAGCAGTATGTTTTTTGTTGAAAGATATTGTCACAGAAGCTGAAATCTGTACCGCTGAAAAATTGCTCTTAGCATTTGCTCAGCAGACTGCAAAGTTGCACGGAGAAAGTGCTATGACATTTAAAATGCATCATTTGTTGCATCTTTCAAAGTCAGCACGGATGTTTGGCCCTCTTTGGGGTTCCTCAACATTTCCATTTGAAGATGGTATTGGTAAGGCACTCCAGCTTGTAACAGCTGCCAAGCATGTGCCTGTTCAAATTGCTGAACGGTGCTTCATGCGCCAGGCCTACCGGACTGCTTCAGCACAAGTGGAACTTTCGTCTTGTCTGTTGTCTGCAAAGAAAGAGCTGGAGTACACGTTTAAGAGGTGCTTTCAAACATGTGCTCTTGGACAAGCACGGCCAATTCATGATATTCCACAAAATGTGAAAAGGCTTTTCGTATCACGATTGGGTACCCTCCCACAAATGTGCAAGTATTTGAGGTGCCAGGTTGGCTCGATTGTCTTCACAGTTATGAGTACTCTGTTCCAAGAAAAACGTGCTCTTCCTATGTAAAAATGTCCGATGGCATGTACTTAGCCATTTATGTTGTTCCGGGCACTATGTACTTTCACTGCCAGCAGCTGCTCACTGCACCCTGTGCATTTGATGTGCCGCCGTCATCCGGCTCCATTTGAGAACCACGTCTTCTATTGTGTTGGCGATATAACATTGCAGTGTGTTTTCTAAATGTTGGTAAGGTATCATATTTGTGTGAGTTACCTAATAAGGTGGAAAATAACTAATCGATATTTTAATGTTTATTTCATATTTCAAAATTTCAGGTACAATTGACCCTGGAAAGTGAGTTATAGAGTCAATATTAAGGTAGAGTAGTTGTATTTATGAATTCCGAATTGTGTCATCCGTCGAACTGTAGCAGGCTGCTACAATTTAACCGTATGTACTTTCTACAAAATATAGGCTTGTAACTGAAAAATTATGATCCATTTTTCCGGGGGAACTGCTTTATGTCTGAGCGAAGTGCACGGCTATCACCAAAAGTGTTGCAGTGGACTGAAGCTCAAATTCATTCATCAAGTCACAAAGACTAATGCATCAGTTGATCTAATTTTGTTGTTGAGCGCATGAGAGGTGCTCAACTGAAGCTTGGACTTTTTATTTTTTAGGATTATGAAACATGTTTACGTCCATGGAAGTGATCTCATTTTTCAAGGTAATCCCTTTTCATTTTGGCATTACAAAGATGCCAGCAGCGTAGAAAGATTTCTTTTATGTTGCAGCCATGCATGGACAGCCTACTGTATTTCGTTATCCTAGTGGCCCAACGAAATGAGCCTTGGAGTGAAGTTGGGCTTTTATAGCAGATGCGGCAGCACCTCTCATCCAAGATTATTTGTAAAGTGCCCATTGTGTGGTGCACTGTATGTGCACACATATTTTCTTGGATGAAGAGAACCCCCATGGTATTTAAGCATGGCCGTTTCTTCCTAAGTGCGCTGTGTACACGTTGGAGAACCTCACAGTTGTACTTGCTCACTACTAGTGTACTTGCTCAGCTATAGTTTCACTACTAGGGAGGAAATCAAAATGATGCTGCATCTATCTGCGCAAAAACCCATGACCATGAGTTCACCTGCCGACTGAGTTGCTCGAAACTTCTTGTGTTAGGAAGCTTCGATATGTGTTCATTGTTTAGGCAAGTGTAACTTTTATAAATGATTCACCCACATCTTGTCATAGGTGATGACCTGGCAAAGAAACCTGTCACAAAACCTTTCCTGTCACAGCATTCTTGAAGCTTTATGCTAGTTTGCAGTCTACTGTGCCAATCAAAGACTGCCAGTTGTCTTGAAATCCAGTGTGCACTGACATTGCGGAACATCAGGTGTTTGTGAATGATAGTATTCAGTGTCCCTTAAGAGAGATACAACTGTTCCGCATTGAAGCATCAGTTGGCGGTTTTCAAGGATTTGACACTTCACTTCACAGATGCTCACAGGATTCTTGGAACTTGACTTGGGCTGGGGTCGCTTCCCGTTTCTGCTGCACTGGTGAAGCTTCCTCCAGCTGAGGAGCAGTGGTGCGTTGCTTGTACACACTTCCCTCCCTTCTCGGATGGAGTCGCCTTAGTGATTTCGAGGGCGTCATTCCCGCTGTGGTCATGGCGCTGCAGTCGTGTTCCGCTCTGTATCCACAATTGCAGGATAAGGGACAGTACCGATGTCTAGCTCGGTCACTTGGGTTCCAGCTTCCTGAGAGGCTCCAGTGTTCCTCAGTGGCTTCCAATGGCGTGGCGTTATCTGCTCGTATCCCAAATGTACATGGGAGTGGCACTCTGCTCATGGTTAGCGTACAGCTGTTATTCTATATCTCTGAATCTTCTGTATTGTCTCAAAGTGCTGGGCTTGATGTGATCTCAATGTTGTCGTACTAACCTGTTAGGACCTTTAATGAGCCGCAATATGTGCCCTAGCTTTCTCAAAGCTGTTCCCTCCGTCCAGATAAGGTTCCCTCCGAAGTTTCAAAAGAAAACTGCTTGTCCGACAGTGAGTGCTCTCTACACTGTGTCCCTGTGGCAGTGTGTATGGGTTTTGTTCTTGCTTGGGCTGAATATGCAGCTGGAATTTTACCGCGGTGTTAAAGGGTTAAGTGGCCTTAGCTCTTGCTTTATGTCTACTGGTTGTTCTACGCATTGGTTGCTAACTACGTGCCACTTCTGCTCTCAGCCTTGGCAAAGACAGCACACCTTTGTTGCATTGGTGGACAAAAGCAGCTGCTTCAAACAAAATTCAAGATGCCTTTTGTCAGTTTTGCTGCTGTTTTGGTATGAAAGTTTAATAGGCCATGACTGGATGCTGTGTATATGACAGTGAGGGAGAATATTAAAAATAAATATTAAGAAAATATTACTGCTTCATTCTTGTAACATGCATTTGTGAGCATCGACTTGCTTAGAGCATGCATGGCAGAAAACCAAGATGGTTGACTCCTATTAGAAGCGTTTGTAGTGTTAGAAGGGGGACTGTAGCAGCGATCCAAGTTCACTTCTGTTAGTTATTTTAATGTTCGCTTGCTGTATACTACGCATTCTTTTCGGTTTGTTTTTTCATGGTGCCGTCAACTGTGTCTTGCACACTAGCACAAAGGGAACATGGTTGTAATACTAAGTCATGCAAGTCTTAGCACTGTGCTTCACTTGGTGGCTATTGTGCACAGTGCTAGGAAAGGACATTGTCATTTTGCAAGCACTTTTTTCCTATGCATTCACTTTTGTGCAATGTGGTCAAACTTTTTCATGTCTGTAATGAATGAGTAACATGCATGGCATAAATCTATGCTGTTCCAGCAGCCAACATTTGCGCAGCTGCTTCTACATGTTGCAGTCTTGTACTTTGAGACCCTGGTGTAATTAGCCTATGATGCAACAATAAAGTGATTGATTGATTGTTCGATAAAAAAGGAAATTCAATTTGTATTCATTCTTACAAGAGGGGGAATATCCATACACAAAAAGATATGTGTAAAATAGCTTGAATGCGCTGCCACCGTACACGCAGACTTGGCACAACAGCTACGCACGAAGTCAAAGTAAAGCCCCTATATATAAAAGGTAGCGTTACGCTTTGAAGAATGCCGCCGCCTCTTCGCACACCCTGTCCGAGGCCGGCGCCGCGTCGGTATTGGCCTAATGGCATCACGTGGACCGTCGCGCCGCCGGGCGCTGGCTGCGTTTATGATCATGCTCCATCGCCATTTTCCCCCGAGAAGCGTCTACCGACTGGCGAGGAGCACGACGATAGTGGCGAACACAGTCGGCGATCGTCGAATCTGATCAGCGGCGAAAGATAAACAAGTGCACATGTTTCAAGCGGTGTAGGCGGCGCAACGGTCGAAAAAGGAGCGCGAAAGAGAGGAGAAACCAGGAGGAGAGTAGGCGGAGGAGGAGAGTGTCGCTACTTTTTATATATAGGGGATTTAATATATATAGGGGCTTTAAGTCAAAGTTGAGCATAATACAATCTCCTGCGGTGATCGACTTGCACCGAACGAAACATTGATACGCTTCCGATAACATCGAGCGCGCCTACGATCAGCTGTTTTATCTGAGCGCTTGCTGTCCGCCCCGCTCAGACCGGCATATGCTAGCAAATGCCACACAACCGCTTAGCGAGAACGATATAATTGCGCTTGCGCACGACGCTCATAACGGCAGCAGAACGAAGACCGCATCCCTCGCTCCGCTACAAAGCCGACTGAGCGGAGCGTGATAGCATAGAGAAAGGAATTCAACAAGAGGGGACACTCCCATAGGGCCCAGCGGCCGAATTGACTGCAGCGTGCCAAGCGGTCGGTGTCGATCACATGCATCACTTCCGGTTTCGGTTTTGGGCGCGCGTATCTTGAACGCAAGCTAGCACGCCGGCTGCGCCCCCCCCCCCCTTTTTTTTATCTTCGTGCAGAATCGGTTTACTATTTAGTAAAAATGATTGCGAACGATCTCGTAAAGTCCCATCGAATCTGTGCCACGTGCAATTTCACAAAGTAGACGCAAGACCTTTTGTGCAATGAGGAAATATTTATTTTGCTCTATATAAAAGCTCGTTCCGCGCTTTTTGTGCGTTCATCCAACGTTGTGACACCGGCAGGTAAGGCAGTAGTTCCTGTATGAAGCTCCACCGGACGGTACTAGCTGAAAAAAAAAGTTAATTACAAGCATGTTACATTTGCAAGCACATAAAGCATGTTACAAGCATGAGTCATTTTGGTATTTAGACTTAGGAATACTGCGAGGCGAAACGTGCGAAAGCGGTGAATTGGCGGCATTACAAACAAAAGCAATTCGCTTTTACATACATGGCGTAGAAAATACCCGACTCATCCCAAACATATATGAAAACATCTGATTTCCAAGCGTTCCCCAATTTCCGGCCATTATTTCCTGCACTTAGGCAGCACAAATACACGAGCGACTTCGCGTTTCCAAAACTTGGCCTCGGGCGACGCGACGGTACGCGACATACACAGAGACGGACGCAACAGGCACTCAAGACAAATGCGTGGGTGCAATGCCTTTTTTCAGTCCTTTAGAAGACGTAATTTTCGAATTACAAGTTTCTGATATGTTCGTCGTTCGCGCGTTCTGCCGGCGCCAGCAGCACACCCCATGTTATCACTCTTGGCAATCGCCCATCGCGTTTTCAACAGGCGTGAGTACCGAAAGAAAGTATATGTTGTTGTGGAGCAACAAAAAACGTCACAGACTTGTCCCTCTAAGATTCATTACACGCCAAACTAACTTTATCACCACGGCCGAGCTGCTTATCGCTAACTGCGTCACAGCGCGCTGTGCGGCCAGCGTGCCTCAAAAGTACCCCAGAAAGTAACGAAATTACTTTTCAGTAATGTCTGGCGTCAGAGAAAGCGGCACAAACTTCTAGCAAGATGCACTAGACTACACACCACGGCTGAGTTCTCGCTAACTGCGACACGGCGCCCTGTGCGGCCAGTGTGGCTCAAAAACCGAAATAAGTTACAATAGTCCCCTAGGAAGCGTCGGAAACATGTCTCAGCACGATACATTTACTCAAATTAACTGCGCCAGGATGGCCGAGCTGTTTTTCGCTAACTGCGTCTTAAGTCTTGGTCCCGTGCCGTAAGCCTAATTGCGTCGTAGACTGTGAAACAAGATTTCTCACCTTGCCGTAGTCCAATAGTGCAGTGGTGTCTTGTCCCAGTGCAGAATGAACGCAAGAATACGCCGAGAGCCCAATAAACCAGGTTACATTTAAAAAAGAAAAAAAAAAAGAATGAGACAGACGGGTCGCCGCGCGCGAGCGCTCAAACGCGCGCGCAGCCATCCTCGCTGGCTTCGGGGGAGTGTCTGGCGGATGACTCATGTAACTGGCGCGTCCTTGACCTGTGGCTAGGTAAGGCAAGGAAAATAAGTCGCAAAGCTTAAGTTCATTTATACGCAAAACGTTTTAGTTTTCGCGGCAAAGAATTTAAAAAAATAAATGAATGCCTGTTAACTTAAGTTCACTTTCTTTTTTTTTCGATGCTCGTGGCAGCTAACGTTCGGTGTCAAAAGTATAACGTGACGTATGGTGACGTGTTTCCTGTTGCCAGTTTTTGCCGAGTGTCCCCTCTTGTTGAATTTCTTTCTCTATGGTGATAGCGTGTCTACTTGGCCTCTTCGTCGTTTTGCAACCGAGTTGATAGCGCGTCGCTCGCGTCTCGGCAAGAGGCGGTTATCAAATGCGAAATCTACGCAGTTCCCTGCAGTATCTCAGAGCATGAAATCTTAGCAGCGCGGAGCAAAGCAGCGCTCTTCTAAAGCTGTCTATAGTCTGTACAGGTGCTCGCATATAGTTGCCGCGCACGCAGCTTCAATCTTCTGAAATACGCCGGCATACAGGCCAACTGAGAAGGCAACTTTGGTCATGTGCGCATGCACCCGTAGACTCCCTCTTGCCTTCACGCAGCTGACACACATGGACGACTGTTTTCAGCGTTTACAAATAATGCCGCAGCCACGCAGAAGAGAGAGGGCTTCCTTCGCAACTCATCGCGACGTCTCCCCTTCTTCATTGATGGCTCACCATACCAATCTACTTTCATCGATCTTTCATGAAGATACACTTTATCGAATACCTGTGGTTTGGTGTCGCCTCGTGCCTTCATAAATGCGTGCATTAGCTAACATGCGTCGCCGCCACGACGCGTGTCGCAGTGCCGATCTAATTGCGGGCGCCATATTGGCGCTCCGTCGTTAGTGTCGATCTGCTAGTCAATCGTGCACACAACATTGCTGTCGGTGTCGGAAATCAGCAAACAGGAATTCTGTCGTTGCAGACAGCATTGCTGTCGGTGTCGGAAGGCTGCAAACAGACATGCTGTCGTTGCAAACAGCATTGCCGTCGGTGTGGGAAGGCAGTAAACAGGAATTCTATCGTTGCAAACAAGAATCTTGTCGTTGCCGACAAGAATGCTGTCGTTCCGACAAGAACGCTTTGACGGTTTTTTTGACTGGGTTATTAAACATCAAATGCTTTTAGCACGGCTACGTCAGCTGGTATACCCATTCGCGACTCCAGCAATTCATGCGACACCTAGCGGCGAGCGCCGGAAACCTCGAACGGAGGTCGGAGCCTTCGCACTGCGATCGGGAGAGTTTCTGGTACGATGGAGCCACCATTTACGAAACTCCGCACGGCCGTGGAATTATGCTGCGTTTTGCAGTTTTGCGGCGCCGAAGAGCCACATGGATTGCGAATCTTATCATAAGCTGCGACAACGGCAATTGTTGTGTTCTCAACATCTTGCTCGAGAAAGTTCTCTTTTTTTCAGGCAAGGATCGGTTTGTTGTTTGTGTGAAGAGAACGCGATCCTGTTGCTTGTTCTACGTTTGCAGGTAAAGCGCTACAGTGAACTTCAGGAAGTTTGCGTTGACGTTGTTACTGCCATCGTGTTAACGTTCAGCGTATGCGTGCTGTAACAAGCAGTTTCATGTGATAGCCGGCGTGGTAATGCAGTTTATGATGTGAATGTCGCCGCGGTACTCAATCTTTCCTTGATTAAAGCTGTTATATCGGATACATGCGGCGCACAACGTGACACTACCTCGTAACTTACATCAGCGAAAATCTACATTGGAGTTTCAGGTACTCCCGGGTAACGTCGGTAAATCGTTCTATGTAAGCAGAACATGTACGCGCCAGCGTGCAAAATAACAATGGGGTGGCATAGCGGTACGCCTTCCTTGCGACCTGGACACGCTACCCGTGTAACTAGTGCAAATTAGTAGGCGCTCATTTCACTGTAGCAATACAGCAACTGTATCTGTTATCAGTGTATGAAGGAAATTGGCAGTTCAGAGGCGAACACGGTTTTGGGCACCTAAACTGCAGGATACGTAAATTATAGAATATCATAGAAATTTATTTAGATTCATAATGCAGTAGCTTAGTTAACATTACATTGCACATAAACATTTGTTTTATTTCATTAGTTTACACAGCAGCCATAAATGAGACGTTCGTAGACAGCGGGAAGTAACCAGTCATGGTAAGGCCACGCAGCACAAGCCATACCTGTACATGGTGTGCAAATGTGTTTTTATTGTAGCAAGCAGATCTTTCGGTTTCTTATTTATCGTTTTGCTCTCTACGAGAGAAACAATGCGCGAGCTACTGCAATAACTACAGCTAAGCGAAGCAGCAGTCACGTTGCGCAAATATTGAATGTAAAATAGATAACAGGAGCGCAAAAGTAGCGGGAAAGGTTCGCCACAGATTCGTAGTGCATGCTCGCGATAAAGTGCAAAGATTGATTTTAGGCTCGCTTGCTCTCTGGACTGAAAAGAGCGTGCAGAGTTTGCGCCTTCGCCGAACGAAAACGTGTTAATGCAACAACAATGAGAAAGTGTGCGCCGGCTGCGCATTTATCCGCATGCACAGCGGCAACAGCTGGTCGAGCAAGTCGGTGCGCTGCTGCGGGCCATGTTAAACGTGCCAAACTTAGCAGGTTGTAAGATTTAGGCAATCCTGGCGAGGCCAGCGTGACGTGTCCAACTTCGCCGGCCGCCGTCTCGCACGCTCGAAACACCGGACTATCTCTCCGCGCCTTAACAGTGAATCAAAGCAGCAGAAACGTGCTTGTACTTTTCCGACAATCCAACAGTGCACGAGTACTTCGGTTCCACGACCAATGGGTTCAAGAATACATTGGTGATTTTCATCAGAATCTTGCGCGGGTCCGCTGTCACGCCAGATGTTTGCACACACCGTGCGACCACTTCAGCCTCATTACCCGCTGTGCCTCTCTCAGATCGGCTAAAATGATTTGGGTCGGCGTAAGCGACTCGCTTTCCTTCCACAAAACAGCCCAAACCGGCATCACACTGCACGTAAATCATCAAGCTACAGTGTACTGTATATCAAACACAGTGGTTGCGGCCACACGGGTACAGTGGCTAGCTACTGCAACGCGGGGACCTCCGTATAACCGCCATGTTGCACTGTGTAGCCAGACGGGGTCAGTTTACGCAATGTCGCCTGCAGTTCATTTGAGTTGCGAATACCCACCAGGTAAATGGCAATTGCTTTACGAGCGCCAGTTTCTTCCCTGGTGTTTGATAGGCCATACTTCTCAGAAAAAAAATACAGAAAAGTTAAGCCTGCTGTATGGCAACGGTTTTGCTGACGTGCGAGGGGGAGACGGCCATCCCTCTTGCCTGCAATGCGCTCGACGAGTACGATTTTCACGGAAGATGCAAGATGAAACTTGGGCAAGTTTGTACGAAACTTGCGGCGGATTTCAACCCATTAGGAACCACACAGTCATGATCGCTTAATGCCAGGAATGACACCGACATTTGAAACACGCAGCACAGGGTTTGCGAAGAACAAGTCTAGCATTGAAGATGACGTGTTCCTTTACCACGTGGTTTCAGTCACGTGGTAAATACCAGCTCGTGAAGGGTGCGGTTTAAGCGAAACAGTTTAAGCGCAGACAAGCACTTTCTGCGCTTGTCGATGTCAGAAAGCGCTTGTCGGTGTTCTTGTCGTCCCGTTTTCGTTTGCGCTTTTAGGCCCGTATTCACAAACGGAATTTAAGTAGGGCGTCAATAAGTGCGGGAAAAGCACAAATATTAGGAAAGTTTTACCAGAGCATTTCAAAAACGACACTTAAGTATCACTTTCGAAAGTAACACTTTTCGGGTCAATTATGTCGTCTTGTGTCGAGGATACGTAAATAATTTACGTGTACGATTGGTTCAATCGTAAAAAAAATTTTGCAACAAAGTAATGCGCATATAAATGTTTCAGTACTTGCTGGCGCATTCTGCTGAGTAAAATACAAAGAACGGTTTGTTTTTAGCTCATTACTCAAACTCGTCTGGCGAGAAGTTCACATTCGTTCTTGCAGCCACTGCGGTTGTGTATCTCGCCATCCCGACCTTTTTTGGTTTTGCTACTGGAAACGTGGGGTGTTTCTGCGCAGCGAGTTTGTGTGTGTTGCATGTTTTCAGGCCGCGTGGACGATGGAAAAAGGAAAACAAACTTTTCCGAAAAAGAACGCGCCGTGCTCCTGGAGCTTGTTTCGCGCCATCGCAGCATGGTCGAGAGCAAGAAAATAGACGCTTTATCCGTCAGTCGAAAATGGAAATCGTGGAAAAAGATAGAGGACGAGTTAAGCTGCCGCCATAACGTGACGCCACGGACGTGGGGCCAACTAAAAAAGTGTTGGGAAAACCACAAAGACAAGTGGCGCAGGTGTAACGCACAAGACATACGCGAGCGGTTTTCTACAGGTAAGCATTGTGTCCTGCCTAGCAAAAATTCTAATAGAAGTTTGTATTAGTCTAATACAGTTTTGTATAAGTTGTATAACTTTTGTATTAGACCAATAGAAAGTTTTATTAGCCGTACTGATTCACCTATAAGACCAATAGTCTTACCAATAATCTGTGTATTAGACCTATTAGTCTTATACAAACAGCGTTGCGTGTCTACTAGTATCTCGATTAGACTAATAGGTCCTATAGGCCTTATACAGATTGTTGCTCATCTGATACAACATGTATTGCTAGATTCCACAGCTCTTGTTTGCTGGTGAAAGTTGATAAAAAAATAGACTAGCGTACCGCTCGCTTGCATGCAGAGGCGCTTCTATTTAATCACTGAATAATTAAAAAATATGCTGTACAGTTGTGCAACAGACTACGTTCGCACGTTTGCATTAGTTTCAACGCACTGAACAAGTGAAACTCGCCGTCTCTCGGCGACATACACAAAAGCGACGTACGCCTACATGGTCTTGCCAATTTTGCTTCACTGAGCCTCGTCGCGATGAGTCGTTGAGGAAACAGCTAGTGTTTACAGCACAACGAATACTTCCCCACGAAAAAAAAACGAAAAAAAAAACAAACAACCAGCCGTAATCTGGGAGACAGAATCGCGGTGCCCGGTCAGCTTACTAACGACGACGACAGTGCAATAGCAGCAACCGTATTTGTTTGCGGTTGAAGTTTAGTCAGTGTCGTATTTTCTGTTGAAGTGCGGATAAGTAAATGTTAAACTTTTAACCTAAATTGCTAACTTGATACCGCATATAAAATGCCGTAATATTTAGTGACATCAAAGAGCAGTATCGCAGAGAAGGGAACACGGCGGGCGGGAAGGACATAAAACTGCGACCGCAGTCAGCCGTATTTGCGCACAGCACGTGTGCCATGGCGGCTGCCATGTCAAGGCACTGCGTCCTATATACTTTCTGTGCCTGATCGATCACTGCACTTCCCATTCTTTCGCGAAGTCGCGACTAGTTAGAACGTGAGCCGCCAGGTGACGCCTGGATCCCTGGGTAGTGTCAGAGAAAGAGAAGTCAGAGAAGCCCAGAGCAAAATTAGTTTTGCAGAAAGGCTCAGGAACCTGGATAAAAATAAATGGGCGGCTAAAGTGCCCAAGTATCTCTACATGAAAAGCGTAGACACAGAATGGAGGAAGAGGTCAAGGAAGTTGGCAACCAAGTACAGGATAATCGAAACTGCAAATAGACAACCAGGAGTCATCAGAAAGAAAGTGAGAGAAATAGAGACCGCGAATTGGATGCAAAGAATGGAAACAAAAGGACAATGGAGATTTACAAGAATGCGAAGAAAGAAATTAGAATAGAAAATCTGTACGATAACACAAAGGGCAGTGCCTTGCTATTTAGGCTCGGGCCGGTTGCCTAAGGACGAAAACATATCGGAACAAATATTCGGAACTAGATGAGACATGTGCATGTTGTAGTAAAGATCCAGAAGCCACTTAGCACATCCTGATAGAATGCGACGGGATCCACCCAGCGAGAACCGTAGGTAACGTGCAACTCCCAGAAGCGCTTGGTTTCAAAGTGGAAGGAAACATAAACAGATCAGCCGTAGAGATCAGCAAGAGACGATTGGAGTACTAGTGGAAAAAAAGCAGGGAAAACATGGATACGACCTGATCTCTTAAAATCATAGGCAGCGGTACAAGGTAAATTTTTGAAAAAGAAAAATAATAATGAGAGGTATACAAAAATGCTAGATAAAGAACATGTATAGTATACCTGATTAAATCGAGCAGGCTAGGTGACTATTTGTCGCCGCCCCGTTTCAAAGGGGATGCCAATAAATCATCATCATCATCATCATCAGTGTCAAGCCTGGGCTTTACGTCAAGGGTATAGAGGGACGACTGGAAAACAGCGAATTAGGTTTTGATTTATCCTACATGCGTAATGGACAACAGGTGCAACAGAAGGTCCCTGGACTGATGTACGCAGACGACATTGTGCTACTAGCGGACAATAAAAAAGATTTACAGATACTTGCGAATATCTGTGGGAATGCAGCGACAAATCTAGGCCTTAAGTTTAGCACAGAGAAATCAGGAATTATCATCTTTAATGAAGAGACGAGTAACTTCGTGGTGTCAATTCAACAGCAAGTAATACCCATAGTGAAGCAATATAAGTACGTCGGCGTACACATAAACGAAGGAAAGAATTACTCAAGCAACCACCAAGATAATCTGAAAATAAAGGGGAAGCGGAATGCAACAATAATAAAACACAGAGCACTGTGGGGCCACAATAAGTATGAGGTGGTGCGTGGAATCTGGAAAGGAGTAATGGTGCCAGCGCTAACATTCGCAAATGCCATTATATGCTTAAAATCGGATATATTGGCGGGTTGGGAAGTTAACCAAAGATCAGTAGGCCGGTTGGCTTTGGGAGCCCAGGGTAATACCACAAATGAGGCAGTGCAGGGTGACATGGGTTGGGCTAGAGCACTGCACGGGCCTGATTTTTCGGCCCGAGCCCGGCCCGGGCCCGCTTTACGAGGCCCGAGCCCAGCCCAAGCCCGGCCCGGGCCCGGGCGTACATGACCGTGACCAGCCCGGGCCCGACCCGGGCCCGTGTTACTGAGCCCGGGCCCGGCCCGGGCCCGGGCGTTCATTACTAAGCTTAGCTAGGGCCGGCGTGTGCATGACCAGGCCCGGCCTGTAAGAAAAAAAAAATTTTTTTTACTTACAGATTGTACCGTATCTGCCAGCCTCACCTTCTCGAGGTTTAATCAGCTGCAGTATATAAGCAATAAAAGGCCGAAGTCTTTGTTTCTCCCACGACAACATCAGTAATCCGGCCCATTGCCTGTGCTACTATTTTTCTGGTGGTGCGCATGCACTTACCTTGATTTGTATGATATGGTTCTATGATGTTATTTAGCATGCAAATATACAGGGCGTTTCATTTTAGCTGAACCAAATTTTGAAAGATTGCCTGTGGGAGATAGAACAGTTATAATCCTTGATCTAAACTACTAGATGAGGCGGCGATTACTTCCACGAGAAATCGAAACGCCTAATGAAGAATTACCATAATTACGCCATTTACCGTTTTAATTATTTATTTTATGGCACATCTTTCAATCTACGAATTATAGCCGCCGAGTTCGCAAGGCGTATCCACTTGGAACGAATTCTCAGGACTAAACCAGTTTCGAGATAATAATTTTCAAAGTGTCCGACGAAATAAATCAAATCAAATTAATTTATTGTCCAGTTTACATGTTGGACGGTCATTTTGGAATAAAAGCTACATATGTAGCTTGACGTGACCCATAAGACCAGGCAAGGCAATAGTACAGCAAACAGTGTGCACACATGCACAATAATTCACATATATTTCCAGCTAACGCTGGAATTCCTCATAGACGAAATAGTTATGAACGGAAAGACAAAGAATATTTGCGTCACAGCGAGTTAACAGAATTGGAAAACGTTTTAACAGAATGCATTTTAAACAACACTACAATAACAATACTAGCTATACAAAACAATGCAACACCAGCTATACAACATAGCATGAGACTGAATTTTACAAAATCAACATTTGCTAAGAAAACGAAACAGGATTTACATTATATACTCAGAACCATACACAAAGACAGAATAATAATCACATCCGATACATTACAAGCGACCAAAGTGTCAGCTGAGTTCTTTCTTACCGAAATTACCGCCATTTTTGTATCTTTTCAAAGTGAATGGTAGGTAATGTATTAACGACTGATGCTTATAGAGTGTTCTGAAGTATGGAATTGACCATATCTCAGGATTTCTTGCGTTCGCATTAATGCGACAACGCTCTAAGGAGGCTAATTGTTTTATGTAGTTCAAAGCTAATTCTGACATGGATGCCCTAATGGATGGTCAAAACGCCTAATTGAATATTTAAAATAATAACGCGAATTAACTTTTTAATTAATTATTTTACGGCACACCTTTCAATCTACGAATTATAGCCGCTGAGTTCCTATGGCGTATCCACTTGGAACGAATTCTCAAGACTGAACCAGTTTCGAGATATTAATTTTCAAAGTGTCCGACGAAATGCATGGGCGTTCCAGTCAACTTATTGGGGAAAACGCTGTTTTATGCAGTGAAGCACAAAAGTAACTGGCCTTAGAGCTAAAATAATGCCATAGTATTGACACTGGTGAGATTGCAAAAGCGGTAACATGGAAATGGTTTGAGGAGTGGTTCTCTGTATAATTTATTTTCCTTACGCGGAAACAATGTTCGTTTTTGCGGAAAAGAAAGAAAATTAGCGTAGCTTGCACTGGCGGCGCAATGTTAAAGAGACAGCGGAGATGATGGGCACCTAGCTAGTCCTGGCTTTTGGGCTAGACTAAGCACTACCAAGTCATCCCCAGCATTTCCCGGAATTTATTTATTATTGTTTTATTATCGATTAGCTGTTGATTGGCTACCGATTGTCTATTGTAAGATATTGGCCACGTAATTGGGATAGGCTAAGCTCTACCAAGTTATCCGAATTTATTGATAATTGATCCTTCTATCGAATAACTATTGATTGGTTATCGATTGGCTATCGTAAGGTATTGGCCACGTATTTGGGCTAGGCTAAGCACTACCAAGTCATCCCCAGCATTTTCAGGAATTTATTGATTATTGATCGATTATCGACTAGCTACTGATTGGCTATCATTTGCCTATCGATAGGCCATTAGTCCCCACCATTCTTAGCTAGACTTATCCAGGTTCCGCTTCGCTAGTTCACAGGTGTATGTGCCATTGCGCTTGGACCCTTTCCGCACTGCTGCCTTGATCGACCCACATTTTTGAATTCAGCGGACACATTATCCGGCTGAAACAGCTCCGCTGTTAAAAATGAGAACTTCATCTGTTTTACTATTTTCTTTTATAAGATATATTCATGTGATAAGATATACAGTCAAGAGAGCGGTGTGGATCTGAGAACAAACGGGGATAACCGATATTCTAGTTTACATTAAGCGGAAAAAATGGAGCTGGGCCGGCCATCTAATGCGTAGGATGGATAACCGATGGACCATTAGAGCTACAGAATGGATACCAAGAGAAGGCAAGCGCAGTCCAGGATGGCAGAAAACTAGGTGGGGTGATGAAGTTAGGAAATTCGCAGGTGCAAGTTGGAATCAGGTAGCGCAAGACAGGGTTAATTGGAGATCGCAGGGAGAGGCCTTCGTCCTGCAGTGGACATAATTATAGGCTGATGATGATGATGACAGTCATCTTGCACGTGTCACTTCAGCTTGGCACAGAATGCACTGAACCATGCAATGCATAACGGTCGCGTGTGCTCGAAGGCCTACTTAGGCTCTTCAATGAGCGAGCCCGAGTCTGGCCCGGGCCCGTGGCTTCAAGCCCGAGCCCGGCCCGGGCCCGCGGCCTCAAGCCCGAGCCCGGCCCGGGCCCGCGGCTTTAAGCCCGGGCCCGGCCCGAGCCCGCCGACAAACGCTTCGGACGGCCCGGCCCGGGCTTTCGGGCCGGCACGGGCCCATGCAGTGCTCTAGGTTGGGCCTCTTTTGAAGTCAGAGAAGCACAGAGCCAAATTAGTTTTTGAAGAAAGGCTCAGGAACATGGATGAAAATAAATGGGCGGCTAAAGTACACAAGTATCTCTACATGAAAAGCGGGGACACAGAATGGAGGAAGAGGTCAAGGAAGTTGACAACCAAGTACAGGATAATCGAACGGTAAATAGACAACCAGGAGTCATCAGAAAGAAAGTGAGAGAAATAGAGACCCTGAATTGGATGCAAAGAATGGAAACAAAAAGGACAATGGAGATTTACAAGAATGAGAAGAAAGAAATTAGAATAGAAAATCTGTACGACAACACAAAGGGCAGTGCCTTGCTATTTAGGCTCGGGCCGGTTGCCTAAGGACGAAAACATATCGGGACAAATATTCGGAACTAGATGAGACATGTGTATGCTGCAGTAAAGATCCAGAAACCACTCAACACATCCTGATGGAATGCGACGGGATCCACCCGGCGAGAACCGTAGGTAACGTGCAACTCCCAGAAGCGCTTGGTTTCAAAGTGGAAGGAAACAAACAGATCAGCCGTAGAGATCAGCAAGAGACGATTGGAGTACTGGTGGAAAAAAAGCAGGGAAAAGATGGATACGACCTGATCTCTTAAAATCATAGGCAGCGGTACAAGGTAAATTTTTGAAAAATAAAAATAATGAGAGGTATACAAAAATGCTACAGAAAGAACAGGTATGGTATACCTGATTAAATCAAGCAGGCTAGGTGACTATTTGTCGCCGCCCCGTTTCAAAGGGGATGCCAATAGATCATCATCATCATCAGTGCAGACGACGGAGCAGCGCCGTCATCTCGCTGCTAGCTTAGTCAGCATCGCAAAAATCGCGAAATAAATTGGCGTAACTGCAGTAACATAATATTATAATCATCTTAGACTACTTGTCTCATCTCTTAGTGAACATTTACTTCGCATTCGAATGTCAGAATAAAGTGGTATCTGCACTATGAATATAAAAACACTAAAATAGTGTATCTCATTGTCCTGTGCGCGCGCCGCATCGTATTCATGATAATTTAACGCGCGAAACGTATATTTATTCATAATAGTCTTAAACTTCCAGTACCCCACAGGCGAATTCACAATACTTATAGCTGCACTGTTTATGGTTCTTTAGTTCAGTGGCTTTGACGTTGCGTTGCTAAACACGAAGTCGCGGGTGCGATTCCCGGCCACGAAGCCGCATTTTGATGTTGGCGAAGTGAGAAAACGCCCATGTACATACATTTAGATGCATGTTAACGAACCACAGGTGGTCAATGTTAATCCGAAGTCCCACACTACGGCGTGCTTCATAATCATATATCGTGGTTCTGGCACGTAAAACCTGAGAATTTAAGTAACCCCACTTGTTGTCCTTTTAAATCGCGCTCCTTACGTCGCAATTTGCGGCGTTCCAAAACCCAAATGCTGCTGCGAACATTTACTTGAGTGGCTTGTGTTTCGAGATTGGTTCAGTAGGAGCATGCACCTCAGCTTGCTCTGGAAGATCGAAACACTGAAGTTCTGTGGTACCTGGAGGGCTACAACTTGGGGAAGGTCCGTCCTGGCGTACCGAGTCTTCGTCAGCTCCAACAAAAAGGCTGGTTCATGTCCGTTTCTTGAGAGGCCGTGTAGCAGCGATGTCAACAGCGACCGCCCGTTTCCTCACAGCCGCATCGCCCCGAAATTTCTTCGGCTTCGGTTGCATGTATTCAGGGTAGTCGTCAAAAACGCTGGGAGGTGCTCCCCTCTTAAGCTTCCTTGTTTTACATCCTTCTTTGTACTCCGTGGGCACAAAATGACGGCTACACACAACCGAGTAACGTGATGTCGTATTCGACGTCCAGTCTTTCCGAGCGATGGCTTTTAACCAAGCCGCTCTCGCTTCACTGTCACTAGGAATCTCGTGAAACGAAATGCCAGGTAGCTTACGTTTACCATCCATATTGCACTTTGGAACACAACAGTAGGCCATGGAATCACGAGAACAAATAAAAATGTCCAGTCACGGGAGCGCGCACACGTTTTGACAAACAAGCATGTGGCGAATTCCACGCACGCTGATGATGATGATGATTTATTGGCATCCCCTTTGAAACGGGCGGCGACAAATAGTCACCTAGCCTGCTTAATTTAATCAGGTATACTATACATGTTCTTTATCTAGCATTTTGGTATACCTCCCATTATTCATTTCTTTTTTTCAAAAAATTGCCTTTTACCGCTACCTATGATTTCAAGAGATCAGGTCGTATCCACCTTTTCCCTGCTTTTTTTCCAACAGTACTCTAATCGTCACTTGCTTATCTCTACGGCTGAATCTGTTGATGTTTACTTCCACTTCCACTGCCCAGGGGTGGTGGCGCCACCTCGTGGGGAACAGCGTCAGCCGGCTAGCGAGTGCGGACGGTGGCTACGCCGCCTTGAAGCAGGCACAGAAAGTATATGGGAGGCTATGGTCATGGCGAGGCGTACGTGTTAGTGAATGAACGATGTGTTTTTAAGGAACCCGTGGTGTTAGCGCCTGCGCAATCTCGTTCATGCACTAGTACACTTAGATAGTTTTATATATGGCTGCTGTTAATACTTCAAAACAACGCAAAGCAACTGTTTTACCCCTGTCCTTCGCTGCCTTGTGGATCTATCAGCGTGCTTCGATGTGCAGCGTTTTCCCCGGCGCCGATTTACTATTTCGAGGTAATCATACTTCTTATTTATGCTTCTGTAGTACAGTATGAAGTGTTTCCTTCTTTTTTTTTAATCCTGACGGTGGACGTAACTACAGTGCCGTCGGGCCGATTGCTGTGTGCGTTGCAGCAATAACATGCCTGTTTCCGACAACGCTGTGCAAGATTTCTGTCTAGAGTTCCTTATGTATTTACAGTTTCGATGGAACACACATCTTATGTTGATTTTGTGTGATTTATAATTGTCCTGCCATGTCAGGTAGCGTAATTTTATATTATGATAAACATTTTAGCTAGCATATATCAACTGTCCTAAAATACTGGCGAGCCACATTATTCTAATTTGAAGCAAATATTACCAGCTTAAACGTTTAGTGGTAGAACTAGCACTTCTCCTTTCAACTGTTTCTATATGTGTGTATTTTTGTGCCCAGGTTCTTTTAACCAATTCCTCAAAAGGACGTCCTCTGGTCGAATCAACGAAAAGCTCTCAATCAAGATTGCTGACCGACGAAGATCTCGAAAGATGAATCTGTAAAAAAACATGCTGTGCTAATAAATGCTTCTAGCAATTTTACCTGTTTTTCGTTATCTGGTGCACTGCAACACTTTCCTATCACAGCAATAGACCTATTAGACTAACACTAATAGACCTACTAGACTAATACATTATTAGACCTACTAGACTAATAGGCCTATTAGACTAATACACCGATATCTATTAGAGTAATACACTGATAGACCCAATGGACTGTATTAGTGTCAATAATCTAATAGGCTATTGGTTTTTGTATTAGAATTTTGCTAGGGCTGTGCAGTTACGACATTATCGACGCAGATCCTCTTTCTGAACACTGTCGTTGGATTAATTCCCCAAAATAGGCGAATGTTGCACCCGCGCACGTCTCGCAGCTTGAGGCCCGAATGTGTGTTTTTTTGTAACATTTGCGCCAACATCAGCATCAAATGAAACTTGAACAGCGGAGTGCGTGGCCCAAGTATAAGTGAAGATATATTGCGCGCCGTCCAGTCATCACCACTGACAGGCGCGCACACCCGGTTTGGCCTAAAGTCCCTATATAAGAAAAGTACCGCCATCCTTTGATAAACGCCGCTTCTCTCTCTCCTGTATCTCCGATTGGACGATAGATAGCGCGCGCTTTTCACTTCTTTATATTTTCTTTTTTTCCGCCTCGGAGCCATGTTGAAAGTCCTCTGCGCAGCCGCAGTCGCCGGCGGCGGCGGCGGCGCGCGCCCGGCCTGAAAGCTTCAACGTGGACTTTCTAGGTGCGCCACCGTCGACTTGGCTTTCGCAAGCAAAAAGTAAATTAAGAGCAAGCGCTTTAGGAGAGGAGGCAGCGGAGGAAAGAGTAGATGGCGGTACTTTCTTATATAGGGACTTTAGTTTGGCCGCACTGCACTCGTTGGGAGTGAAACGCAAAACGCGCTCGGCATGCTCACGCCGGCCACCCGTCGCGGCTGCCAGCGATACCGCGCTGTCGAAGTTTGCCGATCGAAAAAATGAATGTGGCGTACAAGCGGAAGACCACACGAGCGAATGTATCTCTAATGATGACGGTGCACAGTGCACCAGGCGCACCACTGTTCGCATTTCATTTGACGCTAATAGCACTTATTGTTTCGGCGAACTGTGCGACAGTACTAGCCGTAAACTGCAATATTTTAGCTTCTGTTTTCTTTTAGTTTCATTTTCTCCTATTGAAATATAAGAACCAGAACAGAAGCGAAAATATCATTGATCGCTCAGCGCCCAAACCGGATGTGCGCGCCCTGTCTGTGGTGATGACTGGAACGGCACGCACTATACGTTCACTTATGCTTGCGCCACGCGATTCGCTGTCCAAGTTTCCTTTGACGCTGATAGTACAGATATGATTCAGTGCCCAATTATGGCATTTATTTGGCTGAGCGCTGCAATAAATTGTATGGAGTACAGAACGTACTGTATGCCATTACATTTTTTGGCACCCTCGTTCAACGTATGTGGTATTTTGTGACATGCACAAACAACTTGCTTTGCTCTTGAAAAGAAGTATATTGGGTGCTGCAATCTTATATTAGCACTTTCTAAAACGAATGGTTTTTGCCAACTACGGCTTCAATTTCCACGCTCTTGCTGTGTTTCTCCTCCTTCTTTATTTGGAAATATCTGGCATGATATCTCAAATGGCTACCATGTAGTATTTGCATTGAAAATTTTTTTCACATTTGGCAACATTGATAGACAACCTACGCTTCTCAAAGAGCGGTTTGTCCTCAGAATGTGCTGCTGTTTGGCCATCAAAAAACAATAATAAGCTACAGCAGCACAAAACCAGGGACTTTCCCCTGCGGCTTAATATACCAGTGCTCTAGGAACAGCTAGACCCTCACCGCAAATAGGGCATGTGTGTCTCCGAATAAGCTATGGTATGGTGTGCCTTGATATTTCTTAACTCTTTCATGCACAGAACTTTATTATTGGAGGGAAACAATATTTTATTGAACATATAGATTAGCCTTCATCCAAAAATGACTTTCATAACGCGGGAAAAAATTGCCACATTGGTTCAGAAGAAAGGAGGTGGTCACCTGAGGTGACCACCGTGCAGCAAGGGTCAGTCACTTTCGGTGGAGCGCATTTCTTCCAATGTGGTGGGTGTGTGCGGCTTGCCCTGCTGCTGAGCGTAATGATTCTCTGAAATACCAGCAGCTCCATCAAGGACGGCGTCCAGAATAAGCTCAAGATCTCATAAGGACTTCTGTGTTTTGGACAGAGAGTGGCACCCCACTGCATAACAGAAAGTGCAGCGGTGGCGACATCTTATAGGAAGGACTCCATACAGGTACTTCGAAATCATGACAGGGACGTCATCTTTGTCACTGTCTGTATCGGAAGACTCGCACGCTGCAGAAATTGCTTTTCTTGCCTCAGGTCTCTGTTTACTCGTTTTGACAGCTTTATCATTTACTTCGTAGTCAGGGTTACTGTCACTGAAGTCGTCACCCCCTGCGAAACTGTCAGAGTCGATGGAATTTCTACAAACTCTTCCGCTGAAACACCAAGAAGAAACGATATATTGCCGGTCCGTCCAGACCCTTCATGCATGGTGGTTACTCTAGGGGACCACCAACTTCAGCGACAAAGCGCTCTCGAATAATTGAGCGCAACACTTCAATTCTAGCTTGCATTGCATAGGCTACTTCTACAACACTCTATCCTGTGATATGAATTCAGTACAAAGAGGACTAACCTTTCTTTGCATAAAAAAACTCGGGTCCATACCGTATCGCGCGCTCGAGTCGAGACCAGCCGGAAGAAAACGAAGATAACACGTGACATCCAGCGCTAAGGAAAGTGGCACCATCTCGGTTACAATCTCAAAGCATCAACCGGCGCGCTGTTTGAACGTTGATATGCGGGACTCGCGCGCTTCAATAGGAAAAAATTAAGAAAAGGTGGGTACCTGGGGTGACCACCATGCCTGAAAGAGTTAAGGTGCATATCTTGAATGTCTGGCTGTGTTGCACACATTCACAGTCAGCATAAAAAGATTCATTTCATGTTTTATATGGCTGTGTAATCATTTCATGCGCTCTTGTGATGTGTTAAACCTTGTCGTCGCACCAACACTGCTTCCTTGCCATTTCAGGTGGCGGCACACCCTCACCGAGCCAAGCGACTGACGAGCGACAGCAAGTCGGAGCTATAGCGTCACATATGGCAGTTCGACTGTCAAATCCATTCGACAGCGACCGCAGCGGAAATCACGCTGTGTCAGGCAAATCGCAGTCATGCCAATCCCAGTGCACAGCTGCTGTCGCTGCACTACTGTCGCAGACGCAGAATGAGTCTGTAGGTGAGGCAAATGGTACGGCTTCTTCATTTCCTTTTCCTTTTGCTGCCCACATTTCATGTCGTTTAGGCTGAATTGTTATTTTAAAACAAAATGACCCATATTTCTTGCATGGCGCAGCGAATCATGAGCACTACCCCGCATAAATCATTATTACACTTTCATGCCTTATGTAACCAGGTTTTGTGCACTTATATATTATCACGTAGTAGTGATGGTCAAGAAAACAGTCGTAAAAGTGTGAATGACGAAACTGATTCTTATTGGGCGAACCTGTGCCCACAAAAGCAAGTTACACTCGAAGCACAGCGATAGCGGTGAACACAGTCAGCGATCGTCGAAATCTGATCGGCGGGTCAAGCGCGTCTGCTTTTATACGTGAGTCATCCAACGTTCCAGAGCAATCGCTGGTGCCGGCGTGTTTTCCAGAAAGTATACTACACAATTCGCGTCGCGCATACATGCAATAACAAATTGCCTTCAGTTGTTTACATGTTGTCCTCAGTAGGTCATGCAAGCATCAGTTGGTAGTCTGACCAACCAGGAGATGAGGTGCGCTATACAACCGTAGACCGTGCATAGGCACCAAGGTGTCCAGATCATTGCAGAACATTTAGTGTAGCATGCAGGAGCCATGTTGCTTTGTGGTCACTTGCAACTGTTACTGCAGGTAGTCAAGACGTCGCTGATGAGCCCGACTACTGGTCCTGAAATGATGCTGGCAGGCCACCAGCAGAACCTGAAGCAAATGCTGCCCCATTACCGGCCACTACAGACAGCCGAGCACTCGTTCATATTACAACAAGTTAGAAGCTGATGTGACAGAGCCCGGTGCTGCAGCAACTTGAAGCGCTCCTGTGCCAGCTGGCACAAGATGCCCCGAGACAAGCAACAGCCAGAGACAGATGGTGGGTCTCCCCTTGAACTGGCTGCCCGCCTCAGTGCATCAAGGACGACCGTGAAGAAAAAAAAATGAACATTTATTGAAATGAAATTCATGCGTCTCGAGCACAAATACAAATATTTGCACAGGCAAGCCGAACATAAGCAAACTATGCAGCTTCTTCGGCTGAAAGAATCCAACCAAAAAAGAAAAGCGGAAATTCTAAAGCTTAAGCTAGAAGCTTTGAAGAAACAGTAAACGTCTTTGTAGTTGCTGTGATTTTGTCTCATTCCCGTACGTAAAATACTGTGCGACTATGCAGTCTCTGATCCTTAAACCACTTGATGTGTCTGGCAGCGGAGGCATGCCTGGCGGCGTGGTTGAACGGAGGGAGTGGGAGCTTGGGAAGCAGCGTTGTGTATTGCCTGGCTTTGTGCAGGAGGTGGGTCCCTCAGGAGGTGGCCGAAGTTGTGTAGTGCAGCACAAGCTGTGATGACGCTAGGAACTGGTGTTTTTTTTTATCTGAAGAGTCATTTCAAGGCATGGAAACCTTCGCTTTCATACTCCAAACGTCCTCTCAACACTGCCAGCGAGCCCTGGAGTGGCACTTGTTGTACCTAAACAAAGCAGTTTTTCAATGAAATCATCATTTTCTAACAGAATTTTTACTTCGCTGGATTTTATGGTAGTGTTTAAACTTCAAATACCCTGTGCTGAGGGCTGCCTTGTGTCTCTCGAAAAGGGGTCATGAGGTAGGACCTACAGGGGTACCCCTTGTCACCAAGTAGGATGCAAGGTACAGTCCCTTCTTCGTACTGCACTCTGGCTCGACTATTATAGAAAATTTGGCTGTCATGTCCTGAGCCGGGCCAGCTGGCCACCAAATCAAAAAATTGAAGCCGAGGCCCGGTGATTGCCTGCAAGACAAGCCACATTTTTAGCTGTGTTTAAAAACGGCTTATAATGCGAGGTCACACACCTCACCAGATTATTTCATTCCAAGTGCACTCGAAAGGTAAGGCACGAAATTTGTAAACGCCTCCTTGATATTGGAGTGAGCTAATTGCAAGAATGTGTGGTCATTTGGTATAAGCGAAATTGTAACGTTGCTCACTGCTACCATAACCTTTAGCTCCGACAGTTTCTCTCGCAGTTCGGTACACTGTATGACAGCATAATAAACATACCTGCACATTGATGGAGAAGTACCCCTTTCGACAGCAAAAAACCTCCGCGTCATCTCGTCCGGGACTTCTGATGGGTACCTGAGTGCAGTCAATGCACCCGCTTGCACCAGGAAACCGTGCGATGGTGTAGAATTCCTCCATTACGGATGTCAAATCATTAAAATTTGGAAACTTTACGAGCTGTGGGAACAAAGGTCTCGGCAATCATTCTTGACATTCGTGTAATTATTCGAGGCACAGTTGCTTGCAAAACAAGAACGAGGTCCCGGTGACAGCCTGAATGGTTCCGGCGCCGTAGAATCGCAGCGCGATAAGAAGCTGCAGCAGCGGCGGCACGGGTGACCGCGTTCGTTGTCTTTTGGACCAGCGGCAGCATTCCAACAGCCGTAGCACCGCTTGCTTGGAAAAGCGGTACCGCTACGAGAATTCAGCGTCGTTGCACACTTCCATGGATTCTGTCGATCCTTAAGCCGTGGCCGTAATGGCGACGCGTATCGGTATGCTTCATCCTCCGTAACATCGCGGACACGTCCGGCGAAATCCGCAAAGTCGGCGAAGCCGTAGCAGTCGGCCATCTTACTTGCTAGGCGAGAGTAGCGAAAGTCGCACTTAAGGTTGCCAATGACTGTACTTTCCGGCACTCAAGTGTCGATAAAAGTTTATCTTAAGTACAAGATTTGTCTATGAAACGCGTTAAGCATCGATCGGCTACTTCAGTCGTAAGTTAAGCGTAAGTTCCGTTTGTGAATACGGGCCATAAACTTATTAGACTATGGAATACAACTTACCCAAGCTGCCACCCTTATTAGTAATTTATTACTAATATACCTACTTCGCCCGCAGGCATTGTTGTAGGGGGGTCCAAAAAAGCAGAAAAGGAAGCACAAACATCCGCAACCAGGGTCACAGCACTGAAAACAACCTATGAAACATTTTTGATGAAAGAGGACAAGCGCCAGAACATACGAAAAAACATCGACATTATAGAAAAGAATCGGGACAAACTGCAGTCAAACTGGACATGTCCTAACAAAAAGACTCAATTGCACTAATGAGGCAAGGCAGTAAAAATATCTCCGCAGGAAGCTCATTCCAAGTACTAATAGTATGAGGGGGAATGAAAACGAATACATCAAGGCAACATTTGTTCTCCCGAATTTATTTTGCATGGTCATGCCTTGCTGATACATACAACTCTTGCTAATTATTATACCTATCTTTATCTATTCCGTTGCTTATGTAAATGCTGATGACAAACCTAAAGGGGCTCAGAAACACTTTTACAAAAAATTCACTCATGTTTTTAACGAACTTCTTTGTATGGCGCCTATTGTAGTTAAGAATGTTGCCGATGCGTTTGCAAGACATATTCATTTTTATTGAATTCCAAGCATGGCACTGGTTCTAGAATGCATTGTAAAAGTTGCCAAACAACTGATGTGTTGCTGCTCCCTTACTTTCTTAACAAAGCACCGTTTGATGCATTTAATCACAAAAGCCACTGGAATGCCACCGTACATGTAAACTGCAAAACCACTATTATCACTTCATAGTTATACTCGCTTTTGCGATTGATGGTAGTGAAGATAGGATAGGAGACTCATTGGCGCAGCTAGAAATCATCTCTTGCACAGTGAACCGTGTTAGCATAGACGTCATGCGAATATACAATGAAAATCCTATTTATTAAAATATCAAAGAAGTACAATTCTTTTGGTAGGCCGCCGTTTTAAACAAGTGGGTTTAAACACGAAACGAAAGTGCTAGCATGAACGTGCTGGCTGTGGCGGGGACTCTCTTTCGAGGTAGAGTAGTCGATGTGTTCGTGTTCAGTAACACTGGGTCGCTCGAGGTGCCGCAGCTACGGTAAGCGATGCGCTTGGCGAAGGATCGGTGCTCTGGCTACTGCAGCGTGCGGTTCTTCGCATTGAGAAGCCACCGCAGCGTCGCCAGAGGGCACCACGGCGGCAGGTCCTGGCAGTGTAATAGTAAAAAAAGCCCTTTATCAGCGTGCATGATACTTGTGTGGCAAATTCAGTAAAGGCCAGCACCCAGTCAAAGTTCTGTACAAAAGCATTATGAATTTACAATGCCGGGGGAGTCAGGCCAATACTTACTAGCGAAATAATCGATTTTGGATGGGAAAACCAGGTACAAATACGGTTCATTTACGGTAAATTTCTTGCCACATTTATTTAAGAATTCGTTATCAATTCTCTGTTATTCTTAAAGTGCTCTTCGCTGAAACAGTGCAGCCTTCATGAGCTGCTATTCCGAAATCCATTGTTCACGATTACGTTTTATACATTTTGATTGGCACGAAGAATAAGCAACGCAAACTAGAGCAACATGAGAACTGCCTCAACAATTGTTTTGTAGTTACCTAGCGCCAAGGCGAATAATGCATCGAAAATGCTTCAGCTGATTTCACATTAGGTCGCCAGACACAATAGATCGACCGAAGAAGTGCATGCCGTTGAAAGAACGACCATACCTTAACACAATGTGGCGCCATTAGCAACTTCCCTACATTGTACAGTTTCCACCATACGGAAAATATTGACTTGGGAATATTTGCTATGCTCGTACTATGTAGTATTGTCTAAACTATACTAACCTCTAGGCCAAGAGATGGGAAATAAATTACGCATAGAAATTGAAAAGAACGTGCCCAGCAAAGCTATAGCCATGTCCGTGCTCCAAGACATGCCTACAATCGTCTGCGGATGAAACACGATATTGCGATATAACCTGCATTGTACTACCATCTGTGAAAATTTTGTCAGAACACCTGCTCTATGGGCGGCCGCGCTGCACTTTGGCCTCTTTTCGGTGTGGCCGTGGAAGCGAACGGGTTAAGTCGCGTGCTACAGAATGTCTTTCGAGGTAGAGTAGTCGATGTGTCCGTGTTCAGTAACACTGGGTCGCTCGAGGTGCCGCAGCTGCGGTAAGCGATGCGCTTGGCGAAGCATGCGGTGCTGTGGCGGTACTGCTGCGTGCGATTCTTCTGCATTGAGAAGCCACCGCAGCGTCGCCAGAGGGCACCCGGCGGCAGGTCCTGGCAGTGCAACAGTAAAAAAAGAAGCACTTTATCACCCTGCATGGACTTGTGTGGCCCCGTTTAGTGTTCAAACCCAGTTAATTGTTTTGGGATGCCATTTGGGAACATAAGGGCAGGTTTAGGTGTCCTCCCTCAATCGCCACATTAACCCTAGCTTCCGGCACCAATTACCACAGTAAATCGAAATTTTGCGTAACCACATTGAATTAGGTTAATTCGACAGAACTCGATGGAGAATTGAAAATTAATCCGTTTTGCTGCCTTATGCTTTTCATAATTCTGATTTTTTAATTCAGCGAGTTCTGCTTCATGTAAGCACTCTGTACACAAACGTCAGCTATGAGGAAATTAACTACGTCATGTCTAGTATACCTAGAAGCCACAACCAATGAAGCAGACAGTTAATGAAGCGATTATTCATTCATTCATGCTGGCTAATAAATATCGGACCCCGCAGTTCCCCTTCTAATTCACTAGCATACATGTAAAGCACCTGTCCAGCTTGAGAAAAATATGCCCTATGTTAAATTGTGGGGTTTTACGTGATAAAACCAGTTCTGATTGTGAGGCACGCCGTAGTGGGGACTCCGGAAATTTGGACCACCTGGGGTTCTTTAACGTGCACCTAAATCTAAGTACACGGGTGTTTTCGCATTTCGCCCCCATCGAAATGTGGCCGCCGTGGCCGGGATTCGATCCCTCGACCTCGTGCTCAGCAGCCCAACACCATAGCCACTGAAAATATGCCCTATGTAAAACACTGCAAAACAATTAGTCAACCCACTACAGTGGACTCGTAGAGCGGAACCTCTAGGGACCAGGATGTTGGTTCCATTTATCAGGAGTTGTGGTTATCAGGAGTCAAATCCTTTAGCATTGCATGAATACAAAACCAACCAACCATGACGTTCGTGTTCTTATTAGCAATTTCCTCTTATCTAGATTCCACTGCACACGATAGACTCACACGAAAAGTAAACGGCCATCTATTTTTCAATTCGTTCTATTAAAACACTTTACGGATATCAGAACTTGCAACACACCTCCAATCAGAAGTGTTTCAAGACATGTGACACATTTTAAGTGTCATTTTCATCAGTGCTTTTTTTTCTTTTGATGCACTACCTTTGTGCAGAACTGCACACACAGCACATGCAGCCGAAGTGCTCGAATGGGTTTATACATACCAGACCACTGAATTTCTACAAACTAATTCCTAATTTTTAATACTTTCATTAAAGAGATATTCTAAAATCAGTTTAGGCTGACAAAGCATTCTTTCAAAACTATTTGCCAGACGACATGGTATGGTATGTCATCCATACCATGTATGGACATATGAATGACAGTTATGCTAGATAGATGGTAGAGCTGACAGGAATCTCATAGGTTGACACTGGTCACTTGACGTAGACACAGTTAAGGGCTTTTTTAGCAAGGAGGAGTTTTTACAAGAGCACCATTCGGCGGGAAGGTAGAAAATTAGCACAAGCACCGTGGTCAGCATGGGCAATTTCGTCATGGGCATACTCACTGCTGGAAGTACTAGTAGGGAAGTGAAGAAACCAATGGCAATGCAGGGTCGTGACCAAATAGGTAAAATAAAGAATAACCAGCAGTTTCGTGGCATGAAGAATTGTAAGTTAACGTGAATATGGTGGCCCTAGTCATAGAGGTCTGGCGAAACTTGCTTAGACAGCATGTCAGTGATGGTTCGATTCATTCGCTCAATCAGGCCATTGGTTCTAGAGGTAGGAAGCAGTGACCTTGTGATTGCTAGACTAACTCCCGTATTCAGAAATGCACTTCGCTTCAAGTCCGTGCTTGACTTGAGTGTGACGCCTATTGTCACCGCCGAAGCAAACGCAATGAGCGTCCAGGGCATGTTCACAATAGGCACACTAATTCAAGTCAAGCACGGACTTGAAGTGAAGTTGCATTTCTGAATACGGGGTAAGAGTGCAGATACGGTGATGACTTGGGAGAGAAAGATACGACCACGCTCCTTGAGTAGCTGCTGTGAGATACCATCCACTAAAATGATATAAAGGAGGAAAAATCTGCAACACCTGTTGCACAGCTGGTTGGAACAGTTGGAATGGCTTGGTTGGAATATCAAGGGGTTCTGCTGGAGCGTCCTCAATTTTTTTTCGGTGCCAACGAGCCTGCCACGCAGCAGTGTATTGCCATGTGGGGCGATTGAGGCTGGGCCAGTAGAAGTGACAGTGGACATGGTCGTAGGTACGAGCAACACGAAGATGGCCTGCAGTTGGCAGTTAATGAAGCTCATGGAGAACGACGGAGCGATGGTGTCGAGGGATGACAAGAAGGGAAGACTGCGGATGTGAAAATTACGCCGGTACAAAACGCCGTACTAGAGGACAAACCACCGTAATGATGGGTCAGTAGACTCAGATTCAACTAGCTCAATGAGAGTTCGCAAGGTGGCATTACGGCATTGCTCATTGGCCATGTCCAAAAGTTGTGAGATGAAGAAAACGCAGGCTGAAATGTCCGTGTCGTCTACGTCGGATGTGTATGAAAACAGGATAAGCCTTCAGCGTCTCTGTGCTGGCCCCCAGATTTGCAGACCACTGAATAGGAACTGCTGCAGCTCAAAGCCCATTGACGAAACCTCCATGCAGGGTCTTTTAAGCACGAAAGCCAACAAAGTGTGATGGTGGGCGACAATAGGAAAGGAACGGCAACATAGGTAGAATGGAATTCCACAACCCTAGGACAAGAGCCAGAAACTCTCGCTCAGTAATGGATCAGTTTGCTTCGAAGGTGACAAAAGGCAGATGGCATACGTCATAACACGGTCATGACTACGCTGGACTTGTACCAGACAACACTGATACCATGGCCACTAGCATCAGGTGCACCTGTTAGAAGCTGAAGCATCGAAGTGACCGAGGCTAAGTGGGGTGGAGAGTAAGGTCATGAAACAAACATAAGGCGGTGGCTTGGAAGGAGCCCCTTGAAAAAGGCACACCTTTTTTTGAGAATGTCAGTGAGAGGCCATGCTATGGTGTCAAAATATTTAACGAAGTAGTGGAAGAGCGAAGTCCTGCGAAGCTGTGGACATCCTTTGCCGAGGTGGCACAAGAAATGCTTGCAGTGCGAATTTTTCCGGGTCAGGTCGGATTCCACAAGTGTTGACGAGATGTCCAAGTACGTTATCCGATTGTGGTCAAATGGCATTTTTAAGTAGAGCTACGGTCAGCCTTGCTAAAACGCCAAGAATGGTCGAGATGTACTGAAGGTGGTGCCAAATATAGGGGAGAACACTATAACGTCATCCAAGTAGCAAAGACAAGTCGACAATTTTGACCACAAGGCCCAGAAACACTTTTTAAACATCATAAGAAAAGAGTTATCTGTTGTAGAGGCTGATGTGAAGGTGTGAGCCAAATATTACTGCATTGAATGCAGCTACAATTTCCGGTCAAACACTTCACAAATTGCTTGCTCTTGCTTCCACAATGGGTCACGCAGCGTCACCGAAAGCAGCTGGACCCACCAACACATTGGCTGCTTTCCTGATCACGAGAGAATTCTCAGCAACACATAATCCCCAAGTTTGAGTTAACTAATATATATTATATATATATATATATGTCTGCGATCTCAATCTTTGCACTGCGCATAGCTGCATCAGCTGCACGCGGCCTCCAAGATTCCCAGTGGTGTGCTCTGTGGTTCAGTCTACCGCAGCTGCCACAGGTGCCGTGACAAGCCTTTTTGCTGTCGCAACGCTCAACTTTTGTCCGGGGCTTTGTACTCTTGGTTTCTCCACTGTGTAGCTTCCAGCACGCTAGTGGATTAAAAACAACGCCGGTATCGGTGCGATAAATCCACTATAGTTAGAGTCAAAATTATTGCAGCATGAGATTTCCGAGATGACGTCCTTTAATAGTGAGACCAGTCTACAAATTAGAAAAGTGTTTCAGGGCCCCTTTAAACCCTTGAAGTAGAAGTCCATCATGTGCTCCAAGGTGGCCAGAGCCTTATATAAGCCAAAGGGCATAGCCTTGTGTTGCTGAAGTCCTCCGGCGTTAAAAAGGCTGTCTTTTCACTTTCCAGATCATGCACAGCAATATGCCAGTACCTGGTCCGAAGGTCGATGGACGAAAAGTACTGGGCACGAAAGAGACAATCAAGGGTGTCAAATATACGAGGTAGTGGGTAGACATGCTTCTTTGTGATGCGATTGAAATGGCAACAGTCAATGCAGAATCTACATGCACTGTTTTTTCTCACTAACACGACAGGTGATGCCCGAGGACTTTACACATGTCTCAATAATGTATTTTGCTAGCACCTGTCCACTTCTGCTATGATGACTTGGTACTCCGATGCTGAAACTCTGTAGGTCATTTATGTATTGGCTGAGCATCTCCGGTGTGGATACGATATTGCAAGAGATGCCTGGCCCAAGGGATGATCATTTAAGTCATTTAAATTACAGACAGCGCTTTGGGGCAAAGTGGAGGGTTTCCAAAAAAGGTTTCAGGGCCCAAACGTTCAAGGAATGCAGCAGTGATGGGAAACATGACCAATTCGGCCGTAGCAGAACTGACTGGCTTGTCATCAGGTGTACACTATTCAGATGTATTCCCATACCAGGAAATAAATGGCGGAATGCAGTAGGCCAGTGTCATACGAGGAGTCATACTGGCATCAGGGCGATTCAGAGAGCAGGCCGTGGGAAGCTCAAGTTGGCGACTTCCTGGCAAACCACGGGCTGTATTAAAGATATTGCTGTGCCGTGTCGTCCGAAGGCATCTGTTGCAGCGAGGTGGGAAATGCAGCTTTGAGTTAGCGACGCACAATAGATCACCTTGTCGCATGTGGGTGGGTGGCTGTCTTGGTCGATGTAGGAGGATTTCACAGTGGTATTCAGAAGGCGTGAAAACTGATGGGCAACACTGTGGTTCCTTGCTAGCTCGAAGCGGAGACATTCCTTTATGATTGTCTACAGTAGAGATGTTGAAAACCAGAGATTGAATGCATAATCCGCAATGCTTTTGATGATGCCGTATTTACCCGCCAAATGAACGCACCCCCTCCTTTTCCCATTCGAACATAATGTTTTCTCTCTTCGTCGCATAATGATCGCACCCTGAACTTGCTTCCGTGAAGTAGGAGAGACACGGTACGATTCAGCATCCGATATGGCATCCGGCAGGTACGATTGTATAGGGCTCCGTATAAGACGCCAAGTCGTAACGTGTGTTTCCTGCTTTGCTATAGCAATCATATGGACACTCCAGGCGCATTTTAGCCGTCGGCGCCGACAATTGCGGCCCAATCTCCCGCATTCGAGGGTGGAAACTGGGAGGAAACGCACGACGTGTCGTCCCCAGGAGGCATGGTCATGTGATGTCTGCTGCGGAACTCCGTTACGAACAAGGCGGGCACCCCGTACTTCTACCAAATGTTCCGCACATAAACTATTTACAAGATGTATTTACAAAGACACTGAACACAGAACATTAGCAGAGATGGAAGATAGCCCAGTCAGGCTGTGTTGATTGTTCTTCGTCCTCGAGACATTGTTTTCTTGACCACACTGAAACAATATTTTCACTTTGGCTTTATGTAGTGCACCCTGTGAAGCATTTGCGTTCACTCCACTGCTGCGCCTGGTAATGTTGCCCACAGAGGATTACAACGCGATCATGAAAAGTGCTGGCAGAGGGAAGTGAACTCTCTGTCTGCTTCTCACTTCAATAAGCGTCTGAAACTAAAGATTACGCGATCTCAAGTATTAAACGCAGATGAATGCATCGCATACGAAGCCACAGCCATTTCAACTTGCCCAACCTTGGCACCCGCTGCAGATTCCCGCTAAGATAAGGTGCGCAAGCCATATATGCGTTCAGTTGCACTGACAGCTATGCGCTGCCATGGCCAGGTTAGAAGAGGAGACAGGTTCATTTGCCACACACTTTGTTATATTTAGGTTCAATGTACATGTTGTCCTAGGGCAGTAGGTTATGAGTGAAATGCTTCGTTATCGAGAGTTTTGTTATATTGAATTTTGTTACATAGAGGTCAACGGCCTTTAGACAGCAGTTCCCAAAGTATATCTTACCAGTAGTTAAGACTTTGGTTTATAGCTTGTAGCATGGCTCTGGATCCACAAGTGAGGAGGTGGGATGGGGATAGATTTTTTAGCTGCTTGCAGAACCCCGAAATGCTCTTTGCTTGAATTGATCTAGATGACACCTGGCATGAATGTGCCAAAGCGCTCATGCGTATCCTTTGGGGCATTGACATCTTTCTGAATACAAGGGTGAGAACTGCAGCAACCAAATGATCATCCATTCATCAAGCTTTTTTATTTTCACTTACTATTTTGCAACACCTTCAGGCACTGAATGTACTGAAAGTAAGACAGAAATTACTGAGTAGCCACAAAATGAAGGCTTACCAGCCATTTCGTCGGAGTGTGGCTTGGGTCCCTGTGCCGTAAACACGATGCAGTCAATGACGTAGTGCAGCTCAGGCACGTCGCCCGGGTGCAGGCAGGGGTGACAAGGACAGTGCCCATGATGACCGTCCGCTTGGGTGGTTTCTGGTACTGCACATGTGTGCTGCGCATCCCTGTGCACGGTAAAACACCTGCAAAATCCAAGTAACCGTTAGGTGAAGGGCACCAGCAGACCGAAGTCTTGAAGGAACAGGAAAAAAAGCATTAACGAGTTTTAGGGAACAATAAAGCTTGGTGACTCTGCGCATTGCACAAACCGTTCAAAATGAAAATATCCAAAAACGAGTTGCACTGGCAGACATTAGTCTTGAAGGAACAGGAAAGAAACATTAGGGAGTTTTAGGAACAGTAAGGCTTTGCATCTGTGCACACTGGATTAACCCTGCAAAAACAGGCTAGTGTGAGGAGAGTTGCACTGGCAGATCCAATTCTAGAAGGAACAAGAAAAATGAGCATTCAGGACTTTTAGTGACTAAGGCTTCGCAAATGAGTGCACTGCATGCCAGAGCCTCTATTCTCAACACGCATGGCGGCTGCACGGCCCCATCCGCCATCTTATCGGTCTCACTGGCTGTCCAGAGGTCACGTGTTTTTGAAATTTTTGCCTGGAAACGGAAGTTTTGCAAATACAATTTTGCGTTTTCATCAGAATAACGACACGTGACGTGCATCCGCAAATTTTATCGACTAAGACTGTTTTGTGGTCCTTGGCATCTATATTTCGACTTTACCGCTTTAAAAAGAAAGTGGACGGTAGTGTGCAGAAGCCCGTGCAATGCATCTGCAATTTCGCGAATATGTGGTGGCGTTCCAAGACAGCCGCCATGTCAGCTTGTTTATTGGCTGAAGGGATATGTCGTGAGGAGCGTCACAGCAAAAACTGTTTCGTAAAGGTTAATGTGACGTTGCATGACGTTGCGCTGGGCCGCCATTGCAGATATTTTCCGTCTTAATTTCTGGCGCGACAAGCCGCGCGAATTATGGTAATGAGTGGCCATATGCAACGGCGGCCGAGAGGCAAGCGTATCGCCGCATTTTCCCTGTCATTTGGGGTCATGAAAATCTTTTGTTCACAATGCGCGCTCATAGCATTTGCATCACTATCGGGTGGCGTTAGAATTTGTGTTTTGAACCATCCTTTTTATTAAAAACACGTTTATTTAAAAATATTGGTTGAAACTAGAAGCTTACTGGGACATTTTGCACTTTTTACTATTGCATTTGTCTTGTATTTAATATTAATGACTTCGCGTCATCAAAGGCTATGGCAATGGTGACTTCATAATTTATGAAAAGAAATGTACGCAAGGCGGCGCCTTAAAGTTTCCTCCCGTAAAGTCCCTATATAAGAAAAGTACCGCCATCTACTCTTTCCTCCGCCGCTCCTCTCCTAAAGCACTTGCTGTTTTCTTTACTTTTTGCTTGCGAAAGCCAAGTCGACGGTGGCGCACCTAGACAGTCCACGTTGAAGCTTTCAGGCCGGGCGCGCGCCGCTGCCGCCGCCGGCGACTGCGGCTGCGCAAAGGACTATCACCATGGCTCTGAGGCGGAAAAAAGAAAATATAAAGAAGTGAAAAGCACGCGCTATCATCGTCCAATCGGAGATACAGGAGAGAGGGAAGCGGCGTTTTTCAAAGGATGGCGGTACTTTTCTTATAGGGACTTTATCCTCCCGCGGTTCGAGTAAGCAGCGTAGTGAACAGGAGATGGCAAGCGCCGGCGCAGGCGGATACCTGTGGCGCGCGCAACGCTATCGATTATATTTGGCCGCTTCTGAGCCAGACGAGTTGGGCTGAGTCACTTGCATTTCACGAGATAACGATAACGCGGCCTAGAGCGTGCGCTCATCATCACTGGTAGGTCGCGTATGTTCTCAAGCTAGAAAGCAAGCGCGAGGGTGCCAATATACTGACACGTATACATGTTTATCTTCACCGCACTCTAAAGAAAAGGAGGAAAAGGGGTATTGAGGTTACTCCTTTAGGGGAGGAACTGGTCTGCCACAAGCCATTCCTCCTTTAGGGGGTAACTGCGACGGGATGAACTGTTACTCCCCTGGCGTTACTCCTTCAGGGAGGAACGGTTGCTCTTTCCCAGTACTCCTCAAGGGAGGACAGTTGCCATTTCCCATGCTCCTCAAGCGAGGAACGGTTGCCTTTTCCCAATGCTCCAAGGGAGGAACGGTTGCCCTTTCCCAATGCTCCTCAGAGGGACGGTTGCCCTTTCCCAATGCTCCTCAAGGAGGAACGGCCGCTCTTTCCCAATGCTCCTCAAGGGAGGAACGGTTGCCCTTCACAATGCTCCTCAAGGGAGGAACGGTTGCCCTTTTCCGATACTCCTCTAGAGAGCAACGGTTACTCTATGCCAATACTCTTCAAGGGAGCACCGGTTGCTCATTCCGAGGCTCCTCAAGGGACCATTAATTCATCTCTCCCCAAGTGGCAACCGGAAGAAAAATTTCAAAGAACATGATGGCACCAATTCCACTGCTTGATTAATGTTTTATTGGGTTGTCAATTTTGATTGACACAAATGCCCAAGTAGAGAGTAACTGGAGCATCATATCCATTTCTGCAAAAAAAAACATCCAAAAGTGCAGTAAATACTTTATTATAATCTAAATCTTTGGTGCAAAGCAGGTACATGCCGGATTTTTACAACTAGCTTACTGGCTCAAAAGAGTGTGAGCCACTCGGACGAGTGGTGTTGTCCGCAGACCACTGTGTATCTTTAGGAGAGGACACAACAGGTCAAATGTTTTTGAGCCTTCTTATTAAGACAATGTTGCATGTTCAGTAGAGGGCCATTTGTGTGGCAATGGCTGCCAAAAGGCTCCTTCCTTGATGGCAATGCCCTCCAGCACACCGTCAACTCCTGCGTGGTCAATATGCCTCCGGTGAAGGTCACTGTTGGTACATAATGTACCTTGGCAGGATCCTGCAACAAAGAACACATTTATATTTATGATTGTAATGGTAGCCTTGATGTTACGTTATTACAGCTGTTGCTACCAGTTGCAACAGACGACCCTGAAGGAAGATGCGTGCAGTGTTAAAGGAGTACTGACACAAAAATTCAAAGTCTACATCGATTTAGGTGGACACAACACACACATCATGCACAAAATATCAGCCGCGAATATAGCTTAGAATATAATTAAAACCACATTTAAAGTATGCGTGCGCAGCCAACCGCAAAGTGCAGCACCTCACGACATTGACGTCAAGCAGGGATTGTAAACAACTGAGAAAATGCTAAGTCACGAGTTCGCGCTGCCGTCGGGGCGGGGTCGGTCAGCAAGTTTCTCACCACTCCGATCGTCCCGGTGATTTTTTTTCTCCCTGGAGCACACGCTGGCCTCTTTCACCGCTGACGGAGGCACAAAAATCGACTGAATTTGTTTCTGACACGAGATAACTCTTGAAGTGACCTCGAAAGTGTGCATGTTATAAAATGTTGTGCGATATAGTAAATTGTTGCCGTGACATTGGCTCGCAAGCGGTCAGCGCAGCCGCCGCAGCAATCGTCCTCTACGAAGCGGCTCGCCTTGCCAACGTGTTCTCTCATCGCTACCAATGGCGTCAGCAAAACTAATTGTACTGTCATTTATGAGCGACGTAAATGTGCAGACGTTGATTGTTTTGACGAATATAGGTGCTTTATTACGACCTGCGGACGGATCGCAAGGGCCGTCGGCCCCCGGATGCAGACTGCCAGCCCCCCCCCCCCCCCCCCCCCCCCCGAGCTAGGCCTATCGTTTCCCAGCGATCGCCAGCTTGCCTGGCAATGCTCGTTCGCTACCGTCGAAGTCGATAAGTGACAGAAGTGGTCCCACTTTGTGCGCACTGCTGGATACTTAGAATGTACCCCGTTGAAGAGCAGCCAGATTTGCTCGCTTCCTTTCGAGGCGCGCCGAGCTTAGAGCAGTCCGATCATCTTCCACCAAGATATACGTATATATGTAGGCAGCCCCAAGCCTGATGATGTGCCGACTTTTACCCCGCCTTGTGTCCTGCTCCGGAATATGCTTCATTCCTAAAACGCCCTAGATGAATGGTTCGTACTACTTGTAGCGGTGTGTATATGTATATTCATATAGCTGTTGCTGGCCGCACTTTCCAAGTTGCTGCTTTATAGTGGATCCATTGAAAAGTGGTTGGCCATGTCTAATACGGTGGCGACTCCCGCCTGGAGGAAATAGTCGCCGCTGGATGACAATGACATCGCAAAGCACGTGCAGGTATAGCAGACAACTAGCAACACAAAGCTCGCGCGCCGGCGAGCGCACGTCCAGCTTTGTGGGATCACGTGCCCACTGTGCTTACAATCCCTCTTTTCCCCATCTCACTGCTCTCTAAAACCGAAACTTGGACGGTTCACTACAAGCATTTATCTGTTGCGCTCTGAAGCAAATGAGGTTTCACGTCATGATTACTGGGTCATTAGCTACTTATTACAGCCAAAAATTAAGATCGAAAATTTTTGTCAGCACTCCTTCAAAACCAGTGTCAAACCCAACGCTTTGGCAGCGCACTGACAATTAAACACAGTAGCAATGTAATCTGCATAATGTATATTAACGAGAGCACAACAGCTTAATTTCATTACCTGGAAAGAATTTTCCTCAAAAGGTAGAAACCGCTAGCAGTAAGGCCACAAGCTTATCCACATGTTAGTGATTAGTTTGTTTACATTCAAGCCAATTAGTTTGGCCCTACAAAAAAAGCTAGATATTTGCGGTTTTCAGGCAATATTTCACGCTGGAATTCTGTAAACTAGGGAATTTGTGTTCTGTACGTTTCTTAAACTCATCCTGGACATGGATGCATTGTTGAATGCTTTTTCATATTCACCCGCGCTCGTCTTTCCTTTCCTCTCGTCTTTCACTATTGTCTTTT
Source organism: Dermacentor silvarum (assembly GCF_013339745.2). NCBI lineage: Eukaryota > Metazoa > Arthropoda > Arachnida > Ixodida > Ixodidae > Dermacentor > Dermacentor silvarum. The sequence continues at coordinate 366,918,755 of NC_051154.1, forward strand.
ATTTTGAGTTTTGCGCTACAAAGTATCATGTTCCGCAAAAGAGATTGTAAAAATTTAATACAGCAGGTATCCTCAAAACTAGTTCATATGGCCAGTAATTACAAGCTATCAATTTTATACTGATAGACTTACAGAATGGCTGATGAATGCTTCCATTCTCTCTTTCACCACTGTCGGGAGCAAACAAATTGCAGCAGTGAGCGTCACCTCTGAAAGAGACATGAATTGCACTGTCTTAAAAAGCATGAAGAGTTCAACTACAAGCAAAATTCATGCTTCAGTTTGAAAGACCTGTTTTAGTCACTATTCACTGCAGTCAGCATATAGGGTCCTTTATTAATTAAGCACACATGAGTGATTACATTTTGTGGGGTAGTCACGGTAACTACACTCAGTCATTGTAAGTATGCCAGGTCACCCAGCCAAGTAAGGTTCACGGGCATAGCACACCATAGACCTGCTTCTGACAGCACTTGAAGTGAGAAAGTTTACATGCACCTACTCATTACTATAATTTCTGCTTATCACTATGCAGTGAAAGCAGCAGGAATAAATTCACACTGCAATCTGCAACGCCGACACCGCATCCCAGCAAACCCGCTCCGTGAATGCGTCTCTCTCTCATTTTCTCGATCTTCCGAGCACAGAGCGCAAAACCTCTTCATCAACTCGCAGAGCATTGGCATGAGCGTGTGTGAACATGCCAGCTGTGGATGAAGAAGCCCGAACGCACTCATATGATTCGCAGAAATGCATGTTGTGCAAGCATGGCTGTATAGCCTAGTGGTTACGACGCGCTCGCCTTGGGACCGTGTGTACGCGGGTTCGAATCCTGCCTTGGCAAGAAAGTTTATTTTCTTTTATTTCTTAATAGTTTCAGCTGGCTTATACCTGTGTCACACGGGCACATTTGGAAGGCCCTCCAGCCGACGGCCTTCAAAATGCCACAGCTCTATCGACTCAAAAGAGTTGTCGCGCTGCTACACGGCACTTTTGAAAGGCCGTTGAGTGGTTCAGGCGTTTCTCGCAAAATTGTGTGGCGCTGCGGATCTTTATTTTCGTTTTCATGTCACCAAAAGTTAAACATTAAAACCGCTTAAAAGCACTATAATTACTTTTATATTTGTTTATACGGCGAAATGGCGGCGATATGACCTCAGCCGGCAGCACATGGAGTAGAGGGAGAGTGTACGAACACAAGCACATCGCTGTTGTCGAGAGCATGTGCAGTTCGCACATATTAAGTGGCGAAAATACTTTATTGAATAATTAATAACACTCATATATAGTATTTTAGAGCATTTTGGTTTGATTTGTTCTTTCTAACAATGAGTACGAGCACACTGTGAACGAGAGGGCATGTTCGCGCTGTTCCACTTCCGTTGCCCAAAGGCCATTCGAGATTTCGATAGAGCTGTAGGGTGCTCCGTTGACTCGATAGACTATTGACTCGGCGGCCTTCGAAACCGCCCTGTGATGCAGCTGGAACTTGACCTTTGAGTCAACTGACTATCGGTTGGAAGGCCTTCCAAACGCCCGTGTTACACGGGTATAAAACAGCTTCGCTGATAAAACGATGCTTTTCAGCTACAGTGCTGCTGTAGGCAGAATAATCTAACTGAAAATGATAGCAAACTGGTATGGTCTACTTTCAGTTCTAATACATGTACAGCAGTACACTTGTATCATTATTTGCATAGCAACAAAAACTCAATGAGCCAACATTCATACAAGAGGAATGAAATTTATCAATAAACAACTATCACACTTTACCTAACCAGGCCAGGAGGCGATAACCCATTTTTAAAGCACAAAAGTTATCTCAAACACGCGCCTGGATCTTTTGTGTGGGAAGCAACCATTCTACCTCTACACCAAGGCGGCAAAACCATACGGGACTTTAGCCGACTACATAGCGAGTGCAATTAATCAAATGTCCCGAACAGCGTTACCCTATTTTAACTTCACCTTTGGAGCTTGTTCGGCCACTCTTATTACAGGTCAATCTAGCCGAATAGTACATTTATCAGCCTTCACTTGGACGACTTCCATTCAAATTCAAATGTGCTCTTCTTTCTCCCTCTTTGTAAACCTTAATTTATTGTTTTAAATATACAATAAGTTATGGTTTTCAACCCGGCTTTTAACTGAAGTGTTCAAGCGATGATGAATGTGTTGCACAAGCAGACAACACCTCAGGCCTTCAGTAGTTCATACATGTCAGCGGTGTTTATGGCGTCCTCATGTGAGCTCTTCTGACAAGCTTTGCTTAGGACATCCCTGTAGTTGCTTATCCTGTGGAAGCCGACCATAAATATGACATGGCCTTTGGCATTTTCACTACGAAAATGCCAAAGTAACGCATGTTATTACACCACCATAAAAGAACTGCGCAAACAAAGCTTTCCCCGACAAGTTAAATGCTACAGCACCCGATTAACCCGATGTAAAATCAAGGGAATGGCACCACTGGAAGCTAAACACAAATCGAAACACTAATGTTGGCTTAGTGATAATTGAAATTACCGTCTATGGGCATCCTCTGAGGCAGCAGTGAGAGCAGTATCAAAATCTTCGAAGAAATTCTGCATGTGTCGTTTTTTCCTCGCTGCGTTTATTATTTTTTTGCAGCAGTTTTCAGCACTTCCTCCAACTTTTCCATTATGGAAATCTTTGTCAAGAGTTTGAATTCCAGCTGCACCTATAAATAAATTCATCAAGCATTTAATGACATTAAGCCCTGTAGCCGTGTTTTATCTACTGTGCAATATCACACAGGGCACAACCTCTGCACGATGTGTAGTCAGGGTGATGATTTCACCAAGACAGATAAAAGAGTTGCCGATGTGCTCACATACATACACATTCAAAGAAAAGTCATCATGCGCCAAGTACAAGAATACAGATAAAGAAACTGTGCCTCAAGTTTTTATAAAAAGGCTTTGAAGTACCATCCTCAAACCTTGTAATAGTGTCCATTCAAGTTATTCATGATGAATTAACCTTATGATCAATGTGGGACATATCAGTGCCACTTTTAAGGTTAGCACCGCAGTGCCGTGGATGCAAGACAAAACTGCTCAACACATTTGATCTGGCTGTACCTATACTTCCTTGGAACATTCTAATTCTCTGCTTTCGAATGAAACCCTGTTACAAGGTCTCCATTTTCTTCCTTTATGTCAATCTTCTACAACACCAGCCTTTTTTCTAAAGTTTCCAAAGGGACCAACAAAGCCACTTTCAAATACTTCTACCTTGTAAAAGAGCAAATACAAAATAAAACGCCAGGGTTACTATCTGCCACATTCACACACCAAGGATATAACAGGACACGTTCTTCCAATAGTCCTGCCAAGCGATTCTGTGCACGGAAGTGACAAAACGAGCTGTCACACAGATTGCTTGTTCTTTCCACTTGATCACTCATTTCTGGAAATCTAGAATTCGTCGCTTGGTCACTCGTAAGTGCTATGAGCAACTAGCCAATAGTGCAAAGCTGGAACAGCGTGTACATCAGATCAGCGACATACTACCGGTTGTTGCATGGAATGAGCAAACGACCAAATTTTTATACATGCAAGGAAAAAAAAAAATACTGCAAGACCTTCTAAAACATTTTATGCTGCTCTGTACAGAGAACATGCGTCATGCAAGTATTTGTTCCAAATCCACCATTTGCCCACCGAGATCGGGTCCAGCCCATATGGGCATGGCGCCCGCCCATATGGGCAAAGCCCGAGCCATTTTGACCTATCAGGGAGGGCTTATGGCCAATTTTGAATAAAAGCAGATTGGAATAGTTTTATGTTATACCAGCCCTAAAGTGCAGAACGTGGATTGAAAAAGCGTAATGAAACAATAAACTTGGAATGAACGCACGAGTATTATTATGCAAACTGAGGATGTCAAGAATGGATGGACGTGAGCGAAACAGCCTGTACTACCCAATTCCTCTGGGCAATTTTCTGCCATTATTGATTCAAAGATGCATCCATTGAAAAACTTACGATGGAGCTGATTGACAGCACGGGATACTTCAGCAGCATCTCGTCAACAGATGGGTTCTCCTTCGCCACCCATTCTCTTCTGCTTGCCAATGTCCTTGCCATACAATCTTCAATGTAGGCCATATCTGGCCTGGCCTTCAATATTTCGTTTGCCATGGCCGAAATGTGGCACGCAACTGTTTCGCCATCTTCAGCTTCGACCATGGCAGTTGCCTGAAAGCAAACATCAATTTTGTTTAGCCAGGTGGGCAAAAGCAGGCTTGGTGCAAGCAGGGCTATGCAAAATGTGAAATACATACTGTATATGGTCTCTCAATACGTTGAGGGGCAGCGCTCTCATTCACTGCAGCCCTCTTTCGGGGTGGGGCATTTTCAACATCTTCTTTTGACAACGCCCTCACTTTTTTTTCGTTCATATTTTGCCTTGTGGCGCAAAGCTTCACGCCATGAATCCTGTAAGGCACCAGAGTGGGTTATAGACATGTTATTAAAGTCGCAGGTCACATTCAGAAGTCAACTTTTTCTGCAGAATATAGATATTTTGTTGTTTATATGTTTTATGATGCCCAAACATTCAGAAACATATTGCAAAATAAATTATCTTGCTATCATCATTAGTTTGGGAGTTACAGCTAATTTTCCAACTCAAGCCCTCGTATGGCGACACCGAAACCACATTGCACTGGTTAAAAAATCAGTACTACTCCTTTTGCATAAATATTATACAAAAGACTTTTTGATTTATGTTGTCGGCGAGCAACATACACGAACAAAAAGATTTTAGTGCAGCTCATGGGGGCTCCAGCTATGAATGTGGTGCGTTTTAGGCCTCTGTGTTTTTGACAGCTTTCTCATGGTTTGAAAGATTTGTTGACTTTTCTCGCAAAACAAGATTTTGCTTCACATGTTACACAAGCTTTGATAACTTTCTGCTGATTATATTGAATTTAAATTTTCCACACTCATTCCTCACATCGACATGCATACAACGAACTATGACAAAAGAAATTGATGCCATACTTTTGCATTTACAGCTCATTTTACACATAAATTTGGTCAAAATGGGAAATTTTTCTCGCTTTGCTTAGTTTTTCGAACATAACTCCCTTAATATTGATCACATTACATTTATCCTAGTTCATTGCATAGGTCCCACGCTTAGCTACGTGAATGCCAAAGCATTATTCAATTCAATTCATTAGTTTTTTATCGTTGCTGGCATGACTAGCGGTTTTTTTTCACATTTTTAGGCAAAAATTAGCTGCCAAAGGATAAAGTGAACCATTTACGGCATTTTAAGTAGTTGGAAAAGCTAAATAAGACATGCTTATTCAGGAAAATGTTATTTGTAATCCTGGCTTACTTAAAAAAAATTTTTATGGCCAACCACCTCAAGTAGGCAACTGCAATTCTGTGACTTTGCATCACACCTCGCATGAAACTATTGACGGGCAGCAAGTACAAGACGTGAGTGCCACCCCTCAAAGCACAGGTGCTGCCACCACTTTTGGGTTGAAGGTTAGGTCATGTAATAACACTGTTTAGGAGGTTTACTGTATCTTTAAAAAAAACAGTGCCCCCAATTGACTCATATTAGAAGCAGGGAAAAAAGGCCGCAGTTTACCCCCAACATTCTGCTCTTTTATTTCATCTCACACAAATGTACTTAATGAGCTTATGCATATAATTAGAATTCCAGACACCTTGTCTGCCATGAAATCAGTTCCTAATGAGTGAATGATCGCTTGCAGGTGTTTGGCTATGCCAGGTGATTTATTTACAGCACATAGTGCACATATACAGCTCTGTCTTGTGCACCATGAAGATGATGATGCAGCAATGAATACAAAGGTGCACATAAGCTTACAGTCAACAGCTGACTTGTCAGGGCATCTCATGTGCATCTCAGCGCATCTCAGCAGGGCAACACATGTCCGTCTTCACCCAAATATGCATGCTTTTCATGGCCGAGATGTCCCAATTGGTTGCTCAATGTAAATAGTGAGCTTAGCATTAGCACAGTATAACACAATCCAATCAGTTTTCTGATAGTTTTCACGGTGTAAATATGGCTACTGAATTGCAGTGTTTATGTGCCAAGCCATTTAGGTGTGGCATAGTTAGGGGGGGAGGGGGCTTTAGATTAATTTTGACCACACGGAGTTCTTTAATGTGCATCCGCTGTCTTGACAGCCCACTTCTGACCAAGCGCGGCTTGTGCAAAGCAGGTATTAATTAGGCAGGCTTTACAACACGAATGATATCTGCAATAACATGTCACTCACATAGCCAGTCCCCATTGCATCAGCGAGGTTAGGGAATATTATGACCAGAGCCCGTGCTGCCTCAGTGTACAATCTCCCTGGGTACCTGGCAGAAATCACATATTACAAAAGCAAGAATGCAAGGCACTATCTAGCAGACCCAAGTTTTATGGTGAGTTTGGTAGGAAAGAATAACAGCAAGGGCAGCAATAATTCACAAACAAATAAAATTATGACAGATTTGGAATTTTCTCAGTACATCAAACATTAGCTCTCAGATGTTTCAGGTCAAATGCTAAATGTAAACACACAACAGTAGACTCAGCAAAAATATTTACTGCAGCATCACTTATTGAAGTCTCGATTTTTGTGCGCCATGACTAGAAACCGATGTTTAGCACTAAGAATGCTGTTTTAGGCACCTATAAGAGGCCATAAAGCTGTCATTAGTGAGGCGCTGTGTTCCTAAGAAAATCAATTTATTCTCAGTTGCCCAGTAGAAGTTCTTGTTCTACGGACTTCTACTGGGCAACTGAGGATAAATTGATTTTCTTAGGAACACAGCTCCTCACTAAATACCTGTTCAGTGAAATTCATTTTATTCTCTCAACAAAACAAAATAAGGTAAGTTGCGTAGGATACAAGATTTATCTGAAAGAAAGTGTGCCTACAGACACCATGAGAAAAGTTGTGAAAGTAATCACAAACAAGCACAAACTCAAAGTTTTCGGGTTTCATGTGCTTTTTTTTCTTACGTATTCAATTGTGTACAGAAAAGAAACAGTCCACATCCACCAAAGTTAGGGGCCCTTATTTGTACTTCGGAGTTTTCAATGATCCAATGCCCTATGGAATTCCAGAATGTTCACGGGTTAGAACATTTGACAGTTCTTTCAGTACCGAAGACCAGGATTTTTGTGCGAAGTAGACTGAAGTTTTGAACCAAGTCTATAAGGCACAGGTCAATTGGAGATGGTGGTGAACCTTCATAGAAATCCAAAAGAAGCCCCACATTTCAGGTCAACGTTGCAACCAAGCATTCAAGTTTTTCAATGATGGCTAAAAGCACTAAGTCACCTTTGTGTATCATAGTGGATAACGCAGTAATGCACTATGATGCTCTCACAGTGATGCTCTCGTCTGCTACAAAGCTAGTAACAACAGCTTTTACACTGGCAAAGTATTTACAGTAAAATTGGTTGCCTTCATCCAAGTGCCCTGGTAGGTGATAACATCGCAAAGTAAGGCTAGGGAGTTTTGCTCCTTTGAAGGTTCCTCAAGGTGCAGACAGACGGCACCATGACATACGATGTCAGTTTATCACATCATCATCATATATATTTCCGCTACTGTTGGAGTGCTGTTTCTGCAGGGTGTTGACACACGGTGGATAAATTAAGTCTTCTTTTTTTAAGTTTCGATAGCTAGGGCATTTCCGAATGCCTGCCCAATGAAAGGGCATTGCGACAAATTATAATCATCACCCAGAAGCAACAATTATTCTTCTCCGTTGATTGCTAGCAAAGATATTGCTTGTACACTGCAGGAAAGCCCTACACAGCCACACAGGGGGGAAAGGGTGACACCTACTTTACACACGTTAAGAGGATGAAGGTGAAAGACGCGCACCTGCACACTCACGAGACATTCATTAAATTCCATGACATTTTTATTCGAATGTGTTGTTACTTCCTATTGTTTTCTCCCACCAAAGGTCATGGTTTCAAGTGGCTTATTACCTTATATTAAGGTAGAGTAGAGGGAGTTGAACCAATGGTGGCACCATCAATATTTTTGGCCATAACGCTGGACGACGGATCTTTCGACCCATGAGCCATCAAGGCTCTAACCTTAACTGCTGTGACCCAGTAGTGACTTGTGCCGCAGTGAACATGTTAACAGGAATGTGAAGGGAACATTCAAGACACATCAATACGCTTTTCAAGGACATCTCCTTATATATGACTCACATATCATATAAGTACAGGTCATGGTGCAGCCACTGTAGGACCCTCTGGCGACCTGCGAAGTGCTGCCCGGCCTGGTGCCTTTGAACTGCCATGGCAATGTCTGGTGGTACAGCTGGGAGGCAGTACACACTGCCGCGTGCTGGCTGCGTCGGTTGTGGCGATTCTTGCAGAACATCTGCTATCCTATGATGGCAATAAAGAAAATATATTTTGCCATGCTGTTATGAGAAACCCTCTAATCCGTTTTAGTAGCACCTACCAACTGAGAAAAGAGACTTCTCAATTAAGAAGCCTCTTTTATTAGCCAACTTTCACAACAGTCTTTTTCAATGCAGTGTGCCACAAGACGGCCGTAAATGGAATGATAAAAGATGTAAAACCACTCACCGGACCTGGCGCAGGTCTCTTTGATTTTTATTTTCGATTTATTCTCGATGGCGTCTTCTTCCGAGATGTCCACGTGAACTTAAAAGTCCTCGTCAAAACACTGTAAAAATAAGAATGTCACAGCTAAGAGGACTACCTTACACAAGGATTAACAGTTCCGAAGTCTCAATATTGCAATACTAGTCACAGAAAATCTTGAAGCCAACATGAATTAGCGCAACAGCAAGTAACAAGTGCGATGTTTTACTATATTTAAAATTAAAACACACTACCAACGAGATTAGCCCACTCCTAGAAACGCAGGCTACTCAAACACGTGCAGCCCAGCTAGAGGCCCAAAACTACTGGAACGGACACCTTGCGTAGCCTCGACGTAAACTTCCCTGCACAAAGGAAATTCCGTGGATGCTATGAAGAAAGATTTGAAGCTGAAATTAGGCGCACCAATGATTGTCAACAAGAAATTTGAATGCGAACTAGCTGGAACATGTCAAACTTAGCGCTGCAGGGTTTTAATATAAAACGCACAAGAACGAGAGAGTATGACGGACAAAGCTCGAAAATGGGAGACAAAGCTACAGTAATCGATGAAAAACGCTGCTGCAAACTCTACAACACGACTACTTAAGAGAAAAAAAATCAATTGTGCACCATGTATTTGTTATTCACATACGTCAACAAGTAAGCACTCACCGTTAGGCCGAGGGTAGAGATGTCGACTTCTGCGAACATTTCCCGCTCCTTGAGATTTGCAATTAACTGCCGGCCCGTCCACGGCTCGTCGAAATTGACGACGACATTTTTGTCGCCGTACGTAACGAGGCACTTCGATGTCATGGCTTTGCGATTGCGTAGCACAAAGAACCACTACGTTCAAGCTTGGCGCATGTGCGTACCGCGGCACATGTGCGCACTCCCACGTGGGTGTGTTGATGTTGATGTTCATGTCGCAGCGACAGCGACATCGCGCGACCAAGTTTTTCCTTTTTTTCTTTCATTTTTTTAACTTCCAATTCTGTGACACAAAAATAAGGCAGTGTGCTGTAATTGAAACTATTTTTCGGCCATGTGTTGCTTTCAAAAATTACTAACTAATCAACCCCATCGTGTTACAAAACCACCTTTTGGAATGGAGCCTTGTTAAACGGCTTTGCCGTTGCGGCGGTTGCGGCTTGTGTCGGATTTGTTTACGAAGCCTACAGCGAAAAGTAGAACTTGTCAACCGTGCTTTCAGCGGCGTGTTCGTCTCTACCGACTGCTATATATACTTGTGTCGATTGTGGATGTATGCGAAGTCTGCGATTACGGAGAACTTTTTCACGCGCCCGGCCCCTCCCGCCTGTTATTTTGGATTAACAGCAAGAAAACGTGGCTTTCCAGCGAGCAACAGAGCACGTTTCTAACGCACGCAAACGGTCTGGCGGTGTGTGTTTTCAACGATGAATGTGAAGTACTGCCCGAAGTGCCCGTTCTTCTCTTACCAGCTAGCCATAGTGATAACGCATATAGGTTTAGTGCACAGTGGAGAGCCGAACTTCAGCATATTCTGCGGCATCGAAGGCTGCGCCAACACGTACAGGAACTTTTCCTCGTATAGGTCACACCTGTATCGTCGCCACGCAGCCGTGCTAGAAGAAAATGGCAGCAATTGCCATCAGCCATCCGTCGAGCGCCCAAGTCTTGGAAGTAGCGCTGAACTGCCATCAAGCGAAGAGTTTCTACAAGAAATGGACAGTGCCGACATGGCATCCACCGACACCGGTATACTGCAGGAAGAAGCCTCTGTGGAAGATTTGCCATCACAGCAGAGGGCAGCTCCAGATAATCACTTTGAGCGCTTTCTGCAACAAGCGAAATCTACGTTATGGGATTTCTTCTTTTCTGTTACAGCGCAACATAGCATAGCGTATGTTGCAGCTGAGAAGATATTTACTGAATTGAAGGTAGTGTTTGAGCTTGTGCTAAAGGCATATAGCGAAGAGCTTGTGAAGACAATGAGGGCACCGGCGATGGGCCCTGAATTGCAGAGTCTTCTTCACTGTTCATTTCTGCCTGAACTGTTTGATGGAATTGACAGCAAATGGAAACGGGGAAAGTATATAGTGGAGAATTTTCCATTTGTGCCACCTGAAGAGCACTATGTAGGCGAGGCTGCAAAATATCACTACGTCCCATTGCCAAAACTCCTGACTACACTTTGTCAGCTCCCTGACGTTGCAGCTCATTTGACACTACCAAATATCGAGCAGCATGCACCCTCAGTGTACAGAGATTACACAGATGGCCTGGTGTACAGGGACTACCTGCAATCTGTCATTCCAGAGGGCAGCACGCACAGTATTATTCTTTTATTTTACACAGATGAGATAGAAGTGGTAAATCCCCTCGGAGCAAAGCGAGGCAAACACAAGATTCTTGCTGTATACTGTGGCTTGCTGAATCTCCACACCAAGTATAGATGCCAGCTTGACAATATCTATCTGATCATTCTTGTGCGCTATGTGCATGTCAAGATTCATGGTCTCGGCAGCATACTGCAGCCACTGTTGGAAGATCTGAAGAAGATGCACAAGGAGGGCCTCACATTAAGTGTTGAAGGACATGACATAAATGCCAGAGTTGTTGTGTTCGCCTTTTGTGGAGACAATCTGTCACTGAACCGCCTAGGTGGTTTCTCATGCTGCTTCAGCAACGGACGAGTTTGTCGTTACTGCATGGTATCGGCAAAGCACCTAGCAGAAAAGACCAGCGAAATAATGTGTCAGGCACGCACATTTGACAGGCACAAGTTGCACTTAGCGGCTGTTGCTGTAAACATAGCTAACAGACGCCTATATGGTGTCAATGAGGCCTCTCCTCTGCTTCAGCTTCCATACTTTGATGCGACTCGGCAGTTGCCTCCGGATATAATGCACGATACCTTAGAAGGTGGAGCAGAATGTGTCCTTCGACAAGTCCTAAAATCTCTCCAGTCTTGTAAATTGCTGTCTAAGCAAGATCTGGATGAAGTGTCGTCATTTGAATATGGCCAAAACGACGCAAAGAACAAGCCTCCACCGATCAACATCTCGTTTCTTAAGGCTAATTCTGTCTTGGCAGGAACAGCATCGAGCAAATGGTGCTTGTTCAGATTTTCCCCACTGATCTTTGGAGCAAGAGTCCCGGTAGGGAATGAAGACTGGGAGGTGCTTTTGAAGTTTCGAGAGATCATTGATATCATCTTTGCCTCTGAAATCGAATCATCACGTCTGGCTTACTTGGATGTTCTTGCACAAAGCTTTTTGGTTGAGTTTGTAAAACAATGTGGCCCTGAAGGGCTCATCCCCAAGCTGCATTACATGGTGCACTATGCCAGGTTTGTGCGTGAGGTTGGCCCACTGAAAAACTTCTGGTCAATGAGATTTGAGGCAAAGCACCAAAGCTTCAAAAGGATGGCAGCAACTGTCAAGAATTTCCGAAATTTGACACACACTCTAGCACAAAGGCATCAGATAAAACAGCTGTCAACTGCACACGTTCCGATTATACCAAGAACTTGAAACGGTAGGAAGCAAGCCTATTGAATGGAGCACACTCCCAACTTGTGCCAAAGAAGTTCTGCCAATGACAGTCCATGAAGTCAAAAATGCAATGGTTGATCGACGTACTTACAAGGCTGGTAGTGTTCTAGTCATGAAAACGGAGGATGGTCCAGAGTTTTAGGAGATTGAGCGACTGCTTGTGGCAAGAGGAGTGCTCTATACACTCACAAGAACGCTGGTTGTGGAGTACTTTGACAGGCACAGGTATTGCTATTGTACCCGAAGATCAGATGAACAGGAAATTCAAGAGGCTAGTGAAAGATTCGAGCCATACCTGCTAGACATCTATGGAAGTGGTGAACTGGTCCCCGAATGGAAAACTTGGTAGACAAACTCGTGACTTGTTTAGCAATACTGCAACATTGTATTAACTTGTGATTAGAGTCCTCTTATGAGCAGAGATCCTGTTTGCTTCCAATAAACTTAGTTGCAGATGCTTAGTTGCAGATGCTTAGTTAGATGCTCTTTTCTGTCCTGAACTTCTTTCCGCCCTTGGTTACGGCTTAACATCGTGTAATAAGTAGAGTCCTTTGGTTTCACGTTTTATATTTCTTAAAAATCAGTTGTTACATTTAAAGAGCAACACCTGGGAGAGATTGTGTTTTTTTTTGTCTCGCATACACCTTGTTGCAAGGAATCCACAAAATCTGACCCACTCAAATTATTGCACTTCATAGCAGACGTCATGGATTCAAACTAGAGCAGTAAACAGTCCTGTTTTTATTGTTGTTAGCACACCTTTACGGCACAAGCTTTATGCTGTAATGCAGATGAAGGTCAAAAGTTGAATGCAGCAGAGCCAGAAAACATGTTAGAGGCATCAGGCACCATGAAGCTGCTGCGTAGTGAATTATGTAATAATGTGTTTTGTGCATTTGCATGACAATGATTGATAATTAAAATAGTAAATTATGGTGTTTAACATCCTGAAACTGCTTAGTGGAATAAATGCCATAGGGGCAGGTTCCAGATTAATTTTGACCTGTTGGTGTCATCTAAACATGCACCTAAAGCACAAATACACAAGTGGTTGCATTCCTCCTCCCCCCCCCCCACGAAAATGTCGCTTGGAATGAACCCACGGCCTCTTGCTCACCAGCATAATGCTATACCCACTGAGCTTCCATGGCAGGCATGGCTTATAATTGTAGACAAAGTTCATCTTGGGAATACTATTTCAGGCTGCAGTGTAAATGGAACACAAATTAAGTAGCTTCACATCAATGCAATGTGAATGTTATGTCAAAAGGCCAGCTATTAAACAAGGTACTTTTTCGGCATTGTGAAAATGTGCATCTTCTGTGGAAAAAAGTTTGCACCACAAAAATTCTATTACATTTTAAGCTATCTACAGATGAGGTAATGTTACTATAGCACCATATGCTGAACCATGTTTTGGAATAAACACTGCTGTGTCAGTAAAACGAGGACGGCTACTTTCTAAGCGCAGTTCATAGATATTGTGACATCAAAAACTATTAATACCGAAAAGTGCAAACACACCAATTTAGATACAAGCAGTGCCTCTATACAAAGAGATAAGTACAGTATGTTTTTTGCTAACTAGCACCCACTCTGGCTGCAGATGGGCAGAACGCTGACAGTGATGTCACGCTGTTTGCAAGTGGAGAGGTTCATTTCTTGATCTAGTGTTCTTGATGCTTCCAGCAAAAGGCAATTTCTCAATTGCATACAACCCATCACCGCTGCTAAACCGCTATTGTGTACTGCTGCTGAGCATGCTGTCACAGTTTTGACTGGCTGCCACAGCAAACACATTCCGATGGGGGCAGAGCACAAAAACACTCTTAACTTAACCCTTTAGGCCCTGGCGTCCTATAAAATGGAAACGAAAAGAAATTGTTCTTAATCGTTTCGCAAATGGTTAACAAACTCAAAAAAGAATTTGAGCTATTCTCCATACACCTCCGCCAGCATAGGTGACAGTTTTTTCATCCTTGTCTTTCTCAGAAAGCCCTAGAGGTGAAATAAAATGGCGGCAGGCAAGAATCACGACTGCAGCAGTTTCCACGTCTTTTGATAATATTTTACTCAATACCTATTGCCTCGGTAGCAATCATAATTTTGTGTGTTCTTTCTGATATGGTTAGGAGTGTTTTTATATCGAGAACTTTTGCCTCTTATTTGCGCATAGCCCACAGCACGCCATGATCTGCGTGTCCTAAATATAGCACACCAGGGCTCAATCGTTGTAAAGGGCCCTGAATAAGTTGAATGTACAGTGATGACGCTGTTGCTTGTAACAGCTTCCGAATTCTTGTGTTATTATTCCCAAGGCGGTAAGTCAGCCTGCTCTTCTGTATTCAGGGGAAAGGGAACTTCTATACTAATAAGTATGTGTGTCAAGGACGCAAATATGTTTGCTGCACTATAGGAAGTGTGCGTGTTAGAGGTAGAAGACGATGACGATGAAAAGCAGGATATACAGTTTGCCTTTGCAGGCTAGGGGAACAGTAATTGCTACACAGTAGACGAAGAATTTGCCATATATGGCGAAAATACATCTGACAAAGTGACTATCAAGTAAATGGAGGCCATTCAAGTGCAATAATGAAGGAAGTGGGCGTGTTACAGGTAGATGACGATGAAAAACCAGGATACACATGTCCGGAACCGAGGGGTCGCAGCGGAGCGCTAGAACAAGAGGACCAGTGCAGCATTATTTTAGAACAGACTAGCGCGTGCCATGCTTACGCATCGAGCATGCGCCGCCCAACTTTATTTTCGTCGTCTTTTGCAGCCGGCACCAAGGCACCCGCCGAGAGTGCCGACCATAGCGTCGCCGCGTTGTGGCGTCGGTGGGCGCTACACACAGTTTGCTTTTGCAGGCTTGGGGAACAGTAATTGCTGCACAATAGACATGGATTTGGCCATCTATGGCGAAAATACATCTGATAAAGCGACTGTCAAAGATAGAGGCCATTGAAGTGCAATGATGAGCCGTGTATAACCAGCACGAAGAATACTTTTGATGCCTCTGATGCAAAAGAACCACTGTCAAATGACCATCATGCAAGTTTTTACACATTTAAATGTGTGATACAGCTGAGAATAATATGCAACTTCGAAATACTTCATATTGCTCTTTACATCCACTAAGCCCTGGTGTCCTATATATAGGACATGACGCCATATCTTATGCTGATGTGGTGCTCCGAATAAAATTAATATTTTTGTGCTTCTTGGGCCGTAGTAAATCAATACAAAACGAAAAAAAATTTCTGCACGATAAAAAAAATTCAGGGCTGAAAGGGTTAGAATTATGTTCATATTAAAGAGCAATATCTAATCGAAGTTCATCCTCAGCCCACTACTATAACACCTCTTGCAGCTGAGGTGTTGCTTTCGGATGTTATAAACTCTATGAAACAACTTTATGTGGTAGATAAAGAGGTTTTCTAAATTGAGCATTCATATTGCCATAAGGGGGATGGCTTGCATTGCTCTACCCCAAAATTCTCAGTAGAAACAATGAAAACAGCAGTAACCAAGCTGGGAAAATTGAACACAAGGCAACAAATTATTCTTACAATAAAGATACTTTACTGGCAACAAAATTGCATAATGCTATGTTAGATGTGGGTAAAATACACGCTCACAATGTGCTAATTTTCTGAATTGCACTGAAATTAGGTGTCTTTTTTGTGGCAATAGGAAGATCACCAGTTTCCGGAAATATGTGACCAGCATGTAGATAAAGCATAAATCTGTTGAAACAGTGCAATGTCCAAAATACCTAGTGTTCCTACTCTAATAAAACTTGAGCTAATGTCACCATGTACTGTAGAATGGAATGTTTATTTCAATTTATTTTGTTCATGTTACACAAGAAGGGTGTCAATCAAAGTGTTGGACTCAAGGAAAAAAAGAAGCAAAAGTGTCGAAAACAAGAGTGGAACAGGTAAAAGTATCATGAAATACAGTAAAAAGTAGAAATTCAATAAACTAGCAAATTTACAGCTATTAATTGCAGTCCATGAGCAAATCGGCAAACGAGGAATGATATTTGCCCTTTCCAGATGCACTGGCGCTGCTATGCAGATTTTTTCTGAACCTGTACGATGGCGATGGGTTTGCAGCTTATTCGGTTTTCACAGCGTTTAGTTATACTACAATCGACAAGCGAAAAATATACTGCATGTTCATTGTGTCGCTGTGAAAAAGTAATGGACTGTTGATGAACGTAAGGCTGCGTTAATTTCTGACTGTTAATAGGATACTAAAGAGAAAAGTAATTCCATCTGCATTAGTAAATTGCCCGTCTACAATACTGAAACTGCCATTATCACCACGAGTAGGGACTTTGCAAGCGACAGAAGATGCAAAAAGGAAGGATGGATGGCAACGCAGCCTTCCCGCACCAGCTCACTGTGAAGTCATGGATTGTGACAGCGCCTGCTGGGACCTAGTTAAATGCTTATCGGTAAAAATGGATTACATTGTGTTCTAAACGAGCCATAAACTGAGGATGGCTAAGTAAATGTTCCTGAATCTTGCCAACATGGCCCAAATAGAAAAAAATATATACTGGGCCAAACAACACATATACGAACGCGGAGCAGTGGGAGACCGTGCTGTTCAGTTCAGACAGCGAGTACCAACTACAAGTCATCAGGCAAGCCGAAGATGCCGCTAGGACCCAAGGGCTCCTGGCCGCCATCTAAGGGAGGGGAGATAAACTCCTCTTACACTTGCCCTTTTTAATAAAAGTTGTTTCTCTTTCTCTCTCAAAATTCGTGACGTCACGCTGACATGCTTCTGCTGAGGTTTCGGCACAAATTAAAAAAAATTAAACTTTGACCTTCATTTTCTGGTTTAATCACTTTTGATAATTAACTGATCATTGCCAAATTAACAAAAGTACTTTTCAAAGAATACTTCAATAAAAACGGAGTTATTCTTTCACTGTAGTGTTCCTCTAAGCCCTAGAAAGCTGCGCTCAAAGAATGTGTATGATAAAATATTCGTGTGCACAAAGTATTTTAAAAAGGCTTCTTCTGGGAACATATTGCTTAGCGTTCCGAATGTTTTGCGCCATGTTCCCTGTTTCTACTTCACTTTTCTTTGTGAGTTATTGGGACACAATTTTGGAAAAGAGTTCAAGTCCTGGAAAATGTAATTCAATAGGAATGCTGTTCCACACAAGATAGCCCAGATTAAGGTTGATCTCAACCTCGATCGTATGCGGCAAGCCTTTTACAGACTTGTATTTTGCAAGTAAAGAGATGAACACAGACTACATTGCTTATGGTCTCCTTAATTTTCCTATATATGCTTATAAGGTAACCATTGTGAAACACAGCCTCACACTTGGCGAGACACATTTGCCTTTCTTTAGAAAAGCCAAGGAATGTGCTGAGCGACACAAAATACTCGTACGCCACCGGCTTCTCACAACCCACGTGTTTCCTTGGCCTATCCATCACCTCATCCCGCTATGTAAAACTTGCGCTGTCCCTCCTGTAGGTGTTGAAAAGTGCAAATACAGACACTGTGCGGTTTCTTGTGGTATGAAATGGCTGGTTAGTTTTTCCAGATATTTCACTCAATTTTACCACAAACTATGTTGTGGAGAAGTGTTCTAGAGTGTTATTATTTGTCTAAGCAAAGTTACTCATAGCTGCCTTTGAATTTTTACTTGTGTGATGGAATGGTTGTGTTATTCGAAAGGACAACCTCAGCGGCACGTTTAGTTGTGTGTGGCTGGTGTCTGAATTACCTGGAAAAAGAATAAAGCACGCAGAGACAAGCCATATTTTATGCAACAGGAATTGAGCATTGGGAGAAAGGGGGTCTGTTTCAGTGCATTCATACTGATATGTCTCGAATACTGACAGGATATATATAAAACATGCTGCACAGTTTTGTTTGTCTCCTATATTGGCAGTGACATTGAATTAAGATGAATGCCATACGGACTTTGCATATTTAAGCTACATTCAAACATACAGTAGATATGCTAGTTGCAGTTGTTTGTTTCTGTGGAGACATTTTTTTACCTGCATATAGCATGGGGTTTTAAGCAGATTTTACTTACAGCATCCATTCAGTTTGGCAGTAAAGTCAAATTCAGTGAAATGAAAATAGTCAATGCTGCATGTTGCCATCTTTTTCACTGAACCCTGCAGGGAAAGAAACACAATTTGCTCCTTCTGAAGATAAACAATGTACAGTGCTGCTCACCATTACGGTTACAAGAAAACACCTCTGCTACTTTTCTGCGTGAATTCATCCACCACAGTAGCTCTCTGGTCATGAAATTCTGCTGCTGAGTATCAGGTCATGGGATCGAATCTCAACAACAGCAGCTGCATTCTGATGAAGGTGTAATGCAAGAATGCTGATATGCTTATATTCAGGTGCATAAGCATCATAATTAATTCACAGCCCTGCACTACGACACCCATTATGGCCATAGTGCTTCTTTGGGATGCCAAACACTGTCACTTATCATTCTGCATGAATTCTCTAAGGCCCAAATCTCATTATGGTAAGTGTGATGTGCACATGTACATACAAATAAGGCATCCTGTTGTGACCAAATTTTTAGAGTTAATTATGAATCGTTTCAGAACTGATTCAGTTATGTGAGCTCACTGTACATTGTGTTAGCTCGAGTTCATGAGGTTACTAATTAATGTTCGTAAAATGTTTCAATTGCTTACCTTAGTTACAGTTACCGTATATTACCTTTAGTTAGTTTAAGCTAGCTCAGCATAAGTGATGACAGGTCTCACCAGCACTAGCATATCTGTGGTTAAGCAAGGTTATGTTGATTTATTCTGTGCTTTATTTTTGTAACATTAAGCTAGGTTCATGTGTCTGGTAAGACGAACATAAAAAGGTAGGCTAGGGCAGACTGCGATCAACTTATATGAGGTAGCTAAGTCAACAGGCTTTCGCGAATCACTGCGAGTTGAGCTGCATGAAGCCATGTTAAACACGGTTTTCACACATCAGGCTCACTTGCTTACCCCTTATTTGATACTGTCATGTACCATATGTTGCAATTACTAAAGCTCCTGGCATGGCTTTATGGGTTGACTGGCATCATGGTGGCTAGCATTTTGCATTGACAGCCACTATATAATGTCTTGGAGCCCAAAGGGGTATTCTGTAAGAGTCCCCTTTATGGACTGTCCATTTCGGCTGTTGCTGATTAACTGCAGCTGCATGAGTGAGGAGTAGGAGACAGGTACCCCCAGCTAGTATCTTTCTCGCTTGTGCAGCTGCAGCCAATCAGCGACAGCCGAAATAGATAGTCCACTAAGTGGACTCTTACAGAATACTCCCTCTGGTTTGAGATGGGCTTTTTCATTTTAGCAGAGGCTTGGTGAGCGACATATGGAGTGTCCACAAGCTTCTTAGTCAATTCATCAAGGGTAGCAGAGGTTACATTGTAGCATCCCTGTGTTGTACTCATTGAGACATCTGCTTCAAGTGAGAGCACATTGTTCTGCAAAGCAACATTCAGCACAGAGATTTCACACTTAGATTGTATGGTGCAGCCAGAATCATAAATAAAGCAACTGTGAAAATATGTTTTATCAAAGCTAAAAGCTTTCAATATTAAATAACCATGGTTTACAAAAGCACCTGCTACTGAAAATTAGTAATTAAGATGCTGAAGAAAAAGTTGCATATTCGGTATCATTCAGTAGATATCACAAAGGATCCTATATTTTGGGGTTTAAAATGTGTCTACACTTAAGAATGCATTCCCCACAATCCAAACAACTATTGTTCTGTATGTAGAAAAAGAATTTCTTTCTACGTAACCCAATGATGTAATCAATACATTAGAGATTGAATACCTTTTGATGGGTTTACTCTTGCAGTGCTGAGTAGCCGTACATCTGGGGCTTCATGATGTGATGTCAGTGTTTGTGAGCAAAGAAACTTCACCTCATGTTTTATCATGTGCTGTCTGAGGCAAAAGCTGGGGTAGCTATGGAGCAGCAACCACTTTTTGTTGCAGTGTCTCATGGCATGTGTGCACAGTCTCCGTTTGTTATTATTTGCAGCTATACCCAGTCTGATTGAACCATAAACACACATTGCAGCTTGATCTGAACAGTGTGGTTCATAACTCAGCAGGGAGGTCCCCTGCTCTGCACTCAGTGTAGTTGCAAGAAGGCCTCTACTGCACAATTAAGCCGTCAAGTGATATCATAGCTGTCAGTAAAGATTTTTTGTTTTCCACCATAGCTCCTCGAGTCACTAATCATTGTTGTGCAGAAAGAGGCGTTTTTGGGCTGTCTCGGGTATCCCAGATATGAATATGAAGCCTAAGCTTGCGTCAATGAGTGCAGCTGCACTCTTCAACTCTAATGGTGCACCCAGTGGTCTACAACCCCTTTATGGTGCATCTATGAAGCAAACAAGTGAGACTCTTTGGGTCACGCTTTGATTTAAATGGCCTCTATATGGCTGACTATCTTCAAGCTAGCAAAAAGATGTGAATGAGCCCAACATGAACCTCCCTACTCCACTAATATAATCCTAAGAGCACAACATTCATGTACCACCTTTTTTGGAGTCTCCATTCACAGTAATATGTTTACTCAGACCAGGCATTCTGGGGTCTAGCCTTACTGGCCGATTTGTGGTAATGCTGAGAACACTGCTCGCCTTTTCGACCAGTGCCTCATTTGAAGCCCTTCTTGCATGTCTTGCAGTAGTAGTAGTAGTAGTAGTAGTAGTAGTAGTAGTAGTAGTAGTAAAAAACTTTATTTGGTGTTTTGTAACGAAATCCCAGAGGGTGAAGCCCTCAGTCCAGGGCCCCATTTGCTGCTGCTATTCGGCTGGCCCGGTCGATCAGGTATTGCTGGTCGTCAAAGGATGTGCTGGAAAGAGCGGCTTCCCACTGGGATGGGGTGGCGTTGGGTATTCTAGGTAGGCCGGGTGGTTTGGTGCATTCCCACGTAGAATGGTAGAGGTTTGGGTGTCCACCACAGAACGGACATTTTTCGGGGTACTGGCTAGGGTAAAAAGTGTGGCGGAGAGCAAGGCTGGGGAACGTATTAGTTCGGAGCTGGCGCCAAGCGGCTGCATCTGCACGGTTTAGCTTCACGTGTGGTGGAGGGAATGTTATACGGGATAGTCTGTGGTGTTGTAGTATATGCGTGTATGTAAGCGGTATTGTTTCCACCTTGTCTGGGCTGGACTGGCCTTCCACCGGTGCCTGAAGGGTTAGGCCTCGGGCTGTCGCATGAATGCGCTCATTGCAAAGGAGAGACGCATGCCCAGGTGGTCCAGACTAGGTGAACTAGTGGAATATTTTGCTTCTTGTGTAGCATTTTATGAGCGATCAGTGAAATCCGTCCTTCTGCGTAGTTTCGACATGCTTACTTAGAATCTGTAAGAATATATATGATCTTATGTGGGGGTTGAGCACTGATGGTGGGGGCTATGGCACATTCTTCCGCTTCCGTGCAGTTGTCAGTGCGTATTGTGGCTGATAATACTGCTTTGCCCCTCCAGTCGGCTACCGCTACCACTTTGGCTGTAATGTCGGGGTAGCACGCGGCGTCTGTATAGAAGGTGTCGAGGTCGTTGCCGTATGCTCGGTGCAGTGCCGTTGCATGTGCAGCGCGCCTGCCTTTATGGTGTTCGGGGTGCATATTCCGAGGTATGGGGGCCACTGTAATGTTTTCTTTGATGTTTGGTGCGATTGACAAGGGCTCTCGTGGGGCAAACTCTGATGTTGGGTAACGTAATTGTCTGAGTACGTGCCTTCCTGTCGATGTACATTTCAGTCGTTCAATCTGACTGACTTTCTGGGCTTCGATTAATTCGGCCATGGTATTATGCAAACCAAGCTGTAATAGTCTGGCTGTTGAGGTGTAGATAGCAAGGCCTGTCGCCGTTTTCACTGCTGTTCGTATGAGGGTGTCTAGCTGGTTTGTTTATTTTTGGGTGAGTCAGTGGTAAGGTGCGTGATAGGTAATGATGATGATGATGATGATGTGTGGTGTTTTATGGCGCAAGGGCCAGTTATGACCAAAGAGCGCCATGCCAGTGTTTGTGAGTGTGCAGTGGAGCGATGAATTTTGAGAAGTATATGAAGCGTGGCTGTAAAGGGGCCTAAAAATAATCGCTGTAAAGTGCGTAAAATATACATGTACTAAAATCATGGCAATGACTCATGAGGTGTACTATGAAATGAAGAATGCACTGAGAAAGAATGACACGGTATTTAAAATATTTAAGATGCAATTGGCAAGAAGCACTACTGCCTAAACAGAGCCCTTGAACCACAAGGGCCTGGAGGCATGTGCTATAAAAACTACTATCGCAGCGGCATCCTCTGGAGAGAGGATGCGCTACGACCTTAATGGGCTAATAACATGCAGGACCACATCGTTCAAGAAATCGACGACTGCTTTGGCGTTAAAAAGTGGTTCTTCACCAAGAAACATGATGGGATGAAGAGGCACATGATACCGGTACGCTTGAGGAAAATATTTCTTTCTCTCTGTTTCGGCTTCCCGACACTCCACGAGGACATGGAGGACGGTCAGCCTCTCACCACATCTACCGCAGGTTGGCGGTTCATCACCAGTAAGCAAAAAATTGTGGGTGCCATATGTATGTCCTATTCTTAGACGACAGAACAGGACATCAGTTCGTCGTGTTTTCGTTACGGGAGGCCAGAAACCTAACTGTGGTTTTATCAAGTGAAGCTTGTTATTTCTTTCTGCATCCCACATGCGTTGCCAGTGGCTTCGCAGTTTCTTTCGCAGGAAAGGCTTCAAATCTGTTGCAGGAACAGCAGCTGTAGGGAGATGTAATGCCTGAGATGTAACTGATGTGGCCATTTGGTCTGCTCGAACATTACCCTCAATGCCTCTATGGCCCGGCAACCAGCATATAATCACATGCTGGTTAGATATATACGCTTTACACAGAATGGAATAGAGCTCATTAAGTACAGGGTTTTTGTGTTTACAGAGTGATTGCAATGCTTTCACAACACTTTGCGAGTCTGTAAATATGATAGTCTTTTTAAGTTTTGATTTCATTATAAACTTTACAGCCGATAATATTGCATAGGCCTCAGCCGTAAAGATACTTGTCTCCGGGTGCAGTACACCGGATTCCGAAAACGATGGACCGATGGCTGCATAAGATACCGCGGCATGTGACTTGGAAGCGTCTGTGTAAAACTCTGTACATGAGTATTTAGATTGGAGTTCTAGGAAATGCATTTTAATGTGTGCCTCTGGCGCATGCTTCGTGACTTCTATAAATGATGTGTCACAATCTATGAGCTTCCACTGCCACGGCGGCAATAGTTTCGCTGGAGCCATAGGACATTGTTCAAGCAGCGGAACACCCATTTCCTCACTGAGGTTCCTCACACGCAAAGAGAACGGCTTTCTCGCTGCAGGTCGGTTACGGAAGAGTGTGGCAGCGGTCACATCGTTTATTGTTGAATAAGAAGGATGTTCAATGTTCGCTTGTACATTCAGAAAATATGTAAACTGCTGTATGACCGCTGCAGATGAAGCGACCACTGATTCGATTCTACGTAGAGGCTCTGGATAGGACTTGTCCTGAAAGCACCAGTCGCAAGACGGATGCCTAAGTGGTGCACGGGGTCTAGTATCTTTAACGCACTTGGCGTTGCAGAACTATAAATTATTGACCCGTAATCAAGGCGTGAGAGGACAAGACTTTTATAGAGGTTAAGCAGACACTTTCGATCACTGCCCCAAGACGTACGCGACAGAAGCTTTAAAAGGTTCATTGTCTTCAGGCATTTTGCCTTCAGATGCTTAAGATGAGGAATAAATGTGAGTTTACAGTCTAAAATGATACCTAAAAACTTGTGCTCGCTGCTCACAGAGAGCGCATCTCCTTTGATTGCAATACTTGGGACTGGCGTTACGCCTCTCTTGTTAGTAAAGAGTACGCAAGTGCTCTTCTGGGCATTTACTTTAAAACCATTTTCATCTGTCCATTTGGACAATTTGTTTATTCCAAGCTGCACTTGTCGTTCGCAGATGGCAATATTGCATGACTTGAAGGCTATTTGCACATCGTCGACATAAATGGAATAAAACATTGTGCGTGGAATGACTGTGTGCAGGGAATTCATTTTTACTATAAATAGTGTGCAACTAAGCACGCCTCCCTGTGGCACACCGGTCTCTTGGGTGAATGACTTAGACAGAGCGTTACCCACTCTTACGCGGAAAGTGCGATTAGATAGGTAACTTTCGATTGTATTTAACATGTTGCCACGGACACCCATCGCGGAAAGATCTCTGAGAATGCCGTAGCGCCATGTCGTGTCGTAAGCTTTTTCTAGGTCGAGAAACACTGAGAGGCAGAACTGCTTATGTATAAAAGCATCCCTAATATAAGACTCAATGCGAACAAGGTGGTCTGTTGTGGACATACCTTCCCTGAAACCACATTGCAAGGGGTCTAGTAGTTTGTTATATTCAAGGAAACAGATTAAGCGCCTGTTTATCATTTTTTCAAATAGTTTGCACAGGCAGCTTGTTAGCGCTATTGGCCTGTAGCTGCTGGCTAGGGATGGGTCTTTGCCTTGTTTAAGCACGGGGATGACTATAGCTTCCTTCCACGAGGACGGGATATACCCATCCGCCCACATGGCATTGAAAAGATACAGGAGTGTTTTCAGAGTTTCAGGATGTACGTACTTAATCATTTCATATATGACACGATCACCGCCTGGCGCCGAGTCATTGCAGCAAGCGAGGGATGCCTTAAGTTCAGTTAAAGTAAATGGATAGTTGTAGGCCTCATTCGATGATCCTTTACGTTTAAGGGGCTGTCGCTCTTCGCGTTCTTTGAACCTCAGAAATGCTTGTGTGTAGTGGGACGCACTGGATACATGTTCGAAGTGTTCGCCCAGATAATCTGCCTGGTCTTCCAGGCTCTCACCTTGGGTACTGACTAAGGGTAACGGGTGTACCTCCCGGCCTTTTAATTTATTTACTCAATTCCACACTTTTGTCTCATCAGTGTAAGAATTTATACCGGAGATGTACTTCTCCCAACTCTCCCTTTTAGCACGTCGACGCGTTCTTCTACCCTGGGACTTTATTTGTTTGAAGTTAATCAAGTTTTCGGCAGTTGGTGAGTCCCGAAGTTGTACCCAAGCTTTGTTTTGATTTTTCCGTGCTTGTTTACAGTCTTCATTCCACCACGGAATGCGACGTTTATTCGCAAGTCCGTTTGTTTGACGGATGCATTTCGTGGCAGCGTCAATTATAAAGGCTGTTATATAGGCCACAGCGTCTTCTATATTAAAGGAGGCAATATCATCCGTGGTTAAATATGTAAGTTCTCGGAAAAGTTCCCAGTTACCCGTGTCAACCTTCCATCGGGGAATGTGTGGTGAGCATGTATCTTGTTTCGTTAAGTTTAGCATAATTGGGAAATGGTCGCTCCCATAGGGGTTCCTCAGAACAGACCACTCCAGATACGGAATTAGAGTACTTGATACTATACTTAAATCGATGGCTGAGTATGTGTTATGTGTAACGCTGTAATAAGTTGGCTCTTTCTTGTTAAGTATAGATGCGCCTGAAGAAAACAGAAAATTTTCTATAAGGCGTCCTCGCGCATCTAAACGAGAGTCGCCCCATAAGGGGCTATGAGCATTCACATCACCAACAACTATGTATGGCGGAGGAAGTTCATCAATGAAGCTTTGAAACTGTGTCTTGGAAAGTTGATAACAAGGAGGGACGTAAATCGAACTAATTGTGACTAGCTTACCGAACAGTACTGTTCGGACAGCAACTGCCTCAAGGGTAGTTCGGAGGTTTATTTGCCGACAGGCAACACCTTTATCGACTATTATAGCGACACCGCCCGACGAGGCGATAGCGTCGTTGCGGTCCTTTCGAAAAATGGCATATTGCCTTAAAAAGTTTGTGTTTTCTGCTTTGAGATGCGTCTCCTGGACACACAGCACCCTCGGGCTGTATTTAAGAAGGAGCTCTTTGACATCATCAAGGTTACAAAGGAGACCCCTAACGTTCCATTGTAATATTTGCGTGTTCATAATGAAAGAGGAGTTTGTGCTGTGTGTTCAGGGAATGCAAAATCAGTTCACAGAGCCTTTGTCGGGCCCTGTGATGCGGGATTTTTCTTTTCTGGAGCGATCGCGAGAATCGCGCTGCTCCCTAGGCGCTGATGGCGCCGTCTGGCTGGTTGTTGTGTCCATCGCCTCTTGGAAGGCGCTGGACACGCGCTCTTGCAAGCGCTGTGTTGGACGAGGAGGCCTCGTCTCAAGAGACGAGACCCTTGAGGCCACCAGCCCGGAGGTCGACAGCCCCTTCTTCTGGGAGGGCGGCGCAGCGCTAGCTGCAGCCGCCGAGGGGGCGGATGGCGTCACCGCCGGCTCACTGTGTGCGGGCCGGACAGCCGCCGGAGGCCGTTGTGGCGCTGCCCCCTGACGCGCCACTTCAGCAAAGGTATTCTTTGGTAGGTACACTACCCGCCTGCGTGCCTCTTTGAACGATATGTTTTCCTTCACTTTGATTGTCACGATTTCTTTTTCTTTTTTCCAGGATGGGCACGATCGCGAGTATGCGGGGTGCTCGCCATCACAATTCACACAGTGTGGCGCGTTCTCACAACTTTCAGATGGGTGTTCATCGGCATATTTGGCACAGGTTACTCGGCCTCGGCAGTTCTGAGAACTGTGGCCAAACCTCTGGCATTTGAAGCAGCGGAGGGGATTTGGGATATAAGGCCTGACTCGGATCTTTACATAGCCTGTCTCGATAATCTCGGGAAGCACACTTGAGCCGAATGTTAAGATTAGATGCTTGGTTTGAATCTCTTTACCATCACGCCTCATCTTAATTCTTTTCACATTGATGACATTCTGGTCACTCCATCCCTCCAAAAGTTCAGTCTCAGTTAGCTCCATTAGATCGTCATCGGAGATGACACCACGAATGGTGTTCATAGAACGGTGTGGGGTGACACTCACTGGAATGGCCCCGAAAGACACAAGATTAGGTAGCTTTTCATATTGAATTTTATCGCGGAGTTCAAGCAGTAGGTCACCGCTTGCCAACTTGGAAACTTTGTAACCTGGGCCAAAAGCTTCCATCAGTGATTTTGCAACCAGGAAAGGTGAGACGATTCTTGCTGACTTTTCTGCTTTCTCAGAATGTATGACATGAAATCTTGGAAAAGTCAACTTGGCGGCCAAAAAACTTGAATACTTTTTCGGAGCGCCCTCGTTTCAGAGGGCGATCAGGGAGTCGGGGGAATGACGAAAAAGCCATAAAAGTAACGAAAATTTCGGTAGCTATGCCAGCCGCCCACCACCGAGCCCAACAAGGGGACGCTACAAGACCCGAAGGAGACGTAGACGCCAGCTGTACGTAGCCACTATAACCTAATATAACGGACCCAAGGTTGGATAAATTACACCAGGTTAACCCTTGCTGCCTGGAAAATTGGAAGTAAAACGAAGCGAAGAGAAGACAGGAGAGGTGGAAAGTGAGAGAGAAAGACGAAGGTTGGAGGGAGAGAGAGACAGGAAAAGGCAACTACCGATTTCCCCCGGGTGGGTCAGCCCGGGGGTGCCGTCTACGTGAAGCCGAGGCCAAAGGGGTGTGTTGCCTCCGCCGAGGGGCCGTAAAGGTCCAAACACCCGGCATTGGCTCAACCCCCAGGATCCCCTTTTCCCCGGACACGGCTAAGCCGCGCACGGCTACACGCGGGAGGGTCCAAGCCTCATGTGCTCGGGTACGTGGTGGCGCAGCTCACCAAACGCCTGCTGACGCAGACGCCCCTGCGGGGGCGTGATAGGTAATGCGGCTTACGATTAAAGCGTGTATGATGCACATGACGTCGGATTCTTTTAGGTCGTGGCGGCGGTTCGTGACCGGCCAGATCATGTGCACTACCTGATCAATCTGTTTCTTCAGTAGCATCAGGGTATATGTCACTTTCGCATTGGCTTGAACGTGGAGTCCTAGTAAGCGTAATTTGTTAACCTTATTTACAGGTTCACCCTCGATAATGACCGTGATGTCAGGCGGTAGGTGATGTTTCCTTTGGAGTTTTTTTACTATAAGCAGTTCTGACTTTGTAACTGCGCACGTAAGCCCCCCTGCTCGTGCATATTTCTGGGTGACA
Organism: Dermacentor silvarum; assembly: GCF_013339745.2. Classification (NCBI taxonomy): domain Eukaryota; kingdom Metazoa; phylum Arthropoda; class Arachnida; order Ixodida; family Ixodidae; genus Dermacentor; species Dermacentor silvarum. The sequence goes on from NC_051154.1 coordinate 366,947,131, forward strand.
TCCGCTGCTGCTTGTAGTGCGTCCTGTCTTTCACCATCTGAGCCACTGGTGGCCCAGATGCTTATATCATCAGCATAAAGCGCATGCCTAATTCTCGGTATGGCATCTAGTAGTGCAGGTAGTCTGCACATAGCTATGTTAAATAGCACGGGGGAAAGCACTGACCCTCGTGGCGTGCCTTTTCCCGCAAGAGGGATGGAGTCCGAACGTATATTTCCTATACCTATAGTAGCAGTGCGATCTTTAATAAGCGTCCGGACGTAATTGTATAGTCGTCAGCCACACTTGGTTGCCGCTAGATTGGTGAGTATGAGGTCGTGAGCTACGTTAACAAACGCTCCTTTCCTATGCATGATGTGAGCGAGATGGGTCTCAGTTGGTTTAGAGAGGGCTGCTTGCCTGGTTGACTTGTACCTTCCGGGTGGACATGACCGCACTACTTCCGGCCATTTCCTGCCCCTGCTTGTTGAGTGACCATGCCTAGTCTGGTTCATGCATTGCGTTGCTGCCTTGATTAGTAGGCTCCAGGGCCCTCATTTGGTGCTTACAAAAGCACAAAGGGAAATCTGGTTCCATAGTTGTATGTGAATTAAGCAGCACTTAGGCAAGTAGAGGGTCTCGAAGCTTTTAGATGGTAGCTCGTCGGGTTTCTTAGAGTTGGGAGGAGAGCTTGCAATACAGACATGAGCCATGCATTCATGATGACTCAACTTGGAATTTCCAGCCTGTCAATCCAAGGGGTCCTTTCTGTTTATTAACTTGATAAATTCAAGGGTGAGAACTGTGTGCAGTGTAACCTATTATGGTAGTGTCACTGCAGGGATCCCCCTTTTGGTCTCCTTAGCCATTCAGTTTTACACCTGTCATGTCTTCATGATCCAGGGTTATCAAATGACTAGCCATAATGATGTCTGACTTGGCTGCTTCTATGTTGAGTCCGACTGACCTGCCTGTCTTTCCGTATATTCCTCCTTCCTCCTCCTCCAACTGACCTGTTCATACCAAAATTAAGCAGCCCTCTCTTCTGTAGAAGACCAATGCCCACATCAGAAACCCTCACTGGACAGCCTAGGTCTCGGTGACGGAAAAGCATGCTAAGAGCAATGTATATCAGATGACGATGGCTGCTCTCTAGACTATGATTATGTGAGCTCTTGGAAGCAGTGCCTCAAGGTGTCAAATTCTACTAATTTTCATCTGGAAATAGTATGTCTATTGCATAAGCATTACGGCAGGCATGTTTTGTACATAGCCCTCTTGTTACATGAGACACATGGATCAGTTCGAAAATTAACCCAAAAACTGACATGTAATAAAATAAAATGACGATATCGCGTACTTTAGGACGTTCATTAAAGTTTTACATCCATCCATCCATATTGTCACTCCAAAGCAATTGTGTGTTAGGTTGCTTGAAGTGTGGCGATATCCAAGTGGGGTTGAACATAGCCGCCCGCTGGGTATTTCATAGTCAACCATAGCCAGCTGGCTTGCCAAAATCAAGGCTCACTATGCTGAAACAGTGTGTGGACCTGTAGAGAGCACTTGCAACCTAGGCCTACAGCAATACACCACGATCTTGATGTAGGTCTTTTATTGTAGCTATCCTGATATATTTCGAATGAATTACTTGGAAAGGTAAAGTAAGTATCAGCAGCGCACCCAGGATCTCTGCTAGGGGGTTGGTAAATTTTTGTGTGTGTGTGGGGGGGGGGGGAAGCAAGCACTTTGCATAATATGCAATTTCCTTGCTTTAGCCAGAGGAATCCAACAGCAAATCAAATGCCTAATAATCATAATAATGATACCAAGGATGATGATGTTTATTTCTTGGGCGTTTTACGCAATGTAATTTAAGAGTGAATGAATAAATATAAGACAGTGATAGAATGTTTTTGTTAATCAGCAAGATTCAACCTCACGCCACCTCCTGAATTGTGATGACAATGTGAACAGAGTGGTGAAGGTACACGTTGAACTGGTGGGACTGGACGCGTGTGGGGGGTTGTTAACTCGGCATCAGGGGGGGGGGAGGAGGTGTTACAGCACCCGAACCTCCCCCCCCCCCGGTCGGTGCACCACTGGTAAGTATCCATCAAATCACTATGAAATGTGCCAGAGCACCACCCACGCTACATTTTTGGTATGTGTGTTCTTTGTGAGCATATCCACTGCACATTACAAAGTATGCACATGTTGACTGGATTCTTGAGACTTTAATTTATTAGATACATGCAGACCCAAGGCCCAAGCAGGGCGGACAATACAAAGGAAAGTAGTTTTGACCACCTGGTGTCCTCAACGTGCACGTAAACCTAAGTTCACGAGTGCTTTTTGCATTCCGCCCCCATCGGAATGAGGCCGCCGCGGCCGGGATCGAACCCGCGCGACTTCATAAACGCAACGTACGCCTTGCGTTAACGCGGCGGGTAAAATGGCTGTAGCAGAGGAGAAAATACAGTAATGTATGTAGTTGCAAGGCTGATGATCCTGTGGCATATTCCAACCTGTACCTGACAGACAATTCCACCCTCGATCTTTTCGGCATCTTTTTGATAAAGTTGAGAGCCGATACGCTTTCAGTAGAGGGATAGTGTGTATTCCCTATACAACTGGAACTACAGAGACGATGCATATACGTCATGTGTACGTGTTCGTTTGGCACGCACAAGCGAGCACAAACACGAAGGTGTGCATCTCGTATGTATGTTACACAACACCAGAAGCCCCGGTCACTTGTAGAGCAAGGGTAACATATCTTGTTCCACAGGGGCGTAGGTGAGCCATTATAGTGAAGTCGCCGAGTCGGCACTTCGGAGGGCTTTTGAAATTAATTATACCCAGTGTTGCAGCAGACACATATAACGCGCAACTGCAGCGCAAGTGAAAATTAAAGCAAGGAAAGAAAACGTGCACGGACCTATCGATCGAGAGCGAGCTCAACACTTGAATCAAGCTATGGATACGGATCACGCATGAGTGTGCTTACGTAATTGTGCGATAGTTAATCGTGTTACTGAACTGATGTCATACACATCATGCAGTACCGGCCTGGACGTATATACGGTCATGCAAACCGAGCCCACCTCCAGTGTTCATTAAAGATAGGTCCGTGCCCGCTTTCTTTCCTTGCTTTAATTTTCACTTGCGCTGCAGTCGCGTTATATGTGTCTGCTGCAACACTGTGTATAATTAATTTCAAAAGCTTCACGATCAGTTTTCTTTCTTTTTTGCTACACAATTCCATAATAAAAATATAGAATAAGTGTCTATAAAACGTCGGTTATTTATTAATTCACATATTTTTTACAAGAAACGAATGAACAGTGTTTTATTTATCGCTTCTAGTAAAGAGATGCCTATAGTAGTGAAAACAAATTTCCTCTTCTCACTCTCTCGTCCTCGAGGCCCACGGAGAGTAAGTGTTGCCGTTCATCCTCCCGTTGCTCTCTTTCCGAGGAGGGACTAAACACTTACCCTCCGAAATTTGCACACCGCACGCATACTTCTGCAGTTCGTCCCTTGTGGGAGGAAAGCGCGCTTTTTAGGAGTAACTGTTCAGTTACTCCCGTTTTCCCCGGCATACTTCTTAGAGTGCGGTGGCCGCTTTCCACCGGCTAACAAATGTTAAACGTTATCGCTCGGCGCAGGTCGCGCGTGCATCAGAAGCTTCTCGAACATTATCGATGCTTCTATCCGTCGTCTGTGGTCACCGACGCTCAAGTAATCTGATTGTATGAGCGACGCCAATTGTCTAGAACTTTCTGGAAGGCACGCGGGCACCAGGGGTTAATCTGCAACGTTCGCTCATTCACCTATAAAAGCCGACGCGTTTCGCCGCAGATCACATTTTCGAAGATCGCCGACTGTGTTCGCCGCTATCGGTGTGCTTCGAGTGTAGCTTGATTTTGTGGGCACAGGTTCGCCCAATAAACAACCACTTTCGTCATACACACTTTTACGGCGGTTTTCTTCACTGTCACTACTACGTGACATCTGGTAGAGGCAGGGGGGGGGGGTGAATCTTCCTATACCTCCCATTGGTTCTCCTATAGCAGACGCTCAGTCGACGCTAGTGCCAAGGCGCACTTCAATTAGGCCCTAGTGGATGGATGACGGTACTACGGTGGCGAAGAAAAGAAAGAAAAAGGAAAAGCGGTGCGATTTTTTTACCCTCTCCCTTTCTCTATAGCACTTATGTTCCTTTTTTTGTGATAACGTTGTTCCGCTCGTTCCTCCTTTCCCTCTTGATTTTTCTATTCTTCCTCGCAAGCCTCGCCTCACCCTCCACTCATGCCTCGCGCAATGCTCTTTTTTTATTTCTTTAGCTGTCTGCGGCGCGCATTTAATTTTTTTTTAATTTTTAATATTACTTTTTTTTTGTCGCGGGCTTATCAGACACACCGCCGGCATAGAGTAACATACGGATTACAAGAGTGGCCATTCCAGCCTAAAAGCGGCCGAGCTACGCAGCTTCATGCCTCCCGCTAGAGGGCAATACAACACTCTCTGTCTCCAAGGGAACGCGCGTACTAGTTATCTACTGTAGTAACTTTTCTATAGTGCACTATACGTCTACTTGTCTATGTGGCTGTAGACGTAGACGTTATCAACGGGATCAGCCGGCCGTGAGCGGGGGATGATAAGAGTAGTATAAAGAATAACGCATCGATACAAAATATCGGCCATGGTGTGATCAGGAAAGGCGACGCTACAAAAGGTGTGCGATAACGTCTGCGTGGTCTTTGCTGGGTTCGTCTGCCAGAACGTCTGTCTGCTTGGCTGCTGCTTGGTAAGAAGGCCTTCATTACGTTCTTTTTTTACCTTCATTACTTTACGAATTGCTTGTGCATTTGTCACTTCAGCCGTAAGTTGACATTTGTCGCATTGTGCTGTTCGGCGCAGAGAGCTTTTTGTGTTCTTCACTTCACGCATGATGTTCTTGGATTGCTTCACATTATGTATATACGTAACAGCAATTTGGAATGTTGTGCAGCACGTTTGCGAGAAAATCGTTTCTAGGCACGAGAAAGTGAGTCGGCACACGCTGGTGTACGTAGCCTGAATTCAATGCACGTGTGTGCGATTGTGTGAAATAATGCAATTATGCTTAGGACCATTAATCGTGGCGTGCGCAGATTGCTTGAAGCCTTTGTTACGAGCGCAATTAGGGAGAACTTGCGAATTGAGAAGAATGTTTGTAAGCTGTGGCTACGACGTATTCTGAATAAACACTCCTGCCTCAGTAGCGCATGCATGGCACGGAATGTTGCTTTTTTTGGCTGCGACAATTGCACGTGACGCTTTTTGCGAAAGGGCGATGTGAAGTGCATAGGTGAAATTTGTGCGAAGGCGGGGGAGAAGACATAACCAATACTTTTTTTCAGGTCATGCCGACCATAGTCAAGTACTACGGGAATTACTGCTGTGTTGCGAGGTGCGGTAACAACGGCAGGACAGGGGGAGAGCGTGGTTGGCTGACAACTGCAGTGAGCAGCCTTCATTCCTTGTTTGCTATGCAGCCCGAAACTACCACTTAATAAGAATGGTCAGGTTTCAAAGGACGAGCGTTGTTTTCCTCTTTAATGCTAATGCTGTCTTCTGCAGTTTTACTGTTCTGTGGGGTTTTCATAATATCGCCTGTTTATTCCTTTTGTGAAATTTATTCTCAACATATGGCACCTGTATTGGCATGTCTTGCACTTTGCAGTGCAATACTTTCTGTGCTTGCTTTCATCGAACGTTGCGAAAAATAAGTGTGTATGTGCTTACTGAGAATATGACTTGAAAATAGAATGTTTCGTCTCTACCAACACTTGTCATGTTTATTTAAAATGTCTGCATAAACTCACAGTGGCATCGTGTGCTTGCTGCTCTGGCGGTACAGCTTACACGAAGCTACTCGATGCATGCAAGCAACGCGTTAAAAAAATCGAAATGTAGCCTCCGGGACGAGCACTCGGACGGAAGCAATCTTGGAGGCCGTGTAATTTTTCTAATCACCAGAAGATAGCTTTCGAGATTAGTTTTCCCGCGGTCCCAATCTCTGAGTTTGCGTAGATTCCACACACTCGCTAGGTGCGCTGTGAACCAAAATCGGCTAAAGTCCCTATATAGGGCCTTTAAAATCGACCGCAGGGGCCTATGGAAATGTCCTCTCTTATCCTTGTATGTTACTCTATGCCACCGGACCGAAGCGCGCGCTCCGCGCTCCTCTCCTGTCCGGCCGTGTCATTCGTGCATTCTTGCTGCGTGCTTGTGCGCTGTGGATTCTTTTTGCGTTTTCATGCACGCAGTCACGTTCATCATTACAATCAAGCAAGCATGTGCCCAAATTGTACTAAAAAATAATTCCACTTACAACACAACAGTTCTTTGGACTCACTTTGTTGTGCTCGTTTGCGAAAACCAGCATTGGAGCAGACAGTGCAACGCACTATAGAATGCAAAAAGAAGCGGATGGTGTTTCATGTACGCACATGTAAAAAACATTTATTGTAATTGCTCTAATGGCCAATGCGTAGAATAGCTTCTCACGGCCTGCTTCACACTCGGTCTATAAAATCCACCTCTGTGAAGTGCGCCGCGAATATTCTGCGGTTGAATTTGTCTCTGGGCAAACCCATTAGGTCCATCCTTCCAGCGTAGGTTAAAAACGCTTCCATCCTGAAGAACAGTGAAGATCATAAATTATAACATCGCTGTTGGAACATATAAAAATGAGCCCGTTTCGCGTCGCGGCAGAGTACTAGTTGTGATATATTAACCTCAATTCTCAGAAACGCTTTTTTAAACGATGGCGACCAATTGGCTAGAAATAAGTGCAAAGCGCACACCTGCACACGTGTTCCTTACATTTATAAGGAGCTTTATGTTCGCTGCTTGATGACATAACGATTTACTGCATCGTTGTGGTGTTTCCAAATCAGCAAGCTGCTGCCTCACCACCGGACAGCCATGTACGACTAAGCACAATTACTATCACAAATAAAAACCGGGAAGTAAAGTGCACAGCGCTCACCTGTTGTCTTTAGGGATGCGGTAGAATTTCACGTCGCATGGCTCACTTCGTCTTGATGTGTTCGCACACCACTGAACCAAGGTAGATATACCTAGTAGCGAAGCATCCACAGAAGCCCATACGTTCAAAACATGGTGGTTCATAGGTGGTTCATGGGGCTTTGCGCCATCTGTGTAAGGAAGGAACACTTCCGGCGGAAGAAAAAATAATGTGACGTCATATGCGTTAAAAACAGAAGTGACGTCACTTTGTTCTCAAAGGCGCGAAATTTGTTTTCGGAGGCCTGCCATTACAGCTGTGTATTCAAATGCCCCGCCATACGACTTGATGGGCGTTCCGAGCTTTCAGCGCGGAAAGCGATGCAGGAAAAGGTCAGCCGTACGGGTGTCGAAATGCATCCCTGCACAGAAAATACTTTCTTTGGGGGCCGACCAACGCTTTGGGCATAGAGTGCTCGTCCTTTCGTCGGACGCCAAGCCCGTCGGCCAGCGCTCTCGCACGAAAAGAACTAAATTAAACAATTATCTGGCGGTCACAACTTACTGCTTTTGACTGAATAAGTTAAGAAACAATGAAACTACCCGCGTCAACAAATTTAGGCAAACGTCGGCAAGCAAAACAACACATGTGAGGGGGGCGTATTGTAACAGGTGAACTTTACGAGCGCGCCTTTCTGCACGCTTCAAAAGCTGCATTGCATTGCAAGTGATAGCGGCTTCAACGCCCGCCGCTATCAGTGGGCGCTCTTACGGTGGGCGCAGAAACAAGGTATTTATTGATAATGATCTAGTAAAACAGAATTGTCTCTTCTTTTCTCGCCATGCGTATATAAAATTGATTAGGACCTTTATTTTTGTTGAATGAATCAAATATGTCTCTCTTTATTTATAAAGAACTTTTTTCTTTGCCAATGTTTGTTCCTTCCAAACACAGTCGCGCTTCAATCACTGCTCCCATAATCAACCTTGCTGATGTCGGTGACAGTTGGTTCTAAACCGCTTTTTGCCCGAAGCTTCGCGACCTATGTGGATCGACCTTGACTGAACCACACACGAACTGCGACAGCTGCGAGACATTGCGGGGAAAAGCCGACAAATGTGCAACGGCAGGGTACCACATGGACCACACTGCTAGCGCAGAAGGCGAAAACCGCAAAACTGACCGCATAATGCCAGATAAAAAATGCTGCCGTTTTGGCCGTTATCAGCACAGCCGACGACGATCGCGGGCCGCGCCGCCGATAGTTGTAGGCGAGGGAGAAACGACAAAGTTGAGAGAGGGTTGACATGAAAAAAAAGGAAAAGCGATTTTGGTTTCACATCCAGCTCATGGATGGCGCTGCAATTCGTGTGGAGAAAAAACCAGCGGAGTTTCCGATGCCTGGTGGAGGTGCTAGTTCGTTCATGCACCGAACTCCCCGCAAAGCTGCGATCCAAGTCCGAAACCAGAGGACAACGCCAACGTTGCCAAGGACCAGCGAGCTAGCTGTAGGCAGCAAGGACTTCTGCCGGAGCACAGGACTTCTTCCCGAAAAGACCACAGTAATCAAGGCCACGTTAATGACCAGAATGGCAGCACCAGCGTCCCCCATCCTGCTGCAACAACCTCGGGAGCCACCGACCTTTCGTGGGTCATCGGCTGAAGACCCTGAAATCTGGCTGGAGACATATGAGAAGACCGTGACGTTCAACAAATGGAGCGATGACGACAACCTGCGTCATGTATATTTTTCATTGGATGATGCTGCTCGGACCTGGTTAGACAACAGAGACCACCCTGGTGACGTGGGACCTATTTCTTGAGAACTTCGTGAGGACCTTCACGAATGTCGTACGAAAGGAAAGGGCCGAAGTTCTGTTAGAAACCAGACTGCAATTGCCGAACGAGAACATCGCGATCTTCACGGAGGAGATGACTCGCCTCTTCCACCACGCCGACCCCGATATGTCTGAGGAAAAGAAAGTTCGGTTCTTGATGCGGGGCGTCAAAGAGCATCTATTCACCGGATTGATGCGCAGCCCGCCCAAGACTGTGGCAGAATTTGTTTCGGAGACCACAACGATCGAGAAGACGCTTGAACCACGACGACCCTCACACTCACCGTCACCAGGAAGTTGCCTGTTGCCGCAGCGCCGACCATACACTGGCCCAGCGCGGGGCCGGTCCGTGAGCCCCTATCCGGGAAACTAAAAGCATCAACCGATGGAGGTACGGTTGCTGTACGACGCAATACCGAAGATCCTCCTCCGCCGCCGACGACGACGATTTGCGCATCATCACAACGAGGTACCAGCACTCCGCCTAGCAATAGCCTTAACAACACTTCGCCGTCGAAAGAAGACCTACCGACGCGACGTAGCAGCAGAGGAGCAAGCCGACGCAGCCGTGATCCGACGCCACGACTTAACCGCAGCGCCAGACGACGGTCTACCGACTTGGACGTGCTAATCGATGGTCATAGCGTCACCGCTCTCGTCGACACTGGAGCTGACTATTCCGTCTTCAGTGGCCCGTTCGCTGTCAAGTTGATGAAGGTGAGGACGGCTTGGCAAGGACCCGATATCCGGACAGCGGGAGGCCACCTAATAACACCGGCTGCAATCTGCACAGCGCGAGTCACGCTTAACAATCGCACTTACCCAGCGAGCTTCCTAATCATGCAGCACTGCTCCAGGGACGTCATCCTAGGCATGGACTTTCTAAACCAACATGGATGCAGTCATCGATTTAAGGTCCAAGTCGATAACGCTTTCAACGCACAACGCGAAACCACCGGATACCAGCATCAGTTACCACGCCTTGAACGTGCTAGGACAAGTCACCGTTCCGCCTCGCTCCAGCGTAATGATTTCCGTCGGTACCGAAGTGCCTGCAGACATGGAGGGTGTCAGCGAGGGCGATCATCACTTACTGCTCGATCGGGAAATTAGCGTCGCTAGAGGCATAGCTGAGCTACGTGAAGAGAAAGCAAGAGTGATGCTTACGAACTTCAGCCACGAATACAAGCACATTAACAAAGGCACCACGGTCGCCTACATCGACAAGCCAGAGGTGCTTTCGCCTTCACAGATTCTAGTGCACCTGCAACGACGACTGTAGTACCTGAACCAACTTTCGACGTCAATCAGAACATTCCCTGGCATAAGAATGAACATCTAAAAGCTCTGCTTCTGCAATACAAGAACGGCTTCTCGTCGTCCTCAACAGATTTGAGAAAACCGTCAGAGCCCGCACCGAATATCGGCGCGCGAACGCGAGGCCATAAGACAACAAGTCGACGAAATGCTACGCGACGACATCATCCAGCCGTCCAAGAGTCAGTGGGCGTCCCATGTGGTGCTAGTGAAGAAGAAGGATGGAACCCTAGGCTTCTGCGTGCATTATTGTTGCCTCAACAAAATCACGAAGGACGTATACCCTCTACCACGGATTGACGACGCCTTGGATCGACTCTACAACGCAAAGTATTTTTCATCGATGCACCTCAAAACTGGCTACTGGCAAATCGAAGTCGACGAGAGGGAGCGGGAGAAGACTGCCTTTACAACACCAGACGGACTGTTCGAGTTCAAGGTCATGCCGTTTGGTCTTCGCTCGGCACCTGCGACTTTCCAACGCGTCATGGATGCAGTACTGGCAGGCTTGAAGTGGCAGACTTTCCTCGTCTATTTGGACGACGTCGTTGTGTTTGCCTCAGGCTTCGAGGAATACCTCCTGCGCCTTGAAACAGTTCTTCAAGCATTCAAGACCTCCGGACCCACGTTGAAGCCAGAAAAGTGCCATTTCGCATACGAAGAGCTCTTATTTTTGGGTCATGTCATCAACAAGTCTGGAGTGTGCCCTGACCCACAGAAAACGGCGGCCATCACTGACTTTCCTCTGCCCGCCGACAAGAAGGCAGTGCGTAGATTTCTTGGACTGTGCGCCTATTACAGGCGCTTCGTCAAAGACTTTTCACGGACCGCTGAGCCACTGACGTACCTCACGAAGGCCGACGTCGAGTTCAAGTGGGAGACGCCGCAAGTCAACGTATTTGAAGAACTAAAGCAACGCCTGCAATCGCCGCCCATTCTTGCACATTTCGACGAAAACGCCGATACCGAAGTCCACACCGACGCAAGCAGCGTAGGACTCGGTGCCGTGCTTGTGCCGAGGACTGATGGACTAGAAAGGGTTGTAAGTTACGCTAGCCGGTCGCTATCGAAGGCGGAATCAAATTATTCCACAACAGAAAAGGAGTGCCTCGCCATTATCGCGGCCACATCAAAGTTTCGCCCCTACCTCTATGGCAGACCCTTCAAAGTTGTGAGCGACCACCACACCTTGTGTTGGCTAGCTAACTTGAAGGATCCTTCAGGTCGCCTCGCACGATGAAGTCTGAGACTTCAAGCTTTCGACGTCACCGTCGTTCACAAGTCCTGGCGAAAGCACTCTGATGCTGACTGCTTGTCTCGCGCCCCCGTCGAACCACCACCACAGGACGACCAGGATGACGACACTTTCTTGGGAACCATCAGTTCCGACGAATTCGCTGAACAACAGCGAGCCGACCCGGAACTAAGGAGCCTTATATAGACTACCTGGAAGGCAAGACCGTCACTTTGCCGAAGGTGTTCTGGCGAGGATTGGCGCCGTTTTTCTTGCAAAACAACATTCTCCTAAAGAACTTCTCGCCTCTCCGAGCCAGCTACCTCCTCGTGGTACCCTCAGCATTGCGTCCAGAGGTTCTGCAAGCCCTCCATGACGACCCAACGGCTGGACACCTTGGTTTTTCCCGCACGCTCACGAGGATACAAGAAAAATACTACTGGCCTCGCCTCTCTTCCGACGTCACCCATTACGTAAGGACAAGCCGAGACTGTCAGCGACGCAAAACACTGCCGACAAGGCCAGCCGGACTTCTACAGCCGATCGAGCCACCTCGCCGACCGTTCCAACAGATCGGGATGGACTTACTGGGGCCTTTTCCGACATCGACAACCGGGAGTAAATGGATCGTTGGACTACCTCACCCGCTACGCCGAAACAAAAGCCTTGCCCAAAAGGCAGTGCCGCCGAGGTAGCCGGATTCTTCGTTGAGAACATCCTCCTGCATCACGGTGCCCCAGAAGTCCTCATCACTGACAGAGGCACGGCCTTTACGGCAGAACTAACTCAAGCCATCCTTTCGATACAGCCAGACAAGCCATCACCGGACCACTGCCTCCCCGAGGGCCTCCCCGAGGGCCTAAATAAGACCATCGCCGACACGCTGGCAATGTACGTCAACGTCGAACACAAGACTTGGGATGCCATCCTTCCGTACGTGACCTTCGCATACAACACGGCCGTGCAAGAAACGGCGCACATGGCGCCGTTCAACCTGGTTTACGGAAGGAACCCCGCAATGACGCTTGACGCCATGCTACCGGACGTCACCGACAAAGAAAATCACGACGTTGCGACCTATTTGCAGCATGTTGAAGAAGGTCGACAGCTCGCCCGCTTGCGCATCAAAAACCAGCAGAGGACCGACAGCCGACACTACAATCTTCGACGACGCTACGTCGAGTACCAGCGCGGCGATCGTGTTTGGGTCTGGACTCCGATACGCCGACGAGGACTTAGCGAGAAACTGTTACGCCGCTATTTCGGACCCTATAAGGTCATCCGACGTATTGGCGCACTGGACTATGAGGTCGTGCCAGACGACATTTCGCAATCACAGCGATGCCGCGCACGACCTTAAGTCAATCATGTGCTGCGTCTTAGGCCTTTCTACGCCCGCTGACGAGCTTAGGTACATTGTTACGTTGTTATTTTTTTTCTTATTACGCGGTGTTTTGTTTTCGCTTTCGCGTTTGTTTGTAGCATCAGGATGATGCTTTTTAAGGGGAGGGTATTGACACGTATACATGTTTATCTTTCACCGGTGGCCGCTTTCCACCGGCTAACAAATGTTAAACGTTATCGCTCGTAAAGTCCCTATATAAGAAAAGTACCGCCATCTACTCTTTCCTCCGCCGCCTCCTCTCCTCAAGCGCTTGCTTTTTTCTTTACTTTTTGCTTGCGAAAGCCAAGTCGACGGTGGCGCACCTAGAAAGTCCACTTTGAAGCTTTCAGGCCGGGTGCGCGCTGCCGCCGCCGCCGGCGACTGCGGCTGCGCAGAGGACTTTCAACATGGCTCCGAGGCGGAAAACAAGAAAATATAAAGAAGTGAAAAGCGCGCGCTATCATCGTCCAATCGGAGATACAGGAGAGAGAGAAGCGGCGTTTATCAAAGGATGGCGGTACTTTTCTTATATAGGGACTTTAATCGCTCCGCGCAGGTCGCGCCTGCATCGGAAGCTTCTCGAACGTTATCAATGCTTCTATCCGTCGTCTGTGGTCACTGACGCTCATGTAATCTGATTGTATGAGCGACGCGAATTGTCTAGAACGTTCTGCAAGACACGTGGGCACCAGGGATTAATCTGGAACCTGGGTGATTCCACGAGAGATCAACACGGGTCCAAAAATTCATATTTTAGATTTCATTCAATATTTTATATTTTGTGGGCATATCACTCGGTAGTACGAAAGTGAACTTGCATTCTTTGAGAAATGGATACTTTGGAAGAAAAAAAATATCGAAATTCTTCAAGTTGCAGGCTCTATTTACATGCACCGGGCATTCTCGCAAATTCACAACAATATCAAATACAAAATATTACGGCTACAAAGAATGCATTTTCTTGTGTAAAACGTATACGTAAAGAAGAGTCAGCAAGCGTTGTTTGAGGCTACTGTGCAAAACGGAAGTGTTTTAGAAAAAATTCTTAATTTGCTACACTTTTCGAAATTTGCTATATTTACGAATTTTTATCTACTAAACTAATGAATGTAGCCTTTTGAAATTTGGTGCGCTATGAGACCTTAACTTGTTTAACGATTGCGCTGAATATTGTTGCTGTAGCACAAATTTACATTTTTACATTTTGCCTCAAATGTGAAGTTTGACGAAAGTGAACACTATTTAAAAATAAAAATAATAAAAACCCCGTCGTTAATTTTTCTCAAAATTTCGTAAACAGTTGTCCACAGACACTAGAAAAAGAACATTAAAAACATCTTGCATTATTTTGTTTTTAATGACAATATATGTCGTAGAAATGAGAGCTTCGCCGGGATGCAGCAAAGTGCTAAGAAATAGGGACATCGGGGTAAAAAGAACGTGCATTAGCCTCTGACTTGCCTAAACTTGGCCATGATTGCGACAAAAGGGTAATTTTACCCTTATGGTTAATACGTATGCATAAAATGCCGTTTAGTACAATACTCATTCTCTTGAATGTGAGTAAAGATACGTCAACAGAGCAACCTTTACATGGCTCGTTTTATTTAACAAGTGTGCGTAGCTTCCAGCGCAGATAATTGCAGATTTAAGGGTGAACTCCCTGTGCATGTACACAAGTAACAAAATTTACGGCAGTTAAAATTCTCTAAAAATTTCGTATTCGCCATGGCTCCGTCGGAATGGTCATTATACAGTATAACCTAAGACATGGTGATGGGGGGGATGGTGTTGGTTAGGGCTTATTTAGCTGGCAGATAGTGTGCCACCGGTTGCTCTCTTCTACCGCCTCTTTAAAAAGGGGGTTGAACAGGTGGAAAGAGGCGCGACACTTCCTCTCTCCGAAACTTATGTGTTTTGGGAAACATTACCTGTTCCGCACACTCTTAAGGATATTGGTCTACCGTGCGAAGCCTCAAGCAGAGCGTTTCTGTTTTTATTGAAGTATTGGCAGGCACAGATGAACTGTTCCGGGTTAACAGGGAGGGGGGGGGGTTGTTCGCGGAACTAGTTCTTACTCTATGAAACAGCGAATAGCTTCTGCGTAACGGATTCCTTAAACCACTCCTGGATGGTGAGGTGATATTCAAAGTGCTGAGAAGTCTTTATATAAGGGGTAATTCATTGGCACTCTTAATTTAATCTGCTGCATCATTGCCTGCAAGTCCAACATGTGGAGGTATCCACTGAAACTTCAGACTGAAATGCCTATTGCTGAGCTCCTTAGCTAATATCAATGACTGTCGGCCGAACTTGCTGCCATACAATGCACGAGATAATTGTTGGAGCACCGCTGGCAAATCCGAAAGGATGATAGCGTGCTGAGAACACGTCCTCAGTTTACGAAGCGTTGCAGTAATGGCGGCTCTTTCCACATTTTCAAGAAGACCAACTGATCCAGAGGGCCAGATCACGCAGATCTAATGAAGCGAATCTAATAAAGCTTGTACTTAAGAGCAAGCTTTCGCTCGGGCCCAACTCCGATGTCGCCTATTGAAATACATGTAAAACGCAGAAACTATTTCCTGATCCCACTGGGCCGATTTTACTTAAATTTGTTGCACATGAGAAAGAAAGGTAAATTCTAGTGACTGTCGGACGCGAAATGTCGATTTCTGGCCTGCATTACTTAACTGTAATTTTCAAGAATTGATAAGTTTGAAAAAAATAGAAGCACGAAGTTTACAAGTTCGTAGCTCTGCACCTACATAAAAGATATCGCAGACCTGTGAACGGCATATTTTTGAGCATTCAAAGCAGACAAATTTGAAATGCCAATTTATTTCTTACGTGAATTTGTTACATTGTTTACAAGGATTTTGCACAAGTTCTACACACAAAATAGTAGTTTATTTTAAAGCCATGTAGAATATAGCAATTTTGTACACTTTAGATTTTCTATTCAGTGCAGTTTACATGATTGTGATATCATGTTTCATTGCTGAGTTAGAGTTGTAAATTTGATAGTTTCGTTTTCTGAAGCTCTGCTATTTTGTCAGTTTTATAAACAGTTGACGACTTAAATAAAAAAATCGCAACCAACAGCCACTAGAGCTTCACTTTTCTTTTAACTGCAACAAACGTCATCAAATGTGGTGCGGTGGTTGCAGAGAAAAAGGAATTCTCGTTTTACATGTATTTATATAGGAGCACCCAAGCTTAAGCTTCCTCTTAAGGCGGCGGCCACACCGCCAGCAACTTTCAACGTATTTCGATTTACCACCTGTTTGCTACCGCCTCCCACGGACCCATTCCCCATTCTACTACACTCTACCAACTCGTTCAAAAGAGACGATTTTTAGAAGAGCATCATCTGAAAGCACTAACAAAATATGGGCGCGAATGATGGCCCAGTAGCACAATTTACGTCAGAAAGTTAGGCATTCGAGAACTGCGTGCTTGCATTCATAATACTAGTTTACCAAAACTGCCCTTGTGTCGCAATCATGGCCAAGTTTAGGCAAGTCAGAGGCTAATGGACGTTCTTTTTACCCCGATGTCCCTATTTCTTAGCACCTTGCTGCATCCCGGCGAAGCTCTCATTTCTACGACATATATTGTCATTAAAAACAATATAATGCAAGATGTATTTAATGTTCTTTTTCCAGTGTCTGTGTACAGCTGTTTACGAAATTTTGAGAAAAATTAACGATGGGTTTTTTTTTTATTTTGATTTTTAAATAGTGTTCATTTTCGTCAAAACTTCACATTTGAGGCAAACTGTAAAAATGGAAATTTGTTATACAGCAACAATATTCAGCAAAATCATTAAACAGGTTAAGGTCTCATAGCCTATAAAATTTCAAAAGGCTACATTCAATAGTTTAGTAGATAAAAATTCATAAATATAGCAACTTTCGAAAAGTGTAGCAAATTAAGAATTTTTTCTAAAACACTTCCGTTTTGCACAGAAGCCACAAACAACGCTTGCTGACTCGTCTTTACGTATACGTTTCACACAAGAAAATGCATTCTTTGTAGCCGTAATATTTTGTATTTGACATTGTCGTGAATTTGCGAGAATGCCCGGTGCATGTAAATGGAGCCTGCAACTTGAAGAATTTCGATATTTTTTTTCTTCTAAAGTATACATTTCTCAAAGAATGCAAGTTCACTTTCGTACTACCGAGTGATCTGCCCACAAAATAAAAAATATTGAATGAAATCTAAAATATGAATTTTTGGACCCGTGTTGATCTCTCGTGGAATCACCCACCTTCGATTACTCACGTATAAAAGCCGACGCGTTTCGCCGCAGATCCGATTTTCGACGATCGCCGACTGTGTTTGCCGCTATCGTTGTGCTTTGAGTGTAGCTTGCGCATTGAGTAACGTATACCAGAAAAAGAGAGGACACTTCCATAGGCCCCTGCGGCCGATTATAAAGTCCCTATATAAGAAAAGTACCGCCATCCTTTGATCAACGCCGCTTCTCACTCTCCTGTATCTCCGATTGTACGATGATAGCGCACGCTTTCACTTCTTTATATCTTGTTTTTTTTTCGCCTCAGATCCATGTTGAAAGTCCTCTGCGCAGCCGCAGTCGCCGGCGGCGGCGGCGGCGGCGCCCGCCCGCCCTGAAAGCTTCAACGTAGACTTTCTAAGTCCGCCCCCATCGACTTGGCTTTCACAAACAAAAAGTAAAGAAAAAACAAACGCTTTAGGAAAGGAGGCGGCGGAGGAAAGAGTAGATAGCGATACTTTTCTTATATAGGGACTTTAGCCATAGAGTAACATACAAGGATAAGAGAGGACACTTCCATAGGCCCCTGAGGCCGATTTTGGTTCGCAGCGCACCTAGCGGGTGTGTGGAATCTACGCAGACTTAGAGATTGGGACCGCAGGAAAACTAATCTCGAAGGCTATCTTCTGAACATTAGAAAATGTACACGGCCTCCAAGATTGCTTGCGTGCGAGTGCTCGTCCCGGAGGCTATATTATGGCTAAATTTTGATTTTTTTAACGCGTTGCTTGCATGCATCGAGGAGCTTCGTGTAAGCTGTACCGCCAGAGCAGCAAGCACACGATGCCACTGTGTGTTTATACAGGCACTTTAAATAAACATGGCAAGTGTTGGAAGAGACGAAACTTTATTTTTCAGTCATTCTCAGTAAGCACATGTACACTTTTTTAGCAACGTTCGATGAACGCAAGCACAAAAAGATGGGTACACTGCACAATGAGAGACATGCCAATACAGCTGCCACATGTTGAGAATAAATTTCACAGAAGGAATCATCATCATCATCATCAGCCTATATTTATGTCCACTGCAGGACGAAGGCCTCTCCCTGCGATCTCCAATTACCCCTGTCTTGCGCTAGCGTATTCCAACTTGCGCCTGCGAATTTCCTAACCTCATCATCCCACCTGACTTTCTGCCGTCCTCGACTGCGCTTCCCTTCTCTTGGTATCCATTCTGTAACCCTAATGGTCCACCGGTTATCCATCCTACGCATTACATGGCCTGCCCAGCTCCATTTCTTCCGCTTAATGTCAACTAGAATATCGTCTACCCCCGTTTGTTCTCTGATCCACACCGCTCTCTTCCTGTCTCTTAACGTTACTCCTAAGATTTTTCGTTCCATTGCTCTTTGTGCGGTCCTTAACTTGTTCTCGAGCTTCTTTGTTAACCTCCAAGTTTCTGCCCCATATGTTAGCAGCGGTAGAATGCAATGATCGTACACTTTTCTTTTCAACGACAGTGGTAAGCTCCCAGTCAGGATTTGGCAATGCCTGCCGTATGCACTCCAACCTAATTTTATTGTTCTGTAAATTTCTTTCTCATGATCAGGGTCCCCTGTGAGTAATTGACCTAGATAAACATATTCCTTTACAGATTCTAGAGGCTGACTGGCGATCCTGAATTCTTGTTCCCTTGCCAGGCTATTGAACATTATATTTGTCTTCTGCATATTTATCTTCAACCCCACTCTTACACTTTCTCGCTTAAGGTCCTCAATCATTTGCTGTAATTTGTCCCCATTGTTGCTGAATAGGACAATGTCTTCTTCTTCTTTCTGGGGTTTTACGTGCCAAAACCAGTTCTGATTATGAGGCACGCCGTAGTGGAGGGCTCCGGATTAATTTTGACCACCTGGGGTTCTTTAACGTGCACTACAACGCAAGCACACGGGCGTTTTTGCATTTCGCCTCCATCGAAATGCGGCCGCCGGGGCCGGGATTCGATCCCGCGACCTCGTGCTCAGCAGCGCAACGCCTTAGCTGACTGAGCTACCCCGGCGGGTTAGGACAATGTCATCAGCAAACTGAAGGTTGCCGAGATATTCGCCGTTGATCCTCACTGCTAAACCTACCCAATCTAAGAGCTTGAATACTTCTAAGCATGCAGTGAATAGCATTGTAGAGACTGTGTCCCCTTGCCTGACCCCTTTCTTGATAGGTAACTTTCTACTTTTCTTGAGGAGAACCAAGGTAGCTGTGTAATCGTAGATATTTGCCAAGATATTCACGTATGCCTCCTGTACTCCTTCATTACACAATGCCTCTATGAGTGCTGGTATCTCTACTGAATCAAATGCCTTTTCATAATCTATGAAAGCCCTATAGATAGGTTGATTGTACTCCGCACATTTCTCGATTACCTGATTGATGGCATGGATATTGTCCATCGTAGAATATCCCTTCCTGAAGCCAGCCTGTTCTCTTGGTTGACTGAAGTCAAGTGTTGTCCTGATTCTATTCGAAATTATCTTGGTGAATATTTTATACAATACTGAAAGCAAGCTAATGGGTCTGTAATTCTTCAATTCTTTAACGTCTCCCTTCTTATGGATAAGTATAATTTTGGCATTCTTCCAGCTCTCTGGTACACTTGAAGTTGTGAGGCATTGCGTATAAAGGGCCGCAAGCTTTTCAAGCATGATATCTCCTCCATCTTTGATTAAATCTACTGTTATTCCATCTTCTCCAGGCGCTTTCCCCCTGGTCATGTCTTTCAAGGCCCTTCTAACTTCATCGCTAGTTATAGAAGGAGCTTCTGTATCCGGTTCATCACTATTTCGAATGGAAGAAGCTTGGCTGTTTTGGCTACTGTACAGGTCAGTATAGAATTCTTCTGCTGCTTTTACTATGTCATCGAAATTGCTGATGATATTACCATGCTTATCTTTCAGTGCATACATCTTGCCTTGTCCTATGCCTAGTTTTCTTCTTACTGATTTCATGCTGCGTCCATATTTTACGGCTTCCTCAATTTTCCCCACGTTATAATTTCGAATATCCCTTACTTTCTTCTTGTTGATCAGTTTTGAGAGTTCAGCGAATTCTATCTGATCTCTTGAGTTGGACACTTTCATGTTTTGTCGTTTCTTTATTAGGTCCTTTGTTTCTTGGGAGAGCTTCCCTACAGGTTGCTTTGGTGCCTTACCTCCCACTTCAATTGCTGCTTATGAGATCAGCCTAGTTACGGTTTCAATCATTAGCTCTATGTTATCTTCATCTTCCTGTTCTAAAGCTGCATATTTGTTTGCGAGCACCAGCCTGAATTGGTCTGCTTTTACCCTTACTGCCTCTAGGTTGGCCTGTTTCCTCTTGACTAATTTCACTCTCTCTCTCTTCAAATTGAGAGAAATCCTAGACCTCACTAACCTATGGTCACTGCACTTAACCTTACCTAACACTTCTACATCCTGCACTATGCTCGGATCGGCAGAGAGTATGAAATCTATTTCATTCCTTGTTTCTCCATTAGGGCTTTTCCAGGTCCACTTCCTGTTGCTGCGCTTCCTGAAGAAGGTATTCATTATTCGGAGCCTATTCCTTTCCGCGAATTCTACTAACATCTCTCCTCTTGCATTCCTAGAATCGATGCCGTAGTTGCCAATGGCTTGCTCATCAACCTGCTTTTTCCCCACTTTTGCATTGAAGTTGTCCATGACTAAAGTATACTGAGTTTGCACCTTTCTCATTGCTAGTTCAACATCTTCATAAAACTGTTCTATTTCTTCATCATCGTGACTAGAGGTTGGGGCATAGGCTTGTACTACCTTCATTTTGTACCTCCTATTCAGCTTTATTATGACGACTGATACCCTTTCATTAATGCTGTAGAATTCATCAATGTTGCCCGCTACGTTGTTATGCACTAGAAATCCTACCCCGGATTCTTTCTTATCTGGAAGACCTCTGTAGCAGAGGACGTGGCCGTTAGTCAGTACTGTGTAAGCCTCACCAGTTCTTCTAACCTCACTAAGGCCAATAATATCCCAGGAAATTCCTGATAATTCTTCAAATAGTCCTGCTAAGCTAGCTTCACTCGAGAGGGTGCGCGTGTTGAACGTTGCCAGGTTCAGTTTCCATTGGCGGCCTGCCTTGACCCAAAGATTCTTAGCACCCTCTGCCGCGTAGCAGGTCTGACCGCCGCCTTGGTCAGGTGCTCCGCAGCCACTGGGAACTGAGGGCCATGGGTTAATTGTCGGAGTCATGAGGGAGGTAGTGGCCGAATACTCCACCAGGGAGGCCAATTCCTGTTCTGGTGAGGGAGTGACTTTGATGAAGCTTAGTGGGCCTGCCTAGTTTGGTTGCACCTGAACTAGTATAGCCCCACTAGCTCTCGGCAATATGTATTTTTTTTCTTTGCCGGTGTCAGGCACCGAAGAAATAATGTCAGGCACAGAAGGAATAAACAGGCGATATTATGAAAAACCCCACACAACAGTAAAACTGCAGAAGACGGCATTAGCATTAAAGAGGTAAACAACGCTCGTCCTTTGAAGCCTAACCTTTCTTATTAAGTGGTAGTTTCGGGCTGCATAGCAAACAAGGAATGAAGGCTGCTCACTGCAGTTGTCAGCCAACCACGCTCTCTCCCTGTCCTGCCGTTGTTACTGCACCTCGCAACACAGCAGTAATTCCCGTAGTACTTGACTATCGTCGGCATGACCTGAAAAAAAAAGTATTGGTATGTCTTCTCTCCCGCCTTCGCACAAATTTTCACCTACGCACTTCAGATCGCCCTTTCGCGAAAAGCGTCGCGTGCAATTGTCGCAGCTAAAAAAAGCAACCTTCGGTGCGATGCATGCGCCACTGAGGCAGGAGTTTTTTCAGAATACGTCGTAGCCAAAGCTTACAAACATTCTTCTCAATTCGCAAGTTCTCTCTAATTGCGCTCGTAACAAAGGCTTCAAGCAATCTGCGCACGCCACGAATAACGATCCTAAGCATAACTGCATTCTTTCACACAAGTGCAACACACGTGCATTAAATTCAGACTACGTATACCGGCGTGTGCCGACTCACTTTCTCGCGCCCAGAAACGATTTTCTCGCCAACGTGCTGCGCAGCATTCCAAATTGCTGTTACTTATATACATAATGTGAAGCAATCCACGAACATCATGCGCGAAGTGAAGAACACAAAAAGCTCTCTGCGCCGAACAGCACAATGCGACAAATGTTAACTTACGGCTGAAGTGACAAATACATAAGCAACTTGCAAAGTAATGAAGGGCAAAAAAGAACGTAATGAAGGCCTTCTTACCAAGCAGCAGCCAAGCAGACAGACAAGTTCTTGCAGGCGAACCCAGCAAAGACCACGCAGACGTTATCGCACATGTTTTGTAGCGTCGCCTTGCCTGATCACACCATGGCCGATATTTTGTAACGATGCGTTATTCTTTATACTAGCCTTATCATCGACCGCTCACGGCCGGTTGATCCCGTTTATAACGTCTAAGTCTACAGCCACATAGACAAGTAGACGTATAGTGCACTATAGAAAAGTTACTACAATAGATAAGTAGTATGCGCGTTCCCTTGGAGACAGGCAGTGTTGTATTGCCCTCTAGCGGGCGGCATGAAGCTGCGTAGCTCGGTCGCTTTTAGGCTCGAGTGGCCACTCTTGTAATCCGTATGTTACTCTATGCTTTAGCCTAAAGTCCCTATATATAAAAAGTAGCGTCACGCTTTAAAGAATGCCGCCGCCTCCTCGCACACCCTGTCCGAGGCCGACGCCGCATTGGTATTGGCCTAATGGCATCACGTGGACCGTCGAGCCCCCGGGCGCTGGCTGCGTTTGTTTACGATCACGCTCCATCGCCATTTTCGCCCGATAAGCGTCCACCGACTGGCGAGGAGCACAACGATAGCGGCGAACACAGTCAGCGATCGTCGAATCTGATCAGCGGCGAAAGATAAACAAGTGCACGTGTTTCTAGCGGTGTAGGTGGCGCAACGGTCGAAAAAGGAGCGCGAAAGAGAGGAGAAACGAGGAGAAGGGAAGGCGGAGGAGGAGAGTGTTGCTACTCTTTATATATAGGGACTTTAGCCGATTTTAGAGCGCACCTAGCGGGTGTGTGGAATCTACAAAGACTTAGAGATTGAGACCGCAGGAAAACTAATCTCGAAGGCCATCTTCTGGTGATTAGAATAATTGCACAGCCTCCAAGATCACTTCCGTGCGAGTGGTCATCCCGGAGGCTATATTTCGATTTTTTTAACACGTTGCCTGCATGCATCGAGTAGCTTCCTGTAAGCTGTACCGCCAGAGCAGCAAGCACACGATGCCACTGTGTGTTTATGCAGACATTTTAAATAAACATGACAAGTGTTGGAAGGGACGACCATTTTATTTTCAAGTCATATTCTCAGTAAGCACACGCACACTTTTTTTTCTCAACGTTCGATGAACGCAAGCAAAGAAAGATGGTTGCACTACAAAGTGCAAGACATGCCAATACAGCTGCCGTATGTTGAGAATAAATTTCACAAAAGGAATAAACAGGTGACATTATGAAGAACCCCCACAGAACAGTAAAACAGCAGAAGACAGCATTAGCATTAAAGAGGAAAACAACGCTCATCCTTTGAGGCCTAACCTTTCTTATTAGGTTGTAGATTCGGGCTGCATAGCAAACCAGGAATGAAGGCTGCTCACTGCACTGTCAGCGAAGCACGCTCTCTCCCTGTCCTACCGTTGTTGCTGCACCAAGCAACACAGCAGTAATTCCCGTAGTACTTGACTACGGACGGCATGACCTCCAAAAAAAAGTATTCTTTATGTCTTCTCTCCCGCCTTCGCACAAATTTTCACTTATGCACTTCAGATCGCCCTTTCGCGAAAAGCGGCACGTGCAATTGTCCCAGCTAAAAAAAATGTCACAGTTTCGCCCTAAGGGCGAAGCAATGAATGCGATAGCAACACAGCAATGTCATACGAAGTAAGGTGAGCGGCTTTGGTAGCAATATGAATTGTAGTAAACATGAGCTGATTAAGTAAGGAGGTGTGCTGCGGCGTAAGTACACCGACATGACGAGAGACTCGATGACCACGAGAAGGCGCGTGTGAAACGGTGGTGTTGATGAGAAGCGCTTCCCGTGGGTTGTGTTGGATGTGTGCGAAGGGACACATCTGTAGCGCTGCACTGCCGATCCGGGCAGCATTGCATGTGTAGCGTGCGTTGGAAAATGTGGCCCGACTATTACTAACTGAATGAACAAGCGTGGTGTGAGCGCGCACAAACATACATGAATAGATCACACTGAATGACTGCAGACAACGACCGTCAAAACTCTGGCAGCAAGCGGATACGCCGCAGCGGCGAGGTACGTGCGGTCTATCGCTTCAACGGAAACCGAGCGGCGAATGCACGGCGAATAAAGGTCAGAGCCGTGTGGAGATAAGAGACGGTGCGAGCGAGCGACGAGCGCGGTTGTTGGCAGAGTGGAAGTGCGCCCCCCCCCCCCCCGCTCCCTCCGGCGCTGGCTTCCCGCTTCCTTGCTTGCGCGCGGGAGATTGAGTGCGTTCGCTCTCCGTGATAGCGCGCGTCCCCGCACGCTTCCGCTCGGGCACACGGCACGCGGCGAAGAATTTATCTATAGGGAACCTCACGGCGACGGCGACGACGACGGCGACGCCGACGGCAGAAATCCGGTTGAAGTGTCCATATAATTGCTATCGCAATAAAAGCAACCTTCGGTGCCATGCATGCGCTACTGAGGCAGAAGTGTTTACTCAAAATACATCGTAGCCACAGCTTACATTCTTCTCAATGCGGAAGTTCTCTCTAATTGCGCTAGTAACGAGGGCTTCAAGCAATCTGCGCATGCCACGAATAACGATCCTAAGCATAACTGCATTCTTTCACACAATTGCACACCCGTGCATTGAATTCTGACTGACTTTCTCGCGCCAAGAAACGATTTTCTCGCAAACGTGCTGAGCAGCATTCCAAATTGTTGTTTCTTACATAATGTGAAGCAATCCACGATCATCATGCGCGAAGTGAAGAACACAAAAAATCTCTCTGCGCCGAACAGCACAATGCGACAAATGTCAACTTACGGCTGAAGTGACAAATGCACAAGCAATTCCCAAAGTAATGAAGGTAAAAAAGAACGTAATGAAGGCCTTCTTACCAAGCAGCAGCCAAGCAGACAGACGTTCTGGCAGACGAACCCAGCAAAGACCACGCAGACGTTATCGCACACCTTTTGTAGCGTCGCCTTGCCTGATCACACCATGGCCGATATTTTGTAGCGATGCGTTATGCTTTGTTCTATATACTAGCCTTATCATACACCGCTCACGGCAGGCTGATTCCGTTGATAATGTCTACGTTTACAGCCACATAGACAAGTAGACGTATAATGCACTAAAATTTACTACAGTAGATAACTAGTACGCGCGTTCCCTTGGAGACAGGGAGTGTTGTATTACCCTCTAGTGGGCGGCATGAAGCTGCGTAGCTCGGCCGCTTTTAGGCCGCAGTGACCACTCTTGTAATCCGTATGTTACTCTATGGCTTGTCTTTGTGGGCACAGGTTCGCGCAATAAACAACCAGTTTCGTCATACACAGTTTTACGACTGTTTTGTTCGCTGTCACTACTACGTGACAATACGATGACTCATTATTTTTCCCGAGGACAAGCATTCTAGCTAATGAAGCAGACAACAGCTTGTGCGCATACAGTTGAAGGAAGCGAGAAACGATTGTAATGAAATAATCTCATGCTTTGAGCTAGCTGCTTTATTTTTACTGGGGAGGAAAACTGTTTTAATATATAAATAATGCTAGGTTCAATGCCTACATTACCGTTTCTTAGGCGAAACGTCAAATTTGCGTCATGTTACGAAAGCAAATTGGGGTTATCGGTGCCATTTTGTCTCGAAGAAAATGGCGGAATGTCCAGAATAGCGGCTCAGGTGAACCTATACAGGGTGTCCCGGCTATCATGTTTCGTATTTTTCACAGGGACAGGTCATTCTATGCGTAGTTAACCAAGTGCATATTGCTCACAGTCGAGTAGAGCGGCCACCAGTAATGTTTTTGATGCTGAAAAAGAAACCCGGCAAAAAATAAAATATCACACGACTACTAACATCCAAAAGCTCGATTAGCACAAATCAGAACCCTTTTTGGTGGCACTCGCACAGCGTTAAGAACTTCAATATTGTTGCAGGAAGAAAGCAGGCCCATGAGTATAGAATAATTTATATTTAAAACTAATGTATATGGTGTTCAGGCAACGGCCAGAGTCTTCGTATTCCTCTAGTTCGGGCCACCTTTCTTCTTTCCCTTCACCGTAACACACTATTAGCGATGCTTTCTCTTCCTCTCACGCATCGGCTAAACGTAGATGTTGTTGAATCCTTAGGAAGTTTATCTGCGAGAAAGGACAAAATGCGCTGACGAGGCGGCAGCGTCTTTGCGCAACCTCGTCCTTCTTGACAGCTGCATTACCATTCCGCGATTTTTTGTTCTCTGACACGGTATTTCTGTTATATGGTTTGACTCTCTCTCTCTCTCTCTCTCTCTCTATATATATATATATATATATATATATATATATATTCAGTGAGTTCTTGCAACAAGAATTCCTGGTTTCCATGCATCACAGGAACACCAAGGATACAGGACTAAAGGTGGTCATGGCATCTGACTAGGGTTATGAATCCTATGCAAGATGTTATGTGCTCCGCAGCAGCGACAAAATGCAAGTAAAGAAGATAAAACACAATAGTCACAATGACGTAAGAGTCTAATGTGGAAGGGAACAAAAAGAACATTGTATCACTATATGCATAAGTAAAACGCTTACTACAAGCTATTTAATAAACCTACACAAAGCCATTCTTCTTCAAACAAACAAACAAGCGTTGCATACGTTGTACACAAGCAACTGAACTTGCCAGACCAGTCAGCACTCTGCTGTGTTTACCGATTTAGTGACCACTCACACGGCCATTGTGGTGGGTTCAATCAAATCTCACTTTCTAAAGGCAGCACGTGATACGAGAGCAGGAAGTGACCTGAAAAGCAACCGGGAAAATTATTATCTTAAGAAAGATAACACAAGGAATAACACATATACATTCTGGATCATATAAAGTTTCAGGATAATGCAAATATAGAGGAGCATCTATGCAGCGTATTAACGCGACAGCGTTAAGGGCCCAGTGTCGCAGAAAATCGGGCGTCGGTGTGGGCGTTGGCGCCAGTGTCCGCGGCCGACAATATCATCCCAAACCACGCAGTGCCTCCGAATATATTTAGGTATATGTATAGCGCACGCCTTCTTATATGAAGCGCGATATATGCGGGTTATATTGCCACACCATTCTATCACTAATGTTGCTCATCCCTTGTCTTACATTTTTACTAAGCTATTCCTCGGAATTTGGAGAATTACAATCCACAAACAAATGTCAAGAAATGAAACACCCACAGCGCATGTCTTTTATGTTGAATATTCTCAGACTGAAATATTGAAAGTACGAAACAAACACGGAAACTTGAAAATGATGTAATTTCTTTGGCGCTGTTGTGCACAATTTCCGGCATCGGCCCACGCAAGAGGCCGCGTTTCTACCAGAAAACTCGCCTACGTGCATAGTGTTCGCCACCAGTGTTTGCCAGTAACCATTACGGTTGCATAAGCTGCTGTAGTCGGGAACCGTGAGAAGCAGTCAGGGATCTTTGAATGCTATCGCGTTCCACTCTTGAAAGCGAAGCTTAAGCGTCCCCCAATTTTGATTTGCCCTTACCGAGATGCAGTTAGAACGCAGGCGAGAGCTTGCAAGGACAAGCAGCACTGAAAAGGGGGCGCAGGGGTTACGCTACTGCAACCGCACGCAGGCAGTTGGTGGATAGCAAAATCTCGGTTGTCGCAAGGGATTGTGGGATATGGCGTATTCTGCTGCAACTTCCGGTTCGAGACCACGACGCCGTCAATTCATGCCCATACTTCATGCGCTTCGTCTTTTACTGCGGAACTTTGGTGAAAACCCACGATGCAAGCACCGCTGGGCAGTTCCAAAATATAGGTGTGAGCTATCGCTCCTTCATACTTATGTTGGCGCCTTTAGACTCGCGTATTTTTAGGTGGCAGGACCTAACGTGTTTTTTAATGCCCTAACGTGTCTGTGTCTCGTCAAATAGTCATGTAACGTTTATCAAGCGCAATTGTTTATCGCGCGCAACTTAACGTTTGGTAATTTAACAAGCAGTTTTTAATTAGTGGTAAGTCAACCTAATAAGTGGCGGTTTGTTTGCTGTTGCGCGAGCTCATGCAACAAAACATATTCGCGGTCGCAGCACTTCCCATAACAAACGGTGCAGCCAAAGAATCCCCGAATATTTACGTGAATGAGCAATCGTTTTTGTTTTGCTTCATTTTTCCATCTTCAGTGTGGTAACTTGCGTTGAATGCAAGTTCCATTACCTGTGGCACTCGAGCATGACGTTTAGCGATAGCCATCGAAGCACTAGACATACACCATTCGCACGCGCAGTAATTTTACTCTGCACGACATGCTACAACTATCTCTGTAACGAAGCATATTTCTTCAGCTGGCCCGACCAAGGCTGTGTAGTATTTTGGACAGTAAAAAGAGAATATAGAGTGCACTGCAATGTAAAGTCCTTTGAAGTCTGTAGAATTATTCGCGGAAATATTGTTGTGGGGAGAATATATATATATATACAATGGATATATTTACAGGGTAACGCGCACAACGCTGCAGCAATCGTTCAGGAGAGCGCGTGCACACCAGAAAACCACCCGTCGTCGTCGTCATCGTCCAAGCACCGTCCACAGGATCGCCGCTCGTGACATTACCCGCCGGCGGCAGAAGCACCGTCCCGGTGCAATTAGGGCCCGGGCCGAGAGTGGTACGGTTTAAGGCGCGAGACATGGACTATGTCACTCGCGATTGTGGCAGAGGCTACCGTAGGATTTAGCGCAGCGATTTCATAGGTCACATAAGTGACTTTGCGTACGACGCGGTAAGGGCCAGCATAACGGGAGAGGAGTGTTTCGCATAAGCCAACGCGACGTGACGGGAACCACAGCAAGACGAGCGATCCTGGAGGGAAGTTCACCTCCCGGTGTCGGCGGTCATAGAGACATTTTTGATTGACCTGTGAAGCCGACAAGCGATCGTGAGCAACCTGACGGGCGATGTCAGCACGGGCAAGAGCATCACGAGCATAGGCAGAGGATGTGTCTGCGTGAGCATGAAGTATGGTGTCCATAGGCAATGGTGGGTCGTAGCCAAACAGAAGATAAAAAGGGGTGAATAGCCAGCTGTGTCGTGACGAGAAGAGTTGTAGGCGAAGGTCACAAAAGGCAAGTTAATGTCCCAGTCTCGGTGGTCCTCAGACACGTACATAGCAAGCATATCTGTGAGAGTACGGTTGAGGCGTTCAGTAAGGCCGTTTGTCTGTGGATGGTACGCAGTGGTGAACTTGTGATTGGGCTTGCAAGAACGAAGAATGTCGTCGACTACTTTAGACAGGAAGCAGCGGCCGCGGTCCGTGATTAACTGACGAGGAGCACCGTGGCGCAGGATGATGTCGTGAAGAAGGAAATCGGCTACATCAGTAGCAGAGCTGGCGGGAAGTGCTCGTGTAACAGCGTACCGCATTGCGTAGTCAGTAGCGACTGCAACCCATCTATTGCCAGTGGTTGACATGGGAAAATGCCCTAGAAGATCGAGTCCCACCCGGAAAAATGGTTCATCAGGGATATCGAGGGGCTGAAGGCTGCCAGCAGGCAGTAGGGCAGGAGTCTTGCGTCGCTGGCAGAGGTCACAAGCAGCAACGTACTGTCGCACAGCACGGTAGAGACCAGGCCAAAAGAAGCGCCTACGGATGCGATCATACGTGCGTGACACGCCTAGGTGTCCGGCCGTCGGTGCATCGTGAAGCTGCCGCAAAACAGTAGAGCGAAGATGCGCGGGAACAACAAGCAAGAGCTGAGCGCCGTCAGCCCGGGCGTTGTAGCGGTGTAAAGTGTGATTGTGGAGCACAAACATCCGTAGGGAAGGGTCAGGGTGTGGTGAGTTGAGACCGTCTATAATAGGCCGCAAAGATGAGTCGCGGCGCTGTTCGTCAGCTATGTGGACGAAGTCTGTAATGTCCAGAACAAAGGTGTCAGGTTCATCTTCCAGTGTATCAGGGGGATCGACCGGGTATCGTGACAAGCAGTCAGCGTCTTGGTGAAGCCGTCCGGATTTGTAGAAAACAGAAAATGAGTACTCTTGCAAGCGGAGTGCCCAACGGCCAAGGCAACCAGTGGGATCCTTGAGCGAGGAAAGCCAGCAAAGCGCAAGACCGTTATGGATATATTTACAGGGTAAGGCGCACAACGCTGCAGCAATCGTTCAGGAGAGCGCGTGCACACCAGAAAACCACCCGTCGTCGTCGTCATCGTCCAAGCACCGCTCGTGACAATATTTTTATCTTTTTCGCTTTCTCAAGGCTTTAACAACGTTAGCCAACGCCGTTTAGATCACCGTTGTTCGTCTACCTGTCCTGTGTGCCTCATCAATGGTTCTGCCTTATTTGTGCGTTTCCCTTTCGTTCACTATTCCTTACTAACTGTCCCAAAATTCTACCCCTCTAAAAGTTATATAAAAAGAAGTGTTTTGACCTAATGAACATTAGCCTCACCCCCCAGGGCACTCACCACTAAGGAACACCCCACTGCATTATATGAATATTTCTACCAGTGTTGCCCCGGGCACCAACAGCCTTAACCGCTGGACAAATAAAGTTTATTCCTATCCTATCCTACCAGTGTTGTATACGTTCCTCAAAAACAGGAACGAAAGCTCGTTCCTCGTTCCTTCCCAATATTGAAACGAGTTCCCCTTTACAAGTTCCTTTATTGCGAAAGGAACGCGTTCCAGTTACACTTCGAACATTGGAACGTGTCGTTACATTACCGTTACATTTAATTTTTTTAATTGAAATATCGTGTCGGATAATGCTGAGGCAAAATAAAGTAAGCAATTTAAAACTCGCATCGAACTACGCATATTATAAGAATCTGAACATCGCTGACAGCAGATTGTCTGGAGACAAAGAATCCAACGAAACGCTCCTAGATGAATTTGTTGAGGGAGCACCGCACATACTCCACGCATGTCTAACTGCAACATCGGTACTCGTCTATTAGAAGTGCAACACATATGGCACCTTCCAATGGGTCTTCAAATGCACAGTCAGGATTCTACGCTTCAGATGTGCAATAGAAAGTTACATGCATCAAAATAATTAAATTTCTTGCACAAGAAACCGCATCGAAAGGAACAATACATAGGCGTTTAATGAATGATAATTCAATATTGCAGAATTAGCGGAAGAAAAATGTCTACTATACATATTCGCAACTTCGTAAAGTCCCTTGTTTGAACTCGGCAAGAGTTGCATCTCTATGTTGGTGTCGGACCGACGAACCCGTTTCTTCAGCACTTCGTTGGCAATGCTGAAGAGCCGATCCACCAAAGTGCTTGAGGGTACTGCCGTGCTGTACTTGAGGAAACGTTGGTTCAGTCCCTCGAAGGTCATCTGTGACAGCGGGTAGTCAACTGGTACCCGCAGGTACCGCGACAGCTCATCCTGTTCCTCAGATGGAAGGGTTGGGCGCCCGAACGAGAAGAAATCTGCGACCGCGGACGAGGTGAAAACATCTGCGCTGGCTGGTTTGGTCACCGCAGCCAACTCTGTATGTTTATTGTCTACAAGAGGAAGCGTCACGTGAGAATCTTGAAGCCTAGTCATAAAAAATATAGCGGAGAACTCACAAAAAAATGCACAATAGTCACGTTACAGGCAAGCGGTAGTTCTTTGCGCATCACGCGGTCGCCCATCCGCCCTGCATGATGTGCTGCGTACGTGCGTGCGTCTGTTCAATGCCGTGGAACGTTTACAGAAGGAACGCCGTCCCCTCTGCCGTTACGAGTTACCGTTACAGTTTTACCGACCCTTAATGGAACGTTGGCGTTCCTCCGTTCCTCCAAAAGGAACTAGTTCTAGGAACGCCGTTCCTTGGAACGCCATTCCGTACAACACTGATTTCTGCAATAAAGTATGACCAATATTAGTGGCAGTTTTATTGACAGCAACCTCTAGAACCGTGGTCATGAATGATGATCAGTAAACAGTAGCTAAGACGACCTTACGTTCACCCTTGTTGTGGCTTGTTGGCGGGCTAGTTGGTTCAGATTCACAGTGAAAGAATAACAGCCCGAGAATATAGATACACCACGTGTGCGTGTTGATTTCACGTCCTTGTCTTCTCGCACTGTTATTCGTTCACTAGATTCACCCTTATTGAGTTGTTCTGAAATAGCCACGACAGTTCACTGTAAATATTTATAGCAATCTTTAGAACTGCTAATTTGATGACTCGCCTTGGTGGTATGCATTGCCCACTGTGAAATTTTTTCTTTCTGTCTTAATTCTTCCATTGTGCCAACCACTTAGACATATGCTCTCAGCGCAGTTTTAAGAAAGGCCAGTAAAAATATTAACACTTAATGGTCTAAAAATGTGCAGCTTCGCTGTTCTTAGACGAGGTTCTGGTTTTGTCGGACATCGCACAGCCATACACTGCTCTAGCAAAACTTATTTGCAAACTGAAGACACTTGTTATATTGCCTCATCATTTTTAATTCATTTGTTTACACATAGTGTTATTTATTTACTCATTCTGCTACACACAATGGAGCTA
Organism: Dermacentor silvarum; assembly: GCF_013339745.2. Classification (NCBI taxonomy): domain Eukaryota; kingdom Metazoa; phylum Arthropoda; class Arachnida; order Ixodida; family Ixodidae; genus Dermacentor; species Dermacentor silvarum. The sequence goes on from NC_051154.1 coordinate 366,979,944, forward strand.
CTGCAGGTGTGAATAAAGATGACAAAAATTCATAACATAGGTAAAATCAACAATGTAAATAAATATAATTGATAGCTGTAGTCTGTACATGTACGGAATAACAGACAAACCAGTCAACAGTGTAAGCAAAATAAAAATAACTGAACTAGTGAATAAAACTTCACATATTCATTGCTATGTTTTTTTTCATATACCACGTACCAACTAGCCCAAGAGAACAGTACAAACAAAAAACTAGAAAAAAACAACGTATACCAGTGATGCGTTGATACATGCGCAAGCTAACTATGGAAATGTACACAAACAAGGTTAACGATTTAGAGCTTTAAGGAACATCAATGGGTAAGCAATGGATAACTCAGGCAAACGAGTTTTGGTAAGCACGTAGTAAGGTTTTAGGTCAAAGTCATGGTGACTGCACCGAGCAGAATGCAGAAAATTTTATTGTGTTGACTTGTCCATGTACTGACAACTGAATGCATCACAATGCATACTATACTGACAACCAGTTGGATGTATAGCACATGCGTTTAGTTGCATGTAACGCAAAACAGAGAGAACGCAGGCGTCGATGTCAGTATCAGACGTAGAGGTCGGGTCGCGTAGGGAGAGAGCCAGTCTGCATCCTGGTGTTGGCGTCCCGATTTGTAAGTCACTGTGTAGAGATATTCTTGTAGTCGGAGGGCCCAACGACCGAGCCGGCCAGTAGGATCCTTGAGCGACGAAAGCCAACAGAGTGCATTATGGTCTGTGATAACTGAGAAAGGCTTGCCATATAAATATTGGCGGAACTTTGAAACAGCGCAGACGATAGCAAGACATTCGCGGTCAGTAATCGAATGGTTGCGCTCTGCAGTTGTCAGAAGCCGGCTAGGTTAGGCTATAACGCGGTCGTGTCCCTGTTGGCTTTGCGCTAAGACGGCGCCGATCCCATAACCACTGGCATCGGTTCGGACCTCTGTAAGTGTGGACGGGTCAAAGAGGACCAAGACAGGTGGATTGGTGAGAATCGTGATAATGCGTGAAAACGCGGCAGCCTGATAGGAACCCCACGTAAAAGGCATGTCTTTATTCAGATGTTCAATGAGCGGTCTAGCCATTGTTGCGAAATCTTCCACGAACCGTCTAACATAAGAACAGAGCCCCACAAAACTCCGGACGTCTTTGACAGACTGAGGTACAGGAAAAGCCGTTACTGCTCGAACCTTTTCCGGGCCGGGTTGTACGCCGGAAGCATCGACGAGATGGCCTAGCACTGTAATCTGTCGGCGCCCGAAGTGACACTTCGATGAGTTTAATTGGAGCCCAGCCTTGCAGAAGACGTCAAGGATAGTTGCGACGCGCTCATGGTGCGTCTCATATGTAGAATAGAACGCAAGGACGTCGTCGAGGTAACAAGGGCGATTTGACCAATTGAAACCTCGAAGCAGAGAGTCCATCATCCGTTCGAACGTGGTGGGGGCATTGCACAAACCGAACGGCATAACCTTGAATTGGTAGAGGCCATCGGAGTGACGAAAGGGGTCTTTTCTTGGTCGTGCTCATCTACGGAAATCTGCCAATAACCAGACCGAAGGTCTATGGACGAAAAGTATTTGGCAAAGTGAAGACAATCAAGAGCGTCGTCGATTCGTGGTAAAGGGGAAACGTCCATTTTAGTGATTCGGTTTAGGTGGCGGTAATCAAAGCAGAAACGCCACGTGCCAACTTTCTTTTTGACGAGCACGACCGGTGACGCCCAAGGACTCGACGAGGGCTCAACAATGCCTTTGGCGAGCATCCTGTTTACTTCTTACGGAATAACTTGCCGCTCCGCCGTAAACACGCGATACCGTCGGCGGTGAATGAGAACAGCATCACCAGTGTTTATCTCATGCTTAACAAGGGACATCTGACCAAGTGGTCGATTGTCACTATCAAATATGTTGCGGTAGAAAAGCAAAACGCGATATAGGGCGGCTGCTTGAGCAGGTGCGAGGTCCAGAGCGATCATGGGACGTTATGGGCCGTCGAGGTTCATGGCATCCTGTGGGTAATCTGGAGGATCTGGAGACACGTCGGCTGGAAAAGCAGCAACGTGGTCGTCTGTCACTGACCGGAGCGTGGTCACAGCTATGCCATCAGGTAACACTTGCTTCTTCAAGCCAAAATTGATAACGGGGAGGCACATCCGATTAGCGACAAGGATTACGACGGAGTGTGGCACAGAGAGGTCGCGCTCTTGGAGGACGCCAAGAATATGAGCGACGACATAGTCGCCATCATGCATGGTTGCCGTTGAGGCCAATTAAACGAAAGTTAAAGCTTTTGGATGTAAGTGAACAAACGCTGTAGTGCAGAGGGTGTTCGGTTGTTCGCGGCAGTCGGAAAGAAGAGGAAGCTCGAGGCACAGCATACCAGCGGAACAGTCGAACCAGGCACAGCGTACCAGCGGAACAGGTTCGGCTCGCAGCAGGTCCGGCTCGTCACAAAGTCGAGCCAGAAGATTAGGTCATGAGGGTAACAGGTAAGCATGGTGAACCGGACTGGAACTTGGCCGCCAACAATTCCTATGCGAGTAGTGGACATACCACTGACCGCAACAAGTGGCGCCATTGGCGACGCGTACGGCTCGAGTGATGGCGGGCGTAAGAACTTTTTTGAGGTGACGACATAGATTATTAGCGCTCATATGGACACTTGGGCTCCAGTATCAACCAATGCCGTCAAAGGAACACAATCTACGTTTACTTCAATTAGGTTCGTGTTCGTGAGAAGCGTCAACGGAGGATTTGGATACAACGAACGTGATGCAGCACTGCCTCCAAAAGCTGCATGGCCTAGTTTTCCGCCCGGCGGCTTGGCAAGGAAAAGCGGCGAAGACGGGGAACGTTCCACCTCCACCACAGTGTTACGCGAAGGACGAGTCAATTATACAATTAACTATTTACGGAATACATTTACAACAGCGGTTGCAGCACTGACCGGTTGGATTCACAGCGCGAGCCCAGTTCGTTCTTCCTCTTTTCTCGAGTGATATCGCCCGCGCGCCTCGTTCAGAGAACCAAATACAAGACGCGTGTAGGACTATGCACATCATTATTAGTGGCTGTTCCAGGTGTCCAGTTGCCTTCATCTTGGACACCATGAGGAATTTAGATCATCAGAAAGGGCAACACCTGTGGCCATAAGTAACCTATACACAGATATGTGCCTATTTGTTGGACAAGAAATGTCACGATAGCAGCGCTGCGAAGGCTTTTCGTGCCTTGGATACCTACGAGTATGTCAAGTATGTATACTCCACTATTGTTGCTACAACAAACAGCATGACCGACTCAGCGTTTCATAACAAAGTATTTGGATATATTGTGGAGTACATGTCTCAAAAAGCACTACAATTACTTGCAGTGTCACTAAACAGCAGGCGAGCCGACATCACTCTTCAGATTGCTTGGTAAATTAATAAAACATGTTGAACTCGTAGGCGACTGGGCAGTGTGGTAGGATAGCGTAGCGCCCTCCGACGCTTAAGATGGTGCACTGAGATGGTGCCTTGATGCTGCTGCGAAAGATGCGAAAAATAAATAGGGTTGGGCTGGGTTGTACGATGTTCATCCGCTTTGTCAAGCATGGTTCGGACAGCGGGCAGCATCCAGCTTTGGAGTTAGAGACCTGAAGATTGAGATGCTGAACCTATACTTATTTGTAACAGTGATATATTTCATACGTTCCACATGTGACCCGAATAAATTGCAGAAAGGAGGAGGAGGGGGCGTATATGAATGCATGTAGGTGATGATATAAAAAATAAAACACATGCACATATTCAGCACAGTAGTAACACTGGCTAGCAGCAGGTTACCCTAACAGTAACAGGTTACTGCGTTTACAGTTTGGAATAGCACGAATAAATATTGCAGTATGCAGAAAAAATAATAAAGATTCAAGTTACTGATGATGCAGCGATGTTACTTCGTTGCTGGTAAGATGGTGTGCGCACATTTGTGAAATTTAGAGAGGTCATTGCAGGGTGCGACCTCAGGTAGTGAATTTCATAGCATGTGGAAAGAAGTGTTCATCCTTTGAGGCGTGCTATAGGTTCACTGAGATAAACATAATTATGGTCTTGAGGAAAGGCTTAGGTGTGCGTGTCGTAATTCTACAGGGTAATAAAGTGTGTGAAAGCACAAATGGGAAATTATTCAGCGGGACTCGAGTAGCGGTATACAGACAGCGTGTTTCATAGCTGTAATATTCTATTGGGAGGAGATAAACCGAGCAGCACGGTTTTGCAGGGCTTCCTAGTAACCGGAGAAATAGGCTAACAGTGCTAAATGTCACGTGAGTGGCAAGAGAGAAACGACAGCTTTTGATGGACTTTCATGCCTTAGTGATAACGTTTCCTCAACGGTGGTTGCTGCTTCTTTACTACAATGGCAACGTACTTGCATTTGCAGGCAAAGTGCATGACATAAGACAGCAAGGCCACGGCAAGGTCTGTGCATCTTAAAGGGCTACGGTAGCCCTTCAAAAAGGCAAGCACCTCTCTACGAATGCTGGGTCCAAACCACAGAAGACGGCCAAATTCAGGCCGCCAGGTGTACATGTATGGCAGGCTAATGTCTCTTGCAGATTGCTGCTCATACCATACAGTTAGAAGTTTATTGTGGTAAAATACATATACAGTAGTGGGTATGATATCGTGCAGAAGGAGGTTCCAAAGTGAAACCAATGTAGGAGACCTCCAATTTCATACGTTACTATGAATTGTACAGCTACTAAACAGCAGAAAAATAATAACCAAAAAACTGTTACAATAAAATACCAGCAGTAGCCCAACTATAATTATAACAATTAAACAAGTACAATCAATTCACTGATTAATCAATTCTAGTCAATAAATCAACAGTCAATATTCAGCATATAACGATAAAGGTCAGGTTATTTCACTAGTCAAACTGTGTTATTGGTTACAAATAAAATCATGAATTAAACGTTTAAATGATGAAACAGAAACAGCATTTTTAATATTATAAGGCAAAGAATTCCACAGTTTAATTAAAACAAGCCAACTCTTTGAGTACCATAGATATTACAAACTTTTGGAAGTAAAATATTGTTGGGGGGGGGGGGGTTAGAGAAAAACGTGTATTATTTATATCGGTAAGTCCTTGCATGAAAAGTTTAAGATGATGGTCTGTAAATGCTCGATATGCAAATATGTAAACAATAAATTTCACAAGGTTAGTAATGCAGAGTTCGTTAAGGTCGCGGTACAGTTTGGTAACATGTGATCGGCGATATTACTCTGAGTAATAATTTGGGTTGCTTGATTTTGGACATGTTGTAAGGAAGGATGGGAGTGATAGGTTTGACTGCAGAAAGTTATGCAACAGTTAAGATGGCTATGAATGAATGCGCAGTATAGAGTAACTAGAGTATGTAAATCAAAATAACATCTAGTGAACGAAGGAAAGGAATAGATCAAGCGGCTGCTTTTTGTTGACGCAGTCGTGTGAAGCCACTATTATTTCTCTTTGCCTCGTAATTATTACACTTCAGCAAACACCTTCTTTGTTTTCCTTGACTTCGTTTGCTTGCCTGTACTACAGAAAGCAGTGAAACCTATAATTGTGTTTGGCCACTTCTGTTTTCAGTTATGTTACGAGCCTCTCTAGTAGCAAGTTGAAAGCTGGAAAATTGTTCCTGGTGGAATCTAATGAAATCCACTGCATGTACAGGTTGGGGCGGGCCTGTAGTCATGCTTCGGCAGTGTGCTTCGCCAGTGATTTCTGGACGCAAATCAATACTAGTAGTGCTGCTCCTACTGACTAGCCATGCCAGTGGGTCAAGCCTCGCCTGAAAAAGGTGGGAAAACATATTAATTCACCGCATAGTCAGAGATGCGGTGAATTAAGTTACAATACTTCATGTATTTTGCTTTGGTATGATGCAGTGAGTCTCGATCGTTAAGCGCAATTGAATGGTACTTTTCAGATCCAGCCAAAGCTTTCAAAATATATTTCACACAAACGGCACCATTACAGTGCGTTACCAACAGTGCCACAAAAGCAGAAGGCTACTGAGCCAGGTGACAAGCCAGATGTAGACAGCTTCATACAGAAACTGCGAGAGGTGAATACTTGATACTGCGGCCTTCTAGAGCGCAAGCAAAGGTTTTCCTGCAGTGCACACACTACAACCTTGGCAACTTTCTTTAGAGGTTGCTCCCTGTACGAGGCTCTCCACATTGCCTACATGCACGCCAAGGCAGGAAACAGTCGAAGAAGTGCCACCAGATGGAAGTATTCCTCAATATATTTTTACAGGGGTTCTGGCTATCGCTGCAGATTGTCCACTATCTGCATTTACTTCTACATTCCTGTCCCGTAGGGGATTTCAGAATGAAAATGTCGATGAGCTCGCACAGATGGTAATCAAAAAGGTCTCAATAACAGAGGATGATGCCAGGGCTATAGAAATAGGGACACGGAACCAAAGGGATAACCCACTGCGGTTTCTACACCGCAAGGGAAGGGTGGCTGCATCAATAATTAAGGATGTGTGCCGCTCAAAGAAAGTGCGCTGCAGCATCACACTAAACAGAATCTTTTGTCTTCAGCTAATTAATATGTCTGCAGTGCAATATGGCATTGGTAATGAGCCCATTGCAAAAGAAAGGTTGCTTGCCCATTTGCGGCAGCAGCGTGTGAATGCACGTATGTTACTGCGGGCTTATGATAAACCCGAAGTACCCGCTTCTGGGTTGCTGTCCTGACCAAATTTTCAAGTGCAATTGTCACGAACCTGTGCTGGTAGAGGTGAAGTGTTTATACAGCCTCAGGAACTACAGTCCCTCAGATTTAATCCCAGAGAGACAACAAAGAAAGCAATTTTCCCTTGATCCTGCGGGACAACTGGAGGAAATCATGCCTACTATTACCAGGTGCAAGCCAGATAACACCTTAACCTCGACAACACAAGGACAAGCTACTTTTATGTTCATGTTGCGAGCAGTGGGCACCTAGTAAAAGTAGAAAGAGACGAAAATTTTATGGATGCTGACATTGAGAGTTTATATAGCTTTCTCACAGATATTGTCATTCTTGGCAACACTATTTAGCATTTTTACTCTAACTCGCATAACAGAATTCAAAGCCTTGTGTTGCTGAATTTCTCTGTAATATTTAATTTTAACGGGAAAATGAGACATCCCCCCAATCTTAGCAATTGCTACAAAGGAAACCACAAGCAGGTTCCACGAAAGAAAAGCCTCGCAGTTGAAGAAAAACTTGTCCTGGTCCGGGACTCCAACCCGGTACCACCGCCTTTACAGTGCAGCCGCTCTACCAACTGAGCTAACCAGGTAGGCGGCTAGCAGATGGCAGGGCGAATTTAACCATCCATACAGACACGGACGGACGGACGGACGGACGGACGGATGGATGGATGGATGGATGGATGGATGGATGGAGCTGAACCCTTTAAATCGGGCGGTGGCATACGCCACCTAGCCGTGACTATTAACATATTTTGTACTTCGCGGTGGGTGAAATTTCACCCCTGCCTTGATTTTACCCAACAATCAGATAGCCTGCATTTGGTTATTTCTACCCGCTTAAAGTCTATTTTGCCTTCACGCTCCCTAAACTCCAATGCTTTGAAAAAATCAGCCCCGTTGCTTTGCACTGTAGGGTGGACCCTTTACAGAAAAGTACGAGGTGTTCAGCCGTTTCCTCTTCCTCTCCACACGCACCGCACAACGTGTCTGTACCTTGGTACTTGACTCGGTAATCTTAGTTCGCAATACTCCCGTCCTGGCTTCAAACAAGAAAAAGCTTCCCCTAGAATTATCATAGATATTTTCTTTGGCAATTTCTTGCTTGGAAGTTCTGTATGTTCCCAGCGCTGATTTCGTCTGCATCCCTGTTTTGCACAGACCCCTCTCCGTTGCTCTAACCTTTTTCGTAACGGCTGTTTCCAAGTTTGCACCCCTCGTGAAGTCCAAATATTTGATTGTCAATTTTCTGGTCGGCTTCCTCCATTTTGTGTCAACATTCCTCATGTACAAATAACTGAAAACTCTCCTTGCCCACCGCTTTACTGCCATTTCTCTCAATCGCTCCTCAAATTCCATCTTGCTGCTAGCTTCCCTGCCCTCAAATGACCTCCATCCCATGTCACCCTGTACCCCCTGATTTGGTGTATTTCCGTATGCTCCCAGAGCAAGTCTACCTACCCCTCGCTGCTTAACTTCCAATCTTGCTCGAACCTCTGATCTCATGCACAGGATCGCGTTGCCGAAAGTCAAACTAGGGACCATCACCCCTTTCCAAATCTCTCTCACCCCTTCATACCTATTGTAATTCCACAGTGCCCTATTTTTCATCACAGCGGCATGTCTGCTACCTTTAGCTGTTACATATTTTTCAATTTCCGTTAGGTACTCAGCCCCATTGTTTATCCACACTCCAAGATATTTGTGCTTATCCACTACCTCCAGCGTAACCTCCTGTATCCTATGCTCGCTGCCCTGATTATGATTAAAAATCATGACTGCCGATTTTTCTTTACTAAACTTCGAACCTAAGCTATCTCTCTCTTTACCACAGATGTCCACTTATCCCTGCAAGTCTTCTTTGCTGTCAGCCATAAGTAAAATGTCATCCGCATGCACCAGTCGTGGTAATAACTGTTTAATCCCTTCTCCTTGCTTAAAAAAGGAAAGGTTGAAGCCAAGTCTGCTCCTCTCTAGTTTTTTTTCTCGAATCCTTGTAAATACAGCATGAACAACAAAGGTGACAGAGGGCACCCCTGCCTAAGCCTCTCCTGTATCTATATAGGCTTGTTATTTCCCATTTTATTAGCACCTTGTTAATTTTATAGATATCTTTTAAAATATGAATTACTCCATCTTCCACATCTAGAGTGCCCAGTTTGTCCCACAAATCCTTTTGGATTACACTGTCATAGGCTCCCTTGATATCCAGAAATGCGAGCCATAGAGGCCTGTGTTTCTTTTCGGCTATTTCAATAGACTGTGTCAATGAGAACAAATTATCTTCTAACCTACTTTGTTTCGGAACCCATTTTGTAGTTCCCCCAGCATCTCCTCGCTATCCACCCATGCCTGCAGTCTGTCCTTTATAATCTGCATCACCACCCTGTAAACCACTGACGCCACTGTTATAGGACGGTAGTTGTTTATGTCGGCTTTGTCCCCCTTTCCCTTATATATCATGCTCATCCTGCTCAGTCTCCACCCGTAGGGGGCTTTATCGTCCATTATCATTTTGCTCACTGCCTCTCCTAATGCTTTCTTAGATTTTGGGCCCAATGTCTTTATCAACATAATTGGGATGCCATCAGGACCTGTCGACGTGCTACTAGGGACCCTCTTCCCTGCCCTTTCCCACTCGCATTGTTCAAGTGGAGCCACTGCACTAACTAGTCTATCCTCACCTGATTGAGCACATGCTACGTTTCGTTCTTGAATTTTTTCTGTCATCATTGTTCTTATATCTTCCATTTCCACATCTCCTTCTAGCCGAACACCTTGAGCTGTAATTATAAAAACCTCTCCTCTAGGCTAGTCTTATTACTCAAGGAGTTGAGATGTTTCCAAAATTTCTTCGCTGCTTTTCTATCCTTTTTGTTTACTTCTGACAACCATTGGCTCCCCTTTCTTCTGATCTTCTCATTAATCAAATGGGATGCTTCCCTTCTACAGTTTAAAAAGTTATTCCATTGTCTGTGTACATCAGTTCTGGTTCACCCCTCTGCTTTGAATATCTGTGTTCCCTGGATGCTTCCTGACGTTTCTCTGTGGCCTTCTTAACCACCTCATCCCACCAGCTCTTGGGTTTACGTCTTCTGTTCCCTTTGGGCCTGACTCTTACCTTAGCAAGCTCTAGCTGAAATAGCCCTGTTAAATTTGCATATGTCTATTCTGTTTTAGTATCCTCTGAAATTACTTACTCAATTTGTTAGGTTGCTATTTCCAGCTGCTTTTCCGAGTAAAATATCTCACCTGGTTGTTCATCTTGTCTCCTACCTACATTCATTTCTCTTCTAAAACTCACCTTAGTACGTTTGTGATCACTACCTAGACTTCTGGAGCCATATTCATCCATGTTCATTACCTTAGCCTATCATGCATCCTATGTGACATTATTGCATAATCTATCGTCGACTGCAGGCTCCCTACCTCCCATGTTATGTCACCTTCACACTTCTCGGTACTGCTGCATACAATTAATTCATGCCTTTCACACATATCTAGCATCATGTTGCCTGTTGAGTCTGTGTACCCGACCATGTCTTCTATGTGTGCGTTCATGTCTCCTAGTATAATAATTTCGCACCCTCCCTCCTAGCTCAGTAATATCACTTGACATGCATTCCAGCATTTTTTTGTTTTCCTCTTTGGCATTTGCTCCTGTCCACAGGTATACAAAGCCAATGAGTGTCTGCTGCCCTGCCGCTTTCCCTTTTAGCTATAAATGCTCCTTGCATTCCTGTTTGACCCTTTGCCTATTCATACTTTCATGAATGATTGCCCCAATTCCACCTCCTTTCCTGCTGCCCTGTGTTCTATTGCAATATTCCCATGCATAGTCAGGATTACAGGGTGGTTGCTCCATGTCCCTAATATGTGTCTCCACAAACCCGTATACCATCAGTTTTTCCTGCCTTAGTTGCTCATCTATCTCCTCCCACTTCGGCCTATTCCCGCCACCTTGCATGTTTATGTACCCTATGTCAGAATAGCCTTGCCCCTGGTGCTTACGTATATTTCTTCTCCTACCGACTCTACGTTTCTTGAATCTTGTGGCCTCTCTGGGTCCGTCTTCGTCTACACTGGTGGCCTCAGGGCTCTGGATCCCCCAAAAAAGCCGTAGCTTGGCGCCCTATCCTACTACCTACCCTCTTGCCCGTGGCACCACTGTTGTGAATGCCATCCTGTGCAAAAGGGTGAGAGTCAGACTCGTACACATCCCGGTTTACGTCCATTACGCCGTACCCAAGTCGTCGGCTCAGACCCCTAATGACCCGGTTAGCCTCAAACCCACTCCGTTCCATCCCGCTAGCCTGTCCCTGGACCTCTGGGATTGTAAATATGGTCACATGCACCTTCGCAGAGGCTTCTCTGAGTTTACGCAACCCAACCTCTGTCTGTTTAGGTTCTGGCTCCTTCCCTTCAGCAAATCGTTGAGACCAGCATGGATAACGACCAGGTTTTCGTGCTCCATGTTGTCCCATACCACCTTCTGAGCTTTTGCCATTGCGTCAACCATGCACTTCCCTGACTGGGCCTCCACCCTCACCCGCCCGTCTGCCTTCACCTTTGTAAGGACGCCCTCCTCAATCCTCGCTACGTTAGAGTCCACCACCACCAGGACCCTTCGCTCTACACGTTCGCCTCCCGCCTGCGATTGCTGTCCTCCAGTTTGCACTAGCTGGTTCTCCACCCACCGTGCGCCACTGACACGCGGGGACGAGCTGCCTGCCGCTCGTCTCGTCCCACCCGATGCCTGCCGCGCTACATCGCTGTAGCGTTGTGGAACCCCCATTTTGCCGCTGACAACGGCCCCTAGATGTCCATCCCTGCTTTCATAGCATGCCTCTGCGTGAGACTCCGCACTGTCCCCACCGCCCGCCTGACGCAGCTCCGACCCGGATTACGCGCCGCCTGTGCCATTAGCGCCTCCACGCGCTCTTCCAGCACGGCCCGCTTTTTCCGTTGTTCTTGTAGCTCGCCAGCTATTCGCTTTACCAGGTTGGCTTCGGCCCCCTCCCTGCCAAGCAACTCGCCGATCCGAGTTTCGAGCTCAATCTGACGCTCTCGCTCCACCTTCAGCAACCCTTTGAGCTCCTCCACTCTAGCTGCCCATTCCCTTTCCATCCGCCGCACACCCCCCTTAAATCCTTCACACGACCTGCACGCGAACCTAGCCTCCTCAGCGTCGGCTAAACTTGCCAAGTGCGTCTCGTCCAAATAGCACCAACGTTTGCACTCCTCACACTGCACAAGCTCGCCATCACCCCTGACTTTCCTAGCCTGCCGAGCCATCGTCCGCCCTACCACCTAACGAGAAAGCCCGCCAAAATACCTGAACAAAGTTCCACGGTAAGCCCTACGGCAATCTCGCTATCCGGCTACCTCCGCTAGCTTCCCTTAACATGGTTTAAAACTGCCGCTCTACACTGCTTTCACCTTGCAACACGTGCGTCACAACCCGATTCCAAAAAATACAACTATTCGTTACCTACTCGCTACGTTACCTACTCGCTACGTTACGTTTAACGAAATTACATCTCTCCACCTAGCGGGCTTCTGCTGAACTATTACGTCAAACACTTGTCTTTGCTTCGAGTTGCTGACAAATTCGACTTCGCCCTGACATCTGCTCACCGCCTGCCTGGTGAACTCATATTGTAGAGCGGCTGCAACGGAAAGACGGTGGTCCCGGGTTCGAGTCCCGAAACAGGACGAATTTTTCTTCAACTGCGAGGCTTTTCTTTCGTGGAAACCGTTTGAGTTTCCTTTGTAGCAATAGCTGCGATTGAGTGGATGTCTCATTTTTCCTTTAATTACTTCTCTCCACCTAGCGGGCTTTGTCTGAACTAATACGTGAATATATAATTTTACAGCAAATATTTTAAAGGGGTACTGCAACACTTTCTAAGTAAGCTTATAATGACCTCACTGCTGTAGTCTATTGGCTCTTGAATCTCCTGCCGAAAAATACTTTCAAATCCTTCACGTGTAAGTGGATTAGTTACCGCACGCCACGCGTACTTTCTCTCTTTCTGTTTTTGAAATGACAATATGCATCAGCGACTGTTATCATTGTGGGATCAGCACAAGAGAAGTGACCGATTCAGGTGCATAATGTTTGAAATAGCACGCATGTAGTATGTTGGATGCTACCCCGCATGCATTTAAGTGAAAAAAACATTAAGCAGACAACTCGATCAATACTGGAATAGCAAATAGGAAATTGTTTTCTGCCTTTTAGTTATCACAGATACATTATTTAACTTATATTAGCAGTACTATTACTAATGTTCTCGCGATCATCATCATCATCAGCCTATACTTTATGTCCACTGCAGGACGAAGGCCTCTCCCTGCGATCTCCAATTACTTCTGTCTTGCGCTAGCGTATTCCAACTTGCGCCTGCGAATTTCCTAACTTCATCATCCCACCTGGTTTTCTGCCGTCCTCGACTGCGCTTCCCTTCTCTTGGTATCTATTCTGTAACCCTAATGGTCCACCGGTTATCCATCCTACACATTACATGGCCTGCCTAGCTCCATTTCGTCCGCTTAATGTCAACTAGAATATCGTCTATCCCCGTTTGTTCTCTGATCCACACCACTCTCTTCCTGTCTCTTAACGTTACTCGTAAGATTTTTCGTTCCATCGCTCTTTGTGCGGTCCTTAACTTGTTCTCGAGCTTCTCTGTTAACCTCCAAGTTTCTGCCCCATATGTTAGCACCGGTATGATGCAATGATTGTACACCTCCCTCGCGATCAAAATATCAGCAAATACATGTTGGGTCCACTTACTGTGCAGTTGACGACATTGCAAAGAAGAGTGCAAGGGATTTTTATTGGTTTTTGAGACGAAATTGCAAAATCCTTGCTGCATAATTTTTAATGTTCTAAAAGTGTTGCAGAGCCCCTTTAAGAAGAGTTCCACAATATTGCACATGCCTTTTGTTGTTTGGCATGGTAAAGTAGCTGAAGTATAAATTTAGTGCGTTTAGTGAAACCCTGATTTTAAGTGGTTTTGTGTTGCTGATTTTATTACATAATCCTATATTTTTAGTAGTGTTGAGTGCATTTTTTATTTATAATCAAGATATCTAGATTGACTGAATCATCATCATCAGGCTATGTGTATTTGCACTGCAGGACGATGGCCTATCCCTACGATCTCCAATTACCCCTGTCTGGCGCTAGCTGATCGTAGCACAAGTGAGCTCTTGTATATCTGTTGGAATAAGGATATCTGTGATTTCGTAAATGTGCAATGAATAGATTTGCCAAATACTCATGTGCGGTTTCATTACCACTTCCCGTTTACATTTAAGGGCTTCTAGAGACTCATTTTTTTACATAATCCATACTTTTGGTAGTGTTCAGTACATATTTTATTTATATAATCAAGATATCTACAGCTTGACTGAATACCTTGGTGCAATGTTACTTCATAGGACAAGTGAGCTCTTGTATATCTGTTGGAATAGGGATATCTGTGATTTCGTAAACGTGTAATTATAGCTTTGCTAAATACTCATGTATAGTTTCATTAACACCTCCTGTTTACATTTGTGTGCTTCTAATGATAACTGCGCGCTTTTTCCGAACACAGTCTTTGTTGAAAAGGGTGCCCCGATCTGTTGAAGTAAGTCACACCGTCTGATGGAGATCATAGCAGACAGATGCAGTATTTTCGTCGTTGTCTGATAGGAGCATTTGGATTACTTGCAAGCCGGAGGCTGCTGTACGGTTTTAACGCGATAGCATCAAGGGCCCCGTGTCGCCGAAAATCCAGTGTCGGCGTTCGGTGCCGTCGCCGGCGTTCCATGAGCGAAAATTCCAGCATATATTCTACACGGCACTAAAGTAGTTCTTCTATCCCTAAAGTTGCTCATACCTTGTCTTACATTCTTTACAAAGTTATTCCACGGAATTTTCAGAATGACAACCCACAAAAAAATGTCATGAAACGAAACCCCGACAGCGCATGGTAAATCTTCTCAGACCTAAATATTAAAAGTGCGAAACAATAACAGAAGATCGGTCCACGCAAGAGGCCGCGTTTCTATCAGAAACCTCGTCTTCGTGCATAGCGTTCGCCGCCAGCGTTTCCCAGTGAACATTACGGTTACATAATGCTGCAGCAGGAAGCGTGCAGAAGCTGTCAGAGATCTTTCGATGCTATCGCGTTCAACTCTTTTAAAGGCGAAGCTTAAGCGTTCTCGAAATTTTTATTTTATAATGATTAATAATTACATTTGAAATAGGAAAATCAAAACTTCAATGCAGGTTGCGTTGCTGACTGCCCTTAATGTGTGGTACCGAGCATATTCCTCCACAAGTCAATCTCGGCTTTCACCGGCAACGCATGAAAACGGTAGTGGAAGTCCCCACAGCAGCATCTCTGCAGAGACCTATCAAGATTGACACATGAAGTGGTTACACAAGCACACACGTTAAAACAAGAAGAAAAAAACATTTGTTCAAGAAGACCACAGGAATTGTCGTTTCTCCTTTGCCAAAGGGGAACAAGTTGCTGTTCCCACGCCAGGTTATGGACGCGCTCTCTTATTCGGTAGCTCCTGCAGCAGTGTCTGCAAATCTCCATGAAAGGCTTCAATTACCAATGCGCTGAAGAATTCGCAAAGTTGTTGCAGACGCTTGGCACTGATGCCACAACCACCAGGATGCATGCGGCAAGACTCCCTTCTAGTCGGTCCTGGTTCATACTGAGATGTGCCCTGCAAATGTTCTTGCGGCGCAATGCCGTAAATTCGTGCAGAATCTTGGCTGTAAATTTCTTGCGGCTTTCCAGACATTCCCACTGGTTTGTTGTTCTCGACGCAGCAGGCACCGTCCATTCCTCCTGCGGCGTCTCCGTGCTCTTCAGCTTGAGACTGAGATGGCTGCAGCTTCGTGTCCTCAAGCTGCTTTTCGCTGATCTCAGCAGGACCATTCTCTCGGCCAGAGGTAGTCTGCAGGTTTCCGAGTTGCATACCTGCTTCATCGTGGAGACGGCATACTTCGGCTGTGACGACTCCTGCTGTGGCTGCTCCAGTTTTCTCCGTTCCACGTTCGAATTGTTCCTGCAGTTCTCCAGTTGTTGCCGCGTTCCCGGGTTTACTGTGCTGCCTGTCCATGTCGTCTCAGAGGATAGATAGCTACAAGCGACCTAGAATCGTAGCTGTCAGAATAAAAGCGGTATAGGCGCTCACGTTGGAAAACGGGGCCGGCAGTGTTCACGGGATCGTTTGGAGGTAAGGCGACGTGGCGTTCTTACGGAACGCGAGCTCGGACAAGTGTGCAGGCGCAGACTCGTTCTTTTTTATGTCTTTAGGGTGATGAGGGTGATGATAGCATCAGTTTTTGTGGCACATAACCAACGTTAGGTAGCGGTCAAAGGTACGGCGGCATGAACAAAACAAATTATTAGAATGTTGTAAATTTGAACAGAATTTCATTTGAACAGTGGTTCTCGTGACACGCGCTGGCGATTTCATAAGTTTCTTCTTCAATTTTATGGCGCTGCGCTCGTAACTTCGTCGTCGTCTTGGACTTGATGTGAAGCTTCGGCTACACAATTGTTTTTTTTTGTTTTTTTTCCATAATATTGACGGTTCGGTATTCTGCAAGCTCTTTTTGTTCTAATACACACCTAGCTGTACCAAACTTCATTGTACTTCGTCCCAATGTAGCCTTTTGTAGCCATCATATTAATTTTTTCGTACTTAATTTTTAATATGATCTACCCTATATATTATATGCTGCACTTATCCATGGCAGTCTAGCCGCGCTCTTCTTCCGAACACAATCTTTGTCGAAAAGGGGGCCTAGATTTGTTGAAAAGTCGCACCGCCTGATGGAGTGCATAGCAGACAGATCCATTATTTCAGTCGTTGTCTGATAGCGGCACTTCTATTACTTGTAATCCGGAGGCTGCTCTGCATTTCTCCAACTTTGGTGGCTTCTTATTTTCGGCACCAGAAAGGAGTCCTGCAGAAAATAGCCAAACGGGAAAAAAGATGTTCTAGTCAAGTTTTCGTATGTATTCGAATTTTGAATTTATTTGCAGCAAACATCAACAAAGGCAATGCTGCGCGTGGCCAGGGAAAAAAGAAAAGAAAGCTGTTAAGGACACCTTGAGCTGGATGCAGCACAACACTGAGCAGCACACCCTGGTCAAAAGTGCAGTACGATACGACAACGCACCAAGGCAATGTAACAACCACCTTTCATCTTGCAGGTTGTAGAAATTAGATATGTGCTCAAAAATAGAAAGAGAGAAACACAAGAAAAACAACTTTGAATCACACATGAGGTCGTAACAGAGCCATAAAGCGGTACAATATCATAGAATAATCAAAAAAGTTCAAAGCACAAAATAACAGAATTATATCACAGGCTAACAGCAATTCATTGCCAATGGGCTCCTGTTTATAAATATGCTTCTGATTTCGCTTAATGCAGTATTAGTCAAGTCTGTGTTTTTCTCATTGTACATGGTGTTCTTTATTGTGGGTAATGAGAACTGCAGTCTATGTTTACCATATTTTGTCCGGCATTTTAAAACGTTCCACTGTTGCGGTTTCCGTGTATATTAAGTGGCTGCGTATTCTACTAGTTTGGCTAGGTAAATTAATACTTCATGGTTATTTGCTATATGTATATATGTGTTCTCGAAAAGACTATTGACCTAATTGTTCGGAAATTCTATAACAATTTAAGATTAGCGAATGAAACATTACGAAATATACATGGCGAATAGCACAGAATGTAGTACAGGATGAGTACGTCTTAATATCGTATCAACTCAGGTTCTTGGCGTTTGACGTGTCGAGGAAATACACGGACTATGTGTGAGACGCCGCACTAGACGCTTGTCTCGGAAATATTGTGCGATCACCAGTTGGGGCTCTTTAGCTGACACTTAGATTTATCTGCACGAGTGTTTTTGGGCCTCATCGGAATAAGGGCGCCACATCCTGGAATTATACTCGATACGTCATTCTCAGCAGCAGAATTCCAAAGCCACGGCGTGGTCCGTGCGTGCGTTTATTTGCACATACGCGTGGAGAAAGAAGAGAACAAAATGGAACAAGACCGCACATTGAGCGAGGGGCGTTGAGATACAGAGGATTGCAGAAGAGGTGGGCAACAGAAAATTATAAAGTCGGCTGCAGCGAATGCGTTCAACTGCACTCCATTTAGGCCGTTTTGCACAAACGTTTCAAACGTTTTCGTCATTAGCATTCTGTTTGCGCAATAATTGCTTTAAAATCGATGTAGCATCAAAGAGAGCTACGCTGACGTCCATTGCGACCATAACCACCATTTTTGTTTCTTTTTTGCTTCCGTCTTTTGCATACAGTTTACCGTCTCTGTTTCTCTCACTTTCATTTAGATGACTCGGGGTTGGCTACTTGTACTTTTCATGGCTCTCCACTTGGTTGCCAGATTGCTTGACCTTTTCCTTCTTTCTGTATCCACGCTCTTGAGGTATAGATGTACGTCCTACACAGCTGCATGCCCATTTCTTATGCCTCCCCATTCCTGGTTCTTTCCTCAAAACTGTAAAATATTGCTCGGCACTTCTATCTCTTGAGGTGAACCACGGAGTATAGCTCCCTTACGAAAGTTGTTATAGAAATTATGTTGCACTTCAATTGACTTTCTGTTGCTTTCCATGGGCTTACCTTTGAAATGAAATTGATGGTATGCATAATTTTCTAACAATCGGCCAGGCGTACTAGAGAACGCAAAAAGAGTACAGAACCTGTCCGTGTTTTAAACTGGTGCTGTAAAAGATGAATCGGTACCAACTTGCACCCCCCGTCCCCTCTCGCCAAAAAAATGCTATCCTATTAAGAGAGAACAAAAATGCAAAAGTAGTTTTGGTTCTTGGGTACCCAAAGCCTCTTGGGTACGTAATTTCTAAAACTTCCTAATTTAGCTGCATTATTAAGTTACGATGCTAAATTTCCTAAAAAATGACCCTTACCATGAGAGGAGACTTGGTAAGCCAGAAGAAGACCTGGGCATCGCTACCGTCAAGTACCTGCACCAACTTGCCATGACGTCATAGATTGTGACGGTGCCCGCTCGGGCCTACAGCTATTTTTTGTGTGTGTTTGTGGGTAAAGACAGACTACATTGCATTTTCAAGGAGTCTCAAATTGAACTTAAAAAAAGTTTCGAGAACATTTATTGAGCTAGGACAGCTAAGCACTGAAGTTTATTTTGAAATTCGTGACGTCACACTGACGTATACAGGCGCGCGGGTTTTGGGGCGAAATTCGACAGGTGGCAGATATGGTCTTCATTTTTTCGCTCTAGTAGTCAGCATCTTACCAAGGAATTACCGAAAATTGAGTTTTCGAAAAAAATATTTAGCAGTACTCTAAAAGGACTTTCTGTTTTTCTGTAGTGAAAAGGCCGTTTCACATGGCGCGATTTTCACACAGCGACACAGCGAATACCGTCGCTCAGCGACCGCAGTGACGTCGCAGGCTCTCCGCGACGGGATTCCAACATGTTGGAATTTCCGTCGCTGAGTCGCAGCGATCGGCGCAATGTGGGCGGAGCAACGTGACGTAACAGCAAGCGCCATCAAAATAGGCACTTTCCTGTTTTACCGCGTGTTGGAAGCTCAGCGGAGCAATGTCGCGCACCAGTTTCAGTGATGTTTTAACAGAGCGTACCCACCAGCGCCTGTGGCTCAGGAGCTTCATCTACAATTTTTGTTTTCTCCAGCTCGCACAATTCATTTAAAAGGAGAAGCTGCATGCTATCCAGGTCGGGAGCTGACGCCGCCTTCAACATACGGCACGTACCCTCACGATCGTCGCCGTCGTCAACGTCTTCTTTGCTACAAATCGTGCCAGGCACTTGCACACTTAATAGTAGCTACTTCTTTTGGAGAGGCAAATACTCCTCCAGGAGAAGAGTTGTGGCTTCCATCTTACCGCAACAACACAACTAGAGTGTACAAAACAAAACCACCCCACTACGCCGCACGCTTATGCGGTTTGTGCAGCATTTTCACTAGCCGCAACTGCGGACTAAGCGATCGCAGTGTCAACGCGTTTAAAGGCGGAAAAATTGTAATATTTTATTTTTTAAAAATAATATGAAATTGTAATATTTGACTATTTTCAATGTTTTTTTTTTATTTAACGATGCAGGCATGGATACTTTGTGAGCAGGGAGCAACCTTGGGTGTTGCTGCGACAGAAATCGCGCGGTCAAAGACCCATGTGAAAGCTGCCAGCGAAAATCGCTCTGCGACGTGCGCGACAGAACGATTTTTTTCGCCCCAATCGCGCCATGTGAAACGGCCTATAGGCGCTGTCGTCCCATATCAGTGTCAGACCGACCAGCCCGAAATTCTATACTTCGGTACATACTGTCATTGTGTACTTCTGTAGGTTATACAATGTACATGCGGTCCAACGTCAAAATGAGCACGTGAGTGCAGAGCAGGTGGGAAATTCTCCCTCTGGCGAGTACACAATTGTCCGGCTTTGCAGCAGGTGACTTGTGGCCTGGCCGTGCTTGTGGTTGGGGCGTACTGCCACCTCTCGTCACCCTTGTGCAGTTTATCCAGCACTTGCGGCCAACGAAGAGCTGCTGATTAGAGTGCTCCCTTTAACAGTGTACCGCACTGGGCTTTGTTGTACTTTCTTGACACTGTCTGACGCAATGTTGGAAATGCGTGGAACATCCACTCCAGTCTGAATGCATCACACGTGCTCTGCGGTGCTCGCTTGGCCGCGCCCGTGGTGAGCCGATATGTGTCCTGCTATTGACAGCCAGCGCCTCCTCTATCTTTCTATGCCTGGGAAAGGGAGAACAAAGGGAACCAGCCATAGGCCCTAGTACGGCTTTTCGCCGCCACGCGCCGCCACCCGAGTAGGATCACCGTCGCGCCGTTGTTCATGGAAACGCTGGCCGTGGCTGTACTCGCAGATCTTAAATGGTTGAGTTTTCGACTGTATTCGCGTTCTTTGAAGTACAATCAATACTTTTGTAAACTAAAATCCTGAAGCACTTGTCACTCTGGGCAACCAGCCCTTTTTAGAGACGTGTGTCGTTCGCTGCTATTGGTGTTCGATGCCCTGGCGCGTCATCTGCTGCGCCGATATGAGAGCGCGCGCCAGTTGAAATCCAATGCGTCAAAATTGTTCTGTCACCGTTATGTTCCCTTGTCTGAGAATCTATTGTTGAAAGCAGTGTTTGCCAGCAATTAATGCTGTAACCTAGGACGCTCAAAGAGACCCGGTGCAAGCTACCGTCTATTCGTGTAGCAGACTACACGCAAGCCGGGAGTACATGCGCTAAATTGCACGTAATGTCGTTAGACTGCTTCCAAAGCGGTGCGTGATGTTGCGTTCCCTTCGTAAAGTTTTTGAGAATTACATTTGTCGCCACCGATAGAAAGACGCAGCTGGCGCCAGAAAATGGGGAGCTGTGCCGTGTGATTCCATCATTCGAGAGCTTAAACCAATTAAATTGTGATGCTACAAAAACCGCGCGTTCTGCCTCGCGCTTCCTTTGACACTGGCCTATGTCAGCGAACAGATACTATTATTCAAATCTAAAGTCGTGTGTTGACTCATAACTTGAGCTAACGCGATACGCGTAAGAAACGCGCCCTGCTGTCAATGCTGTCAATTATGTAACGTGAGGCTCTGCACAACCTGCATGCAGATATCACTGCGCAAATAGAGAGATTCATGTTTTCAAGATCATTGCATTGCGAGTCATTGTTTACATTGATCGGACCATTTCAATGGTGGACATTAAAGCATTTATTGTGGAGGCAAACCCCCACATGTCATGGAAGCGTATGCCACTTTCACGGTTTCGCGTACTTTCGGGAAAGGAGCTTTTTTCCGAAATATTTAACGGCGTCGTGCCTATCAGTAACATTGAATGCGTAGTTGCAGAGATTCGAATAGCACAATATTACGCAACAGTAAGACATACTGAGGCATGTGGAACACGTGCTTGCAAAAGCCGGATATAACAGATACACACAGAAAATCCTCCGGGAGTTGTCTATGTATGCATAAGCATTATGCCACTTGCTCATCTCCACGCAGCCCGGTGTCATTATCAGTGTTATGACACTTGATCCGGCCAGTACAAACGACAGCGCTGCGGCGACACGAACTGGTGCGGGAGGCGGTGTAAGGTGTATTGATAACGCAAGCAAAGTACTGCAGGTGGCTGCGCCATGTGCGCTGATGACATTCGGATCATCATAAGCCGTTATCGACGTTTAGCTACTTGTCTATCCGTATCGAACCATTATGAACCGTGATCAAAAGACTCCGGCGGCAGCGCGGACAGATCTAACGTACTATGGCACCTTCGCACGGAGCGTATCTTGAAAGCGATCTGTGAAGCGGACAGGGAATGCCGACTGCTTATAACTCCACCCGCTGTCTTTTCGCCGCTTCAAAGTTTACGTTGAAGCGCCAGGCAACACGAAGATAAAGTCGCTTGCCGCTGCGGGATCCATCTTGAAAATGATCGTCTTACGCGAGGGATGGGCGGATGCACGCGTACAGTTTCTTTTTTTTCTGGTATTTTACGTGCCAAAACCACTTCTGATTATGAGGCACGCCGTGGTGGAGGGCTCCGGATGAATTTCGACCACCTGGGGTTCTTTAACGTACAATACAAGGCAAGCACACGGGTGTTTTTTTTTCCTCGTTGGGTCAGCATATAAATGCTTACGCATTAAATAAAAAGAAAGAAAGAAAAGCAACACGAATGCAAGTTTCGCACTCTCAGCGCGGCCGAACAGGCTGCATGCGGAACACGTGCGTGCAAAAGCCTGAGAACAAACACGAATGCAATCAAACACGGATGCAAACTCGCATTCCTGGGCTTCGTAGTGCGCGTGGCTGCTCAGCGCCAGCGTCCTGTGTTGAGGGGCTTTAGGACCGTGTGCTTTCTCCGCTGGGGAAGCTGCGCCAAAAGAGCGGGTGTCTGCTACACGCTTGATATTTTGGTCTCAGTGATCCAACATTGCGATAATTTAGCTTCCATGAAATACCACGTTACTGCAAGATAATAATGCAGATACTCACCGCACATGCAGAGAACACGTTGTGCTGTAAATACGGGTATTTAGAATATTTTCCTTCTATGCTTGCAGGTTTGTCACCGCAATGGTCCGCACTAACGCGGCTGTTTCAGGCCCACATTTAGCGCGCACTTCATCGTGAGTGGAGGTAGTTTATTTAGTATGTGGCTTGACAAACGTAAACATGCTGCAAAATAGAATGACCAGGAGAACGACGCAGGTATAAACGGCTTGCTCGTACTAACGCCTTGCGGCCTTCATATTCTTTCATTTCGTGCGTTCGATTTACTTTACAAGACTGCCTCCCGCGCTCTGCTGTTTCCTTTTTAACATGAAAGTAAATTTGGCTATTTACTCCGTATGCTCGCCGGCTCGTACATAGCAATTAAATATACTTGCTGATCAATTCATACGTAGTTGTAATTACATAATGACAAGAGGCAACTTATTACGAGGGCGTAAACGAGGACGTAAACTTACGAGAAGGGGCCGGGCAAATGCAGATGACACAGTTGTAAGATGTTCACTGCTTCTGGCGCGATGACCGAATGTCTGATCGTATCACCTCCAGATCCCGCTCTTTTCTCCTTGACTTATCATACGTAAAGTAGAGCCCCTTTAATTATACGGCGTAAACTCAGTAATTCCGTCTCCGCATCACATCATCGCCTCCAGTCTCCTCTCCTTTCTCGATTCTCAAATTGAGCTATATCATACGGCGTAGTGTCGTCCCCACATTGCATCACCACGGCCGATGTTCCCGCAGAACATCGCGTCCAACATTTGCGTGACGCAGCTCCGGATCACGCCGATTGCGTGTCTCAAAAAAGTGACGAAAGGCTCATTTTAACATTTGCGGCTATGTTGCCAGAAGGAAGGAAGGAAAGAGTGGAGAAGGAAAGGCAGGGATGTTAACCAGTTCAGGACAACCGGTTTGCTACCCTACACATGGGAGCGGGGTGAGGGGGAATGAAAGATGGGAGGAGAGAGAGAGAGAGAGCACATAACGTACACAGCACACACATCGTCAGTCACAGTCCGTCACTCTTGCGTGATGCGTGACATCACTGTCATAGCCGCTTGTCCAAGCCCGTTTCCTTTAAAAACCTAAGCAGTCCCTTCGTTGCTTTCAGCTGCGATGTCTTCTGTCGACGACACGCGAGAATGGTTTCAATTGACAGTGGTCGATTGTCCAGGTGTGCTAGAACGGACGCCAGGGACTGTCTCGGAACATTATATTCAGGACAGTCGCATAGAATATGTTCTAGCGTCTCCTCGCAAAGACAGGCATTGCAAAAAGGGTTGTCGGCCATTCCAATGAGGAATGAATAAGATTTCGTGAATGCCACCCCTAGCCATAAGCGATAAAGCATAGTGGCCTCTTTTCGGCGGAGTCCAGTTGGCATACAGAGATGCATCAAAGAGGGCAGGTGGTAGTGACGATTCATCCGGTTGGTCTGGCTGCTTGGTGTGCACCATAGAGAGAGCGTGATCTCCTGTGCAAGCACTCGAAGTCTGCTGGCTGCGTCGGACCGTGAGAGCGGTATGGCCTCTTCCTGTGTGTCGTCAAGAGCTGCCCGAGCGGCATTATCGGCGTTTTCATTCCCTATGACGCCGCAGTGACTTGGAAGCCACTGAAACGTCACGTGGTGTCCTTTCTCCTGTGATGTATGGAGTAAGTATCTAATATCGAATACGAGCTGTTCGTATGGCCCGCGACGCAGAGCTGATAGCACAGATTGTAGGGCTGCCTTTGAGTCACTGAAGATTGACCATTGTCGAGGTGACTCCCGATTGACGAAACGAAGTGCCGCACGAAGAGCAGCTAGTTCCGCAGATGTCGATGCCGTTGGGTGGTCAGTCCTGAAGCTAATGGTAATAGCTCTTGCTGGGACAACCACAGCACCGGACGAACACTGGAGGTTTGTGGAACCATCAGTATAAATATGTACACTGTCCGCATACCTCTCGTGTAGAAGAAGCAGAGACAGTTGTTTCAGCACAGGTGACGACAGCTCAGATTTCTTCTTGATTCCTGGTACACTGAGATGTACTGTGGGGCTAATAAGACACCAAGGGGGTATCGATGGTTTAGATGCAGCGGTGAAGCCTGAGGGAAGTTTGTCGTTGTACTTGATGATAGTTTTAGAGAACGATGCTTGGCGCCGGTCCGAAGGTAGTGTTGCAAGGTGGTGATAGGCGGCACGTGCAAAATGTCTGATGTGCGTTCTCAGGGCTTCCACCGTAATGTGAGTTTGCATCGGAAAGTTTGTTCTGAAAGCGCAGTGTGAACAGTGTCGCGATATTCTACGAACCAAGAAAGAATGCATTAGTCAGCTCGGTGCAGCTGATTACACACGTCTGCGGGACAAGGGAGGCTTGCTGAACTAGTCTGGCTTTAGATTTATTAGATATTTGGAAAACCTTTTCACAAGCTGTTTCAGTACTCGGGAGTTTCATCACGAAAGCGTGATTGAAAGTCTCTGAACCGCGCGAACACTAACCGCCATGAATCACCAAAATATCTGAAGTTAAGCCGCTGTACGTGAAACTTAGCTAGGTGTTTGAGTCTGTTTGAAACGTTCTCATCTATTGGACTTTGTATGCTCAAGCAACCCCAGCATCTCGCATGAACATTCCATATCGATGTACCGTGATCCCTGTCGATAGAAACAAGGCCGATGCATGTGTGACCCCAGCTGACTCCGAAGCACCCTGTCTGTACCAGCTTATAATCATATATTTGATGCCCGTGATATGTTTTTCTCAGACGCGGTACATATAGATCTCTGTATTCGTTGATTATACTTGTTATTTAGATAGAGCGGTATTTTATTCCTGGACAATTTTATAAAGTGATTGAAATACCACCTTTATGTTAGTACATTGCTTAACGTATTTTTGATTTGGCAGTTGTTCAATTTATACAGCAAACATTCTGGTGTTTATGTCATTAAGTTAATTTTGGCTGGATGTCTGTAAAGTCTCTTTCTGTGGGGCACCTTTTGGGTAAAAACTTGTGGAATAAATTTTGTTTATCTGGCATTGCTTTTCTTTCAAATGTCTGCATTTAATACAAGCTTCGTCTAAGCTCGTTGCTGCACGCTATCTCTGAAGCGAAATAAGATAACATTAACTTGTAAGGATTGTTCGCCTGACCTGCATAACACGTCTCTCATTATAAAGAGCAAATCACGCTTCACTCGAGAAAATGTTGAAGCAGAAGGTATTTCTCATTAAGGGGAAAGGTGTGTTAGCGTGCCATCGATACAACTCTCAGATAAAGAGATGGTGTTTCTACGCTAATGACGTCTGTGTTGGATAGTGAATATAGTGTAGACCGCTTTTAACGTAATTCGCCGGAGTCGCGACTATAAGCGGTATCGCACTATAGCCAAAACAACTATTTTATTGCGATAATGGATACTCCAGGCGCATTTCTGCCGTCACTGTCACCGTGCTCTAGGTTCCGTATTCACTTACTAAATAAATTACCAAGCACGGTGTCACGCGCCCAAGCAAACATGAACACATCTCGCTCGTTGACCGTGGAAACGAACTGTCAAAACGCTCGAGTGAGGAAGCGCGGCGAGCGAATTGACCTTCGTGCTATCATGCGTCTCACTTCAACGCGGCCTATAAGCGGCGAAAACACGGCGCGCGGCGGATTTTCCCCGTCGCAGATTGCTTTTAAGATAGGGCCAAAGCGATCGTATCGCCGAACTGGATCGTCGCAGATTACGTCCTGCTTCGGTCCGCTGAAACCGTTCCGCATTGCTTTGCTGGCAAAAATCCTCTCCTGTTTGCGCCAGTCCTGAACGCAAGTTTCCGATTCTTCGAACGCCTGTGATGCGGCCCGATTTCCGTCCGTCTCCGCACACATGATCACTTTCCATTTAAATGCAGCATCATGATGAACTCGGTACTTCATGCTGATAGAGCAGACGCAGAGGACGTGAAGACAGACGGTAGACTATTCCCTAAGCACGTGTACTGCAGCACATGAAGGAAGCTACGGTAGCCAGGCTCGAGAGTAGCTAGGCTCGACGCGCGTGCGAGGCGGCCATATTGAAATGCCGACGGCAATATGGTAACGCAGATTTGATCCTAGCGTGCACGCAATTTTCGGACCTGTTTTATTGGAAAAAAGTGGACGTTAGATTTGAGTAAGTACGGTATTTGTGGCTTGAGGGGAGCGTTTGCCGTCTAGGTTGACTGCCGAACTTCCAGGCAGCCGCACTGTAACTGGTATTTCGTGTCCCGCAACTGCACTATAAGCGATACGCGTATACATAGAGTGCTATGGAACAATTAACGGGATTCTGAAAAGACCGTATTATATCCGGTCCTGCACTATAAGCGGTTACTTTATAAGTGGTCTTATGCGAAATTGGCTACAATAAAACCTGTTGTAAGTTCAGCGCTCATCCTGGTCGTTTCCTTGTGTCGTCCTTGTGTTTTATTGTGCTGCAGTTCTCGCTTAAAACATGCAAGCACTTGGTTGCATGTGTGATTAAACCACACATGGAACTGGTGTTAAACCTCTGGAGAGGTTAAACGCTACGTATCCAGTATCACACGATGTTATTTTCTAGGCCACGGAAAGATTCCAGTAGAAAGGTGCCGCAGTATGTCCTTGGGGCCAATAGACACAGGGTGCCAGGAAGCATGGACTAAAGATTTTTCCATGTGCCTGTGATCTAGTCTACCACATTTGTTTTTCTTGCAGGCACAGTCACATTGGGCTTACAATTTTCTGCCTGAATATTCATCGCAGGGAGCACTGCAGCCAGCTAATGGGAATTTCTTGTTCACACCTTGCCACAGATGTAGACGTGACCCATTTTCTGGGCACATTTGTAGTGTTCCAAGAATTAACGCAGTAACCTAAGAACTTCATTTCTTCTTGATTTAAAGCATGGTGCCAGCTGCTAGCAATCGTTTTAAGAATCGTACGAAACCGTGAAGTGTTCTTTCTTGGAAAGTATTTTCTCATATCAGCCTAATACAGTTCCTGGCTTAGTATGGGTGCATATGCTGTGGCTTTTGTTTTTCTTGTTTTTGAGTCTGTTGTTTAAAAGGTCATTTCCTTTTCAGTGCGTTAGATAGTCAGTCACAGGGACGTCGCGACTACATTTTGATTTCAGCAACTCTTCATGTGACATGACACAATTCCTTCACACGTTGCAACCAAACTTATTTTTTAAATGTATGCTTTTCTTTCAACATGGAAAAAAATCTTTCATGAAACAAGGTGATAAGTGCTGCTTATGCATTTGTACGATTTTCCGACAGAAAGGTGAAAAGTAATAAAATCTATGCCTTCATAAATTTTCTACCTAATGTACAAACTTTCTTAATGGGAATGAGACAAGGTCATTTGTTTGCACTAGCCTGTAACAAGAAACAAGAAATGACAAACTTAGCTTTTAAGGGGGCCCTGAAAGGGGCGCAGTGTGGAGCAGTTGTCTTCTTTTCTAGCACAGCCATTGCTGCACATGGCACAGCTGACCACATATACAGCCTGCGCACCTTGTTCTAGACGTAATAGGCTGCGTGTGCAAAGAGTGGGCATGCTGACATGGCGTGGCATTATGTGCATTGTCTTCCCGCTTGTTTAGTACAGGAGGTTGCATAATCTAAAGTTCAGACATGCATTGAAGTGACAGGCAGACGAAGCATTCGCCTCCGCTACCAGCGCTTTTCAGGATAGGAACGTCCCATTTGCGTGTGACATTATTAGCAGTGAGGGCAGAGTGGATGCGAAAGCATAGCTGGGTTTGCTTCATACTGCCAATTTGAAGGTATCGTTTACACAGAATGAAACCATATCTGTAGTAGCCGACTCAAGTTCCAAGATATTTTTCTCATTCAAATATGCTTTTTCCGATTTCGGCACCTTCCCTGTGCAAACAATCTACTGGCCAATGTACTTATTTAACTAAAAGGTCGAATTTCGGTACGACAAAGCAAATTGCTGATTTTACAGACTTCGGTATATCGACGTTTAACTGTACGTACCTCCGGAAAAAGCCGACTATTGTCTGCTCACACTCGGCCGCGCCCGCCCATGTAGGAATAAACTTAATTTTAGTTGGGCACAATGCTTATCCGTGCAGTGCAAACAAATAAGTTTGTCTCATTCGCATTAGGAAATTTTGTACGTTCGGTACTCGAATAAGCATATATTTGCTAAGATCCCCTACTAATGAGTTAGCTGCCATGCTTGAAAAGGTTCAAAATTTTGAAATTTTATTTGTAATAGAAAATCATACTAAAAGGCTTTGTATTACTAAGAGTAAGTGGATGTTTGGGACGCTTTGCGAGCACCACTATAACCGGACAAAAGCAGTGTGTGGCCATTAGGTTATACAAATTCTGGTGTAATGGCACCCAAAAAATGAAAGAACGAATGTATGTACACTAGGGGTGTGCGAATATTCGAAAGTTCCGAATATTTGTCGAATATAACATTCGCACTATTCGTGTTCGATTCAAAAACAGTGTATTCTAAAAGTTCGAATATTTGAATCACTTCGATTATTCGCTTTATATCGCTTGATAACGCATGGCATCGCTTGAAAACACACGACCACGCGCGGGCTAAAGCCTAAACTTCGGCACCGTCGGCAAACGCTTCGGTTAGAAAACATAATAGAGAGTGACAAAAAAACGTTCTAGCGGTAGCTTTTACCATGACATCGCATTTATTTCCCTATCGTGGAAGAGGCGCACGTGAGCAGTCACAAAGTTATACTTGGGATTGCAGGGTCAACATACTCGTGAGCGGCTAGTCCTAACTCGGGAGTTTATTGCTTAATTACGTCGCATTCCCGGCAAGTATGCGTTAAATAAGTTGTACTGCATTCTAAACATATTGAATATATGAAGCCTTTGTAACCTGTGATAGACTCGCTTCGTTAATACGTGCCATGGCAGATACCGGATACTATGACGACCCGCCTGCGAAATGAAGGAACAATCGAGACACGGCGCCGAAACGAAAGGAAAGAGGCGCTATCTGGAAGCACTTTGTGAAGACATCGTCATCGCCGGCGCAGTGCAAGACATGCGGCGCAATACATAAAACGCCGACGGGTACGACTAGTCCGCTTGTCAACCATCTAAAACAGCATCCAACCACGATGAAGGAGTACCGGATTACTGCAGCAGGTGCGCTAGAGAAAGACCAGTCAATATTTGACTTTGTGCACCGTACTGACCCTTTGTCGTAAAAGAAAACTCAAGCACTCAATGCCAAGCTGGCTGCCATGGTAGCGCTTGATTTGCAACCTTATAGTGTTTTTGAAGACCGCGGATTCAAGGAACTCATGGCAGAGGCAGTTCCTAACTATTGCCTACCGTCGCGTCCTTTTTATTCACGTACCCTTGTTCCGCGCTTGTTTGAGGGGACACGGAAGAAAGTGAAGGACGAGCTCAGCGGTGCTTTTGAAGGGGGAATAGCTGCTGTCACCTTTACCAACGACATGTGCACATCACGTGCCAACAAGAGTTATGTGAGCTTCACTTGCCACCTTCTCACTCCTAGTTTTAGGATGAAGCGGTTCACGCTAAACACTCGCCACATGGCTGTTAGCCATTCCGCCGAAAACATCGCGCAAATGCTTGACGAGATGTGCGCGGAATGGGAAATACCAGATGGCTGCCGCAAGTACATCCTCGCAGATAACGGACGTAATATCCGTGCCGCGGTCAGAAGGCTCCCGTGGACTGAGCGTGCATGTTTCGCCAACACCCTGCAGTTAGCTATTCACGATGCAATCTCCAACACACCGTCAATTGACCGTCTCTGCAAGAAAGCGAGGCACATCGCGGGCCACTATAAGCACAGCTCGTCCCGCAAAAGAGATTAGATGAGTAACAGAAGAAGATGGGCAAAGATCCACTTCGTCTGGTGCAAGATGTAGATACAAGGTGGAACAGGCAATGCCTAATGCTGTCCCACCTCTTGGACTTGAAGGAGGCTGTCTCTGTTGAGCTGGCAACGTCAAGTAGCAGCATTGATGGTCTCTACTCTGCAGAATGGAAAGAGGCGCTTGAATATGTGGAAGCACTGGAGCCCTTACACGATGCAACTGTGATAACTAGCGCAGAGAAATACCCGTCACTTTCCACTAAGATACCAATTATTTTTGGCATGCTATGTTGCCTCAGTTACTTTAGCGGCACAACAGGCTTTCATAAGGAACTGCCAAGATCTCTCAATACCACATTCCCCTTGTATGCGAGGACAAAGAAGCATGCTCCGCCATGTTTTTGGACCCACGCTTCAAATCTACGGTATTCATAAATTACAAACAAAAGGTGATGTGGTTGTAAGATCTGGTGCTTCGAGCTGTCGCCCTATGCCCTGTTGTGGAAGTCACACAGCAAGAAGCAAAAGTGCAGGAGCCACAGCAGTGTGTGCAGCCATCCTCCGATGTCTGGGGTGCTTTTGACAATCTTGCAAGCAGTCAAGTAGCAAGTGCATCATTGTCTACTTCAGAATGGGAAATTAATGCATATTCTGAAGAAGCCCTACTGAAGAAGGAGAGTGACCCATGTGACTGGTGGTGGACTGTGGGCACCTTCAGATACCCCAGTCAGGCAAACCTTTGCCCCAAGTACCTACCTGTACCAGCCACTTCCGTTCCAAGCGAGCGTGCCTTTTCAGTGGCAGGGGAGGTTGTCTCTCTTCGGAGGGACCCTGCAGGGACGTCTGCGCAAGCAGACGTTTGGTGAGTTGCATGACCACGTACCCGAGCACACGAGGGTTGGACCCTCCGCGTCTAACCGAACGCGGCTTAGCCGTGTCCGGGGAAAAGAGGATCCTGGGGGTTGAGCCGAAGCCGGGTGCTTGGACCTTCATGGCCCCTCGGCGGAGGCAACACATCTCTTTGGCCTCTGCTTCACGTAGACAGCACCCCCGGACTGACCCACCCGGGGGAAATCGGTGGTCGCCTTTTCCTATCTCTCTCTACCCTCATCTTCGTCTTTCCCTTCGACTTTTAATCTTTCCTGTCCTCTCAACTTTCCATTCACTTCGACTTTTCCTAGCGGCAAGCGTTAACCTGGTGTGGCTGTCCTACTTTGGGTATACCATATTAGGTTATAGTAAAGGCATACTGCTGGCGCTGTGCAGACTTGTTTACATGTTCTGCCACGTCCCCTTGTTGGGCTCCGTGGTGGGTGGCAGACGCCGTTGCCGAATGAACCACTTCTTTTCATGGGATCCTCAAACCCCTTTTCTACCGATCGTGCCTCGAAAAGGGTACGCACCGACGCGACCTCGCTATTCTGGCCCAAAAACCAAGGAACTTTCCCGAAATTCCACGTCCTTCATTGTGAGCAATCATCTACAAAAGCTAGAACAATTTCACCATTTCTTGTGGCCAAGTGCCTAAAAGAGACAATTGGAGCCGGTTATAAGGTAACAAAGATGGCAAGCGGAGATTTGCTCCTCGAACTAAAAGAAAAGGAACAGTACAACAAACTCGCACACCTCGTAGCCTTTGGTAACATCCCTGTTTCTGTGAGCGCACATCGAACTATGAACACAGTGAAAGGCGTAGTATCAGATGAAGACTTAATGACATTGAATGAAGAACAACTACTGGATGGATGGCAAGACCAAGGCGTAATGCACGTGCAGCGCATCAAAATCGGGCGGAATGACATTGAAATCCCAACAAAGCATTTAATACTTACTTTCAACTCAACTACCTTATCTGAGACTCTTGAAACCGGCTACGTAAAACTTCATGTTCGACCTTATATTCCGAACCCACGACGTTGCTTCAAATGTCAGAGATTGGGTCACGCATCTCAGAGCTGCAGAGGGCAGCTTATGTGCGCAAAGTTCGGCACAACCGGTCACTCTTCTGACGATTGCAATAATGACGAGGTACACTGTGCGAACTGCCACGGCAGTGACCCTGCATACTCCAGAGCTTGTCCAGCCTGGAAGCAAGAAAAAGGAATAATTACTGTAAAAGTGAAGGACAACATAACATTCCGTGAAGCACGACAACGTATCTCCTCGTTATTCTTGCTCAAAACATCTTTCGCTGAAGTGGTGCAACGGGGGGTGGCACCACAACGGCCTCTGGCGGCAGCCCGGACCACGCCTAGCGTGCCGAGGCTAACACCACCTGCCCCTAAGGTGGGAGCAGCCAACGTTGCCCTGCGATCTCTCAAATGGTCCACACCAGTGGCCTCTATAAGCTCCGGCAGCAGCCAGGGCACCGCAGAGGCCACAGGGGTCCTGCCAACCTCCAGCCCGGTGGGGACGAAGACTTCATCGCCGAGATGAAGTCTACGAGACGCACACATCGCTCTCTGGAGCGTGTGTCCAGTGCCTCGCAAGAGGCTATGGACACCAGTCCAAGCCAAACGGCGCAGGTAGCGTCGAAGGAGCGGCGAAGTTCTCTTGACCGCTCCAAAAAAGACAAAACACCAATTACAGGGCCTAACAAAGGCTCTGTAAAGTAAGTCACTCTCCTCCCTTTTGAGACACGCAGCACATTTTTTTCTCAACATGGACATCATACAGTGGAATATTAGAGGACTATTAAGAAACCTAGATGACGTCCAGGAAATTCTCTGTAAGTTTAATCCTAAAGTGCTGTGTGTGCAAGAAACACACCTTACTTCCAAGCATACCAATTTCCTCCGACAATATATGACTTTCCGAAAAGACCGCGAGGATGCTGTCGCATCATCTGGCGGTGTAGCTATCATTGCTGATAGAGGTGTAGCGTGTCAGCGTTTGAAGCTCCAAACGGCCCTTGAGGCAGTGGCCGTTCGAGCCGTACTTTTAAACAAAATGATTACCATCTGTTCCTTGTACATACCACCACACTATCAGCTTCACAGACGCGACTTAGAATTATTAATAGATGAGCTCCCAGAGCCCTATCTGATTCTTGGTGATTTTAATGCACACAGTAGTTTGTGGGGCGATTCACGCTGTGATGCGCGAGGTCGCGTTATTGAACAGCTCCTTTTTTCCTCCGGACCATGTCTCTTGAATACGAAGGATCCCACGTATTTTAACCTGGCTAGCAAGTCATACTCTGCCATAGACCTTAGCATTTTATCGCCGACGCTTTTACCGTACTTTAAATGGAATGTGCTTAATAACCCGTATGGGAGTGACCACTTCCCAATAATCCTGAGTATGCCAAAACAAGATCAGCTTCCCCCGCAGGTCCCTCGATGGAAGGTTGACTCAGCCGATTGGGAACGGTACCGAACTCTTGCTCACATGACGTGGGCTGAGATGTCCGGTCTAACCATAGATGATGCTGTTAAATATTTTACAGCTTTTATACTTGATGCTGCTGGTGAATGTATTACTCAAGCGAGCGGCATGCAACCCCAGCAATTCCGGATATCGCCTTTAGTTCACAGCTTTTACACCACGTGGCGTACGGACCTTTAAGATTCGAAATTCGCGCGATGAGGCACGAAGTGTACTGGACGATAACAGAATACACGTTGTAACAATAAAATAAAAATAAAAATAAGGACCACGCCAACAGCTTTCACCGTCGAGCATGGACGAGTGCGAATCAGGAATAACTGATCTGCTAACCGCCGCGCGTATAAGACGAGCGACCAGCTAGTCTACTGTGAATCAGCAGTTTTGCTGCTATTGATAGCCGTTTAGAGGCCTAGCCCCGCTTCGAGAAAGCGGGTGCAGAATCTTGAAAGAGCGGCCTCCGCCCCCCCCCCCCCTTCCGTCCATCTTTTCCTCGTCCATCTTTTTGTCCGATCGAATCAAAAAAGCAAAAATGCCCTTTTGTCGCTTCATTTCTCGAAAGCTGATTCTAAAATAATAATGTAAGCTTGCTAAATGGTCGCGATGGGCGCATGTTTCAGGATATACATTCGCATGATTGACACCCTTAATCTCGGTTGGCCTCAGTTTACGAGTCCATTTGCGCATTTGCGTGCAGGTGCCTGATCGAGTTGTGTTCACTGCCACGGAATTTCTGTTTTTCGAAGGCGAAAGCCTTAGATGCATGGCTATATTTTCGGTGCCATTGGCAGTGACCTTGGCGAAACCGCGCCATAACGAAAATGGCCGACACCGCAAAGAGTAAAATCACGTCAACAAAAGCTCGTATTGACGTCAGTTTTCTCAGGGAGGTTCCTGTGAACAAAGTAAATTAGTAGCTCTGTAAAGAAGATTTGCTACATTTCAGCCGAACACCTTTTCTAAGTTCTTGGTAAGCGACGGGTGTAAATGCAGAAAATCATCTGTAACTGGTCAGTGTTCGAAGACCTGCTTCACTGCACAGTGGCATAGCCAGAAATTTTGTTCGGAGAGGGGGAGCTCACGTTGCAGCGCGGCCTCCTCCTTATAGAATTGGTCGAGGGATCAAATACATCAATAATAACGGCATTTCCATTGCCAATGTCATTAGATATTAGAGGCTGCAAACAAACTACCGAATGCTACCCACTGTCAAGTAAACTATGTATTTTCTCATAAAAGAATATATTCGTATGTCCCAAAAATTGTGGCAGAAATAACTGATATCAATGCTTCCGCGTTTTTTTGTCTATTTAATAAGTAATGAAAATATCACACGAACTTTAGAACATCAGAATATCATAGAATTCCAAACCAGCAAAGCAGTGCATACAGCCGGTGCGAAAAACGTAAGGGCCATGAAAAGAACAAGTTCGGCACAAATATTTTGATAAATCTTTGTCATTAAAGAACCTTGTTTACTTTTTTGTACAGTCACGAGCAGAAGTTTGGAGACTATGGCATCAGCAAAAATTTTAAACATATTCAAGCGCAGCTGCACGGCACCGAATTGGCTTAATACGTTGTATTGGTCCATCACGCGCACGTAGGCTTGCGCTCTTGATTTCAGCCGGAATGCCCAGGCTGCGAAGGGGAAAAAAATAAAATCGTGGCAGCAGAGAGGCTCGGCCTTTCTGTACCGACGTGGGAGCGGATCGCTACGTACTGACGCGCGTTCCGAAGGAACGTAATAAAGCTTTATCATACCATCCTACCATACCTTTGGTCCACAAACTTTTGCTCGTGAGTGTACATATGCAACGGCCAGGGAAAAACCTCAATGGCGCTCTCCTTCGTTGCAATAAATTGCGCATGAGCAGTTGTTACCGGTCGTGTATTGTAATTACACCGATAATATAGTCGCAGCAGTGAGCACATATAAGAAGCAGGAGTTCTGCAAGATGTAGATTAGAATTCCGAAAATAGAATGAAATATACAATGAAAAGTGTCACTGGTAACAAAATGCACTGTTTGTACACACAAAGCGTCGCAACAAGATGTTTAAATATATGTATAAGTATCCAATAAATCCACGTATTTAAGTAAACGTCACTGTATGTAATGCGTCAAACAAGACAAATAGACATGTTGCGCAGTCACACATAGTAGTAGCTTTACGCATAGAAAGACAGACGATCCCGGCAAGAACAAAACTATGATAGCCGAAATCGTGATATGTTCCACAAGGACCGCCTGTTGGGCTAGTTGGTCTAACATAGTTACTTTCAGTTTGGCAGAACAGTTTGGTTCTTCTAGAAGCTGACAAGGAAGGTGGATTTGTTGTGATGCCAAAAGGCACGTTCAATGAAAAAACCCAAGCGGCAGTGGACAAGAACTTTGTGGCTGTTTAAAAAAGTGCAGTGAGGGTTAAGACTAAGTTCATCAAATGTTATAAGGACTTGGAATTGAATGTTCTTGCTAGTGCTATTAGAAATAGTAAGGGGAACAGTCTGAATGTTTTCTTTTCTGCAAAAACACATAAGGCAGATGTCCCTTTCAGAACCATTGTGAGCAAAGGGGGGGCTTGGCAAAAGAAGGTTAGTCAGTTTTTACTGAGGAGCCTTAAGTAACTCACGGTTGTTGATCCTTTCCGCGTGAGGAAATCTGAAGAAGTCGCTGAATATGTGAAACACAACGAGAGTATAGATTATGGCTTGTCTGTGGACGTTGATGACTTGTTTTATTCAGTACCTCAAGATGAGCTTTTAGTTGCTGTTAGGAAGTGCATTGAACAGAGTGGCGAATGCGATTTCCAAAACTCCGCTTGCTTGTCGATTCATAATTTAACGCTTTTAGAATTTTATCTTAGTGTAACATTTATTGCTTTTAACGAGCAGCATTTTCTGCAACGCAGAGGAATGTGTATTGGGTCTTGCGTGGCTCCGATTTTATGCGACATAATTTTAGCTGATATTGACAGTGCGCTTGATTTGGCTTTTAATGGGGGGAAGGTATTCAAAGTGCTTCGGTACGTCGATGACTTTTTAATTCTTCTAAAGAAAGAGGACGGTTTCACTACCCTTGGGAGTATTTTAGATGTTTTTATTCAAGCGGGGCAGGGTTTGAGTTTCACTCATCAATTGCTTGGAACTGAGGGGTTACAATTCCTGGATCTCAGGCTAAAATTTTGTGTAGGCCATGTTTGCTGAGAGTACCTCCCATGGGTTAAGAAGTGTCTCCTGCCTTTTGACTCTGCCCACTCTAAAATAGTAAAAAGGGGCATCGCATTACAATGTCTGGATGCTGCGCTCCGTAAGTCATGCCCGCATTCAATGCAGCAAAGCTTTCCCAATCAGATTGGTCGCCTTTTAGCAGCGGGATTCCCTGAGTTGCTTGTTGTTCCGGTGGCCGAGTCTATCCTGCAGAGGGTAAAGAAGAGAGCTGGAGCGGAAAGGGCTGCGACCCAGCGATGGATGGCGACACCCGTAGCCATGCCTTATATGCATCAGGTCTCGCACAACCTGAAGAAGGTCGCGAACAGGCATCGTATTCATGTGGTCTTCACGGCTCCTAATAAGCTATCCAGGCTCTGCCCTCGAATTTGCGGTGACAGGAAAGAAGGTTGCCAAACAAGCCAAGATAGCCGCTTCATGGGGTGTGCGACAGGAGTGGCATACTCCGTCCCCTTGTTGTGCGGGAAGGTGTACATCGGCCAAACCGAACGGTGCATAAACGACCGGCTCAGGGAGCATGCGCTAAAAGTTAAGAAAAAAAGGACAAGTATGCACATTTCGTTGCCCACATCATTACGTGTGGTTTTACGTGTGGTTAGGCACGATTTTATGAGACCACTATCTTAGGCAAATCAACAAACTACACGGCTCGAGTGGCTCTAGAAGCATTCTACACCCACAAGAACTCAGATATTTGTATAAGCGAAGCGTCAATTCTTTTGCACAGTGCCGAACTGAACTATTTGAACTCTGTTACCTGAGGGACATAGTACTGTTAACTTTTTTAGATTTCTTTTTATCACCTCGCATGGGAAAGGGGCGTGACACTGGTGTACGTAGTTCACCTTATAAATCGTAGGGTTTGTTGACTGAAATAAACGGTTGGTAGTAGCGCTCCTCCGCGTCTGTCGTGTGTTCGTGTGTGTTGTGCGTACTTTTTTGCGCTATATCTGAAAGGAACTCGTGATATGTACTTGGGCCATGCGGCGGTCGCGACAGCACCATATGGGTAGATAATAGAGGAATAATGCAAAAATCAGTACGAAAGTGTGTAATTTAACTGCCTGCAGAGCGGCGACAAATTTTCTGCACCCAAAATTAAGGAAGGGTATTGCTTCGGCTCGAAACAGAAGTAAAAGCGGGTAGCTAAAAAGGAAAGAAAAGACCAAACGAAAGCCACAGATGATGCGGCAAGTTAAACTACCCAATATCCGAGTGTGTTTGCTGGGAAGCGCCGCGAGGGCCGGCTTTCAATAAACAAGGTCGGTAAAAATTGGTTATTGATGTCCTCGTAATTTTAGTTTTCACACGATAGCTTTGATCATGATGCTACCTGTTTGAATAAACGGCGATAATTTCTGCGGTTTTACAAACTAATGAACAGTCATACGTTTTCATAATTACGCGTTTATGTACCTGAAGGAACAGAACCTTTACTTGCATTGATTTTTGCCGCTTCCGTATCTAAAGGACAAACTTCATTCGGCGGGGAAGTTTAGTGAAGCGGTCAATGACTTCGGACACGTTGATGCCGACGTTTCTGTGGACGTCGGCATCCTTGTCGAGCCAGACCTTGTCGTCCGCAAAAAAGAACCGCCTCAAAAATAGGCCGTTAACTTTCTTCTGTTTTCTCGTATTTTACTTTGCCTGCCTAACCATGTGTTCCTCAGACATTGTAGAGCGCAAGTAGTTTTTCTAATCTCATGTTAAAAATATACTATCTGCGCTTGAAGTGGTCACTGGAACGGTGGCTAGAATCTGAAGCCGTTTCTACACATTTACATAGAACCTGCAGTCGCAATGAGAGAGGGCATCTTTTCTGGTGCTAAAACCTAAAAGTACTTCTTGGATGTCGTTGGCATCCTTGTTTAGGTACCTTGTAAAGAACCGCCTCAAAAATAGGCCGTTAACTTTCTTCTGTTTTCTCTTATTCCACTTTGCCTGCCCTGGTCCAGCTTATCGATCACATCGGGCGCCCTTCCTGAAAATGTTTGGAGAAAATTATCAGCTGCCAGCTGGCAGTCACGGTCATATTTAGTATTTTCGTGTTTGTGGAAGATTGCGAGCGCGGCCTTCCATTTCTGAAACGGCTTGGACACGAGGGCTCCAGTGCGCGCATGTTAGCTCAAGTTTATAAGAACATTAAACCCATAAAGTTCCAGAATTGAACATCTAAAGCACGCCTTTGGACATGTCAGTGCACCTTTCGCGTCATATGTTTATGAGAACTTTATACCCATAAAGTTTCGGAATTGAATTCCATGCGCTCCGCAGATTCCGCGGCCGCTGCGAAATGCCACAACGCGCCCGCTCGCTATCGAAAAACCCTTGAAAGTTTGTGCTCGGATGGGGCTCCTTGGATTATGCGAGTCCAGGGGCGCGATCTTGTACGCGTTCCAAAATGGAACGGAGGCGTTCGGTTCCATCGAGCCGCACACGATTGGTCCATTTGAACCGCGGCGTTCAAATTGACCAATCGTGTGCGGCTCGATGGAACGCCTC
The DNA here is from genome assembly GCF_013339745.2 of Dermacentor silvarum. NCBI lineage: Eukaryota > Metazoa > Arthropoda > Arachnida > Ixodida > Ixodidae > Dermacentor > Dermacentor silvarum. Next base: position 367,019,788 of record NC_051154.1, read on the forward strand.
CGTTCCATTTTGGAACGCGTACAAGATCGCGTCCCAGGTGCCAAGGGCGTTGCGACAAAATCCAGCCCGAGTTCGCAAAAGTGCGTGCCGAAATCTGTTTTCGAGCGTGAAAAGGACATTGTGGACAAAATCCAGAATTATTCCCGGCGCCGGTGGTTGTTCTGGTCGGCGGTTCATGCCAGCACGAAATAATTTCGGGGGGGGGGGTCTGAAGTCCCATCAGTGCTGCTACTGCTACTACTACCCCTACTGCTGCTACCATTACATTATTAATAAATAATTATTATAGAGGAAGTACAACAACAATGACAGCTTTACATGAGATCCAACGCAGTGTTTTAGCATAAGTGATGCGAATGTTCCATTGCGATTATAGAAAAGTTTTCATGTGTTAAATTTGTCGATTTGATGCAGATTGACAGTGGAATCAACATTCTTTGGCTTACTTATCGTGATTATTTTTTTTCATTTACCATAAACCACATCTCCACTATTAAATCTCTTAAGCAAACTTTAGTGGACTCTGGGCTTGGGCTCCCGTGTACTGGTGATGGATAGTGCCCCTGAATACGCAAGGCCTCTCTTTTCCTCGCGCCGCCGGCACCGCCGTTGGCCGAGCGTCGTCACGCCGTGACAAGTAATATAAGTCGTTCTACTCGGCACAGAAAAGAGAAAATGGCGGAAACAACGCCGGTATACCCCTTGCTTCAGCTCTTGTGCCATCCGTATCGGCAAAGGCGCGTTCCCACCACGGCGTCAGGAAGCACATCTGGCCGCTTAAGCCGCAGCAGCGGTCTCACTCCTATCGCGTGCACTCGAGCAGTATACACGCTCCCCCTCGTCGCCGCGCAAGAACTATCTGCAGCAACTCTGAGCATGACGGGACGCTGCGCACCGGGGCTGCGCAAATCGCAATGAAAGTGGGAAAGCTGTTTACTCTGCGCCGTACAGACGGACCGTTGTCGTCTACAGTAGTCATTAATGGCGAAAGCATTACATGAGCCATGAGGCAGAAAAGCCGGCGTCATCCACAACGAGTGGTATCAAAAGTCAATGTGACTTCATCAGCGTCTTGAATGACATCAGTAGTAATAGAGAAGATAGTAAATGGTATGACGACGTTAATCAGTAGTAATTATGGGTAGTTATTGTGAATTAAGGTGAATTACAGTGAAGTGAAATAAAGTTACAAGTTAGAGAAGGGTGACTTAAGGTGGAGTCTAGTGAATTAAGGTGAAGTAAACTAAATTACAATGAATTAAATTGGGTAAGGTTGATTAAAGTGGATCACCATATCAACTCGTAGCTACTTGGCGAGGAGTTTTGAATGGTTGTGGTCTGGTGATTAATGAACACAGAGAAAAGAAAGTGAAGGAAGGATCGCAAACAGGTTGTAATACTTAAGAAGTCTTTATTGGTAATGACTAAGAGGAGTCATAATGCTTTCGCATTCAAATCACGTAAGGATACTTAAGGTACAATTTTTTTGCCCATGGGCCGCCACAGGGCTATCGCTTTAAACCCCACCGCGCCTCTGCCCGCCATATAACGCTTTGCAGTAAACCTTCTCTTTGATAGCGTTCATGATCCACCAATAAAACCCGCCATGTTTGGCTACGTCACAGTGCACAGCTGTCGCTTTATTATCAACAATCTTTTTAATCTTCGGCGCGAACGTCCGTCACATCCAATTATCCTCGCGTTGCAACGGCAGCCCCTGCAACATCCGAGTTTCACCCCACCGCCCGTATATTTCGGCCGGCAGCATGCTGCACTGTCAATGCTTGAAGGGGTCTGCTGCGTCACGGCGCGAAGCTCCCCTCGCTAGAAACCGGCGAAGTTTCTGCGCGCGCGAAGAGTACATGTTTATTTCCCCTTAAACAATACGATTAGCAACATCTAGGTTTCAAAATTTTAATTACATTATCGGCTTTTACGTGCCAAAACCACGATCTGATTATCAGGCACGCTGTAGTTAGGGACTCCGGAATAATTTGGACCACCTGGGGTTCTTTACCGTGCACCTAAATCTAAGTACACGGGTGTTTTCACATTTCGCCCCCATCGAAATGCGGCCGCCGTGGCCGGGATTCGATCCCGCGACCTCGTGCTCAGCAACCCAACACCATAGCCACTCAGAAACCACGGCCTGTCGGAACAGATAGGAAATTGAAATGAATCACATGCATCAAAGTTTGCATTGCGAGTATTATGAAGTACATTTTTAGTTTTTTCTTGCAATTTATGATATATGACAGTCTTTGTGATGACTTCAATTTCCTGTTTTACGTTTAGGCTACTGACACTGCAGAAACTATATTTTTTGTAATAATACAGAATACAGGCACCAGAGTGCGGCTCATAAACACATCGGTATAATGAGGTGTAATTTGTGGATACATTTCTCGCTATGGGTAATAATGGAGCTCCTTTCTCTCAAATATGTGTCTTGGGTCAGAGCGCTTATGCTGAAAGTGGACTGATTTTCCGCGTTTTCCGTGGAGCTACCGAAGTGACTATGAAAGCCTTTCGCTGTTTAAAGGTGTAAGCCTTTCGATGCCAGGCGCCTGAATTATACACAAAGAACGCGCTCGTCCGGAACCAGAAAAGTCGCAAGCATCATGCCAAAGTCGGGATTACCCTTCTACGGGTTTGTCGCATCCTTGACAAAAAAAAAAGAAAAACCGGGGAGTGACAAGTCATTTTTAACGACGGGTGGTCGTTCTTATCGTGATCACACATGACGACTTGCGCCAACGTACCGCGCTTTGTCGGGAAGCTGTGATGGTTCATTCTTTAGAAAGGGTATTTATTTTTTCCGCAACGTAACTAACGTCATCGGGGCAGATTTAAATATATAAAGGCCACGAGTCAGGCAGTGGTACCCTAGGTGAAATGAACGCCCGAGAAAGATGGACTTGTAGTCGCTTTCTTTTGGAAACGCTGATAACGTT